>NW_027187372.1:407161-436934 GCF_028583685.1 Petaurus breviceps papuanus
CAGAATCGAAGAGATTTTCACATTTAAAAGGCATCCACCTCCATCTCTAGTTCAACTTACCTGAAAGGCCAGTTGACTTTTGCTTGACTATCTGCAGTGAGAGGGCCCAGACTCCCTTCTGAGGCAGGCCACTCCTCTTGGGGGGGAACTCACTTTATTTTTTAGCCTGTTGTTCCCAATTCCAGACAGAACCAGCTGAATCTCATTTCCATTTGATGAGTTTTCCAGTACTTCTGAAAGCCAGCGATTGCATCTTCCCTAAATCTTCTTTTCTCTAGGGTAAACATATCAAGTTCATTCAACTGATTCTCATATATGAATGCAAAGGGCCTTAATTATGCGTATTGCCCTTTCCCAACAGTCTTCAGCTTTATCAAAGGCCTTCCTGAAATGTGGGGCACAGAAAAGGACGCCATTGTCCATGTGGAGTCTGACCAGGGCAGAGCACAGCAGGACCTCCTCATTCCTGGACACAACATTTCTCTTAATTCAGCCTAAGATGACAATACCATATCACACCATCCATTTATATTGAGATCAAAATCCACTAAAATCCCCAAAACTTTTACTGTCTTTTCTCCATCACTTACTCAAGTCTAGATAATCAACAAAACAACAAATCAAGTTCCATTTATAGCATTTTTTTTTATTTTTATGTTGTCAGTGCTCACACTTGAAATTTTAACAATTAGGCTTTGGAGCCAGTGTGATCTGGCTTCAGGATACTCCTGACTGCAGCCAATGTAAACCCAGCTGTGTGTCTCCATTGCCCTTTGGGTAACGGGAAATGTTGATTCCTAGAGATTGTCATGTCCCATAATTCATTCACTCAACAAACATTTATTACATGTCCAATAAGTGTCAAATTTTGCTCTAAGAACTGGAGATAGAAAAACAAAAGCTAGGAAACCATGGGATCCTGCTAAGGTGATGGGAGGAAGGAGGTCATTCGTCATGGTGGACAGTGGGAGAGATGGGAAATGAAGTGTTGTATTCCAGGAACAACAGCAGGTTGGCCAGTTTGTCTGGCTTGTAGTAATGAGGAGTCATGTGTAATCAGCCTGGAAAGGAGGGCTGGAGCCAGGTTATGAAGAACATTCAATGCCAAAGGAGTTTGTGTTTTATCCTAGATGAGAAAGAAGACCTACTGAAGCTTCTAAATCAGGGACATGATCTGGTCAGATTTGGGCTTTAGGAAGAGCCATTTGGCAGCTGGATGGAGTGGGGAGGGGAGGGTCTGGAGACAGGAAGGCCAATGAACAGACTATTGCTAGAGTTCCCAGGACAGGAAGGGGGTGATGACTTGAACTAGGGTGTTGACTGGGCCAATGGAGAGAAGGGGAAGAATGAGAAAGATGTTATGGTGCCTGTTTCTCTCAACAGAATGTCAGTCTCAAAGGGCTTATATTCTACTGGGGCAGGCAACACATACATACACATAAAACTCTAATAGTTTAAAACAGCACCAAGGCTTTTGGGGCACCCTCTATAAGCATATACAAAATGACTACCAAAAAAACCAAGATAATTTCAGGGGAAGGTACTAAGCAGCTGGAAGGGAAGAAACCATGAGGAAAGGCATAATGTTTGATGAGATATTTGAGCTGAGCCTTGAAGGAAGCTAGAGCATTTCAGAGGTGAGGTGGAGAGGAAGAGGGAATGTCTACCAGGCATGAGGGACAGTCAGTGCAAAGGTTTAAAGACTGGATGTTGTGTGAGAAGAACAGAACTATATGTAAAGCTGAATACTGTATAATAAACCTGGAAATGCGGTTTGGAATAGAGGGTTTTAAATGCCAGACAGTGGAGCTTGTATTCTTCCCAGGGGTAAGAAGAAGCCACTGGAGTTTATTGAGCAGTGGAGTGGCCTAATCAGTTCTGTATTTATAGAGATCACTTTGGCAGCTGGATGGGAAAAGGAATGGAGAAGGGAGACCCCTTTTTCATTTAGAAAGGTGTCGTAATAGTCCAGGCCAGAGGGGGTGAGCGGTAGTGACTGTGTGAGTGGGGGACTGATGCACTTAATGGAAGTAGAATGGATAAGGCTTGGTCATTGGTTTGCTGTGTGGCAGAGGGAGAGTGAGACATTAAGGATGGCACTGAAGTTCGAGAACCTAAGTGACATGACGGATGGTGGTACCCTCCACAGAAATAAGGAAATTCAGAAGAAGACTAGGTTTGGAGGAAAAAATACCGAGTCCTCTCTTGGACATGTTGTTCCTGAAATGCCTATGAGACATCTAGTTCAAAACGTCCGTGGGTAGGTGGTGATATGAGCAAAATTCAGCAACTTGATCATATGATTAGAGTGAGTGGATCATGGGTTAGGTTTTGGAAAAGGATGGAAAAAAAGATGAACAGCAACATAACAAAAAGCCATAGGATTTGAGTAGAGGGTGAAAAAGTTGAACCGGTCACCTGTAGGGTCAAGATTTCAAAGGGAAGAGAGTGAGATTAGGGCGGGAGAGATGGACTGGGAAAGCAAGGAAAGGTGGAATGATTTCAGTTGCAGTCAGGATAAAGAACAGGTTTGGGTGGGGTGTAGATGGTTATGGGCAAATAGAGGAATTTCATAGTTCTGGATTGTGGAGGTGGAACAGTTGTGATGATGAGAGTAGCTGAATTAGAGTGAAGGTAATGATCATAGAAGTTGGGGTTCATAAACTGGGGAAACCATCGAAATGGATGAACAAAATCCCCAAATATAAATGGAATGGAAAGACTGAGAATCAGGTGCTAAAGTCTTTGAGAAAGGAAGGAGAAGGATTAAGATCTTAACAGAACGATATATTATCACATGAAGGTGCAGAGGTATTGGGGTCCATATGTAGTGCATCTGTGTAACTATGATAGGAAAAAAAAAAGGTTGTTTTAGAAATGCTAATAAGGGGCGGCTAGGTGGTGCAGTGAATAGAGCACCGGTCCTGGAATCAGAAGGACCTGAGTTCAAATTTGGCCTCAGACACTTAACACAAAAACTAGCCATGTGACCTTGGGCAAGTCACTTAACCCCAATTGCCCTGCCTTCCCCCCTCCAAAAAGCAAAAAAAAAAAAAAAGCTAATAGATTTGTATCATTTTTCCTCTATTTGTTGGCCTCCTTCCAGTTTCTATCTAGTTTAGGAAGGTCTCACACCACACTTTTTCCAGACTTGTTTTCCCTCATTTTTGGAGGCAATACTGCTAATAATCTTCCACTGTCCTCTTTTGTACCAAGTAGCAAATGAGTTTATATTGTAAGCTAACATTTCCCTTGTCTGCCAAGTCTCCCCACTTGCCAAGGAGATGAAGAGTTTCTCCTGTGCTGTGGCCTCCATTTTGTGGAAATCACTTTACATCAGTTAATAATTGGAGTCAGTGGTTACTGTCTTTAACTTTGTCCAGTTCCCATTTTTTAGAGTTAGTGTGTCAGATTGGAGCCCACATAATTGCATGCAGGGTCTTCTCATCTTTATTCTAATTTGGTGTTGATTCTGACCTTTTACTCTGAGTTAGTGGTCACTAACTGCTCAAGACAGCTCCTTCATATACTAATAACAAATTGGTTTGTGTGTATTGCCATATTAAGTTTATTTTTGTGTGTGATGATGTTCTGTGCTTACCATTTGTTAGGAGCTAGCCTCACTCCAGCACCCTGTTAGTTTGGGTTTGATGTTGGGACAAAAAGACATTTAGAAGGAGTGCAGCAGTTAACAAAAAGAGGCTTACTTAGCCCCGATATACAGGGGTTATCAACAAGGATACGGTGCCTACATTTTCATATGGAAATGAATGTGGTCAGGAGGACAGGGTGTTGGTTTTTAGATGTTTCCAGACTGGAGAAGCCATAGTCTCAGAGCCTGATTTTCTACATGAGTGAGGGCTTTAACTCTCAGTGACCAGGAAGCCACATCAAAACAATAGGAAACCATCAGGAAGCTTTGTCAAAGTATCCCCAGCTTGAGTTTCCATCTGACCCCTGAGACCAATCAAATCCCGGCTTAGTCACTGGTGGGGCAGGGAGAACCCTGGTAGATGTTGGTCCTATCACATAACATATCTACAGCATTCTGCAAGGCAGCTAGGTGGTCCAGTGGATAAAGCACTGGTGCTGAAGTCAGAAAGACCTGAATTCAAATCCATCCCCCGTAAAAGGGGGGTAATAATAGCGCCTACTCTGTGGGGTTGTTGTCAGGATCAATGAGATATTTGTAGAGCCCTCATCACAGTGCCTTGCATATGGTAGGTGCTTAATCAATATTCCCTCCCTCCCTTCCTTCTTACTCTCTCAAGGAACATATTCAGCTTCCAGGTAGTCTATAACTCTTCTCTTCTAGCTTCTTCTGTGTCTTAATCTTGAAACAATTTTTTGTGTTCTCACCTCTATGTCTGCTTTTGTATTGAAGTCACCAAGAATCAAGATATATGTTGTTGTTAATAACAATAATAAAAATAACTTAAATCCATATGGCAACTTAAGGTTTCCAAAGTACTAACTCTCACCCATACAGTCCAGATGACTGGACTGCTGAGTAGTCATCACTTCCCCTTCTTGTACATGTGATCTTGTACATGTTGATTTTTTGAACCTTAATCTAAGACTTTACATTTACCCCTATTATATATCATTGTTTTCATTTTGGCACAACATTCTATATAGCCTGTTGAGATCTTTTGGTATCCTGAGTCATACAACATTTTAACTTTCCTCCTAGCTACAAATTAGTAAAATTGATAAGCTTTCTGTCTATGCCCTCATCTAAGTGACTAATGAACACAGTTAAACTGCACAGGGCCAAATGCAGAGTACCTGGGGCAATCCAGAGAGACCTCTTTCCAACCATTAATGAGCATCAAACCATTAATGAGCACTCTTTGGTTCCAGCCAATCAACCGGTTTCAGTTCTGTGGTATAGCCTATATCCCTCCCACAATGATACCATGTTAGACATTGTCAAATGCTTTGCTAAATTCTAGGTTAAACTTATAGTTACAGAATCTTCTGATCTACCAGGCTAGTAACCATTTTTAAAAAAAGGAAATTGTTAGTTTACCAAAAGCTTCTTGATAGCCACACCTTTAATAACACTCCAGAGTTTTGCCAGAAATTGAAGTCAGGTTGCTAGTCTATAGTTAGCAGACTCTGGGCCTTTTTTTTTTTTTTTTTTGGTAAAGTTAGATACTCTTGGCCCATCTCTAATCCCATGGGCCTTCTTCCCTTCTCCACAGTCTTGCAGAGATCCCCAACAGCGTTTCAGCAAATCACACCTGCCCGTTCTTTGTAGACTCTGGGGGCATACAGAGTTCATCTGGGCCATAAGTCATCAAGGACAGCTGGGCACCCTCTTGCTACCTCTGTCTTTATCTTGGCTATCTAATCCTCATTAGTCATTTTTATTCTCCTGTTTCCAGTTGAAAAATCTTTCTTCCTTGGTAGAGAAAACGGAAGAAAAAATAACTTTTGAGGAGCTCTGCCCTCTTTCCATCGTTCTAACCCTGAGCACCAATCTGAGTACTTCTTTTCCACAATAGAACTGTAGGGTTTTTGTGGTCCTTGGTTTGTCTTGCAAGATACAGCTATGAGTCTGAGCCTTAGAAATTCTGGGCCATTCTTGGCGAACTGTGCCACCCCTTCCCCTTCTCTCTTACCTACACTTTCTTCCAGTATCTGTCTTTATAACTCTAAATTTCCCACGATGCCCATATTGTTTTCTTTTCCTCATTGTCAATAGTGTTTTTTTTCCTGACTTCTCAAGAATCTTATTCTGGAAAACTTCCCATCCCTTGTGGGCTGATAGAATTTTAGTTCATGAGATTCTCCTTAGACTTCCTTTGAACACTTTGATATCTGCTCCCCCAAATCTGACTCTCCTTCCTTGTTTTGCAAATTCTAAAAAGAATCAGTCACTTCCCTCCGTGCCCCACCCCCATAGTTCCCATCATTTCCAGTCAAATCGATAACAGTCAAATCCAGAAGATCAGTTCATCTGATCCAAGAACTTTTTGGCATCTCTTCTTGGGGCAGAAAATTAGTTCCAGTGGAAGTTTTGGATAATTGAAGTTCTCTGTTGCTCTGCATCAGGTGTCTAGATCAGCCGTTATCTGTTTTCCAAACTCCTCATCCTCTGGTTGGCTCCACTGACAATCTATAAGACCTATAAGGAAACTTCTGTCTTGAGACACTACTTCCCTCATCTATGCCCTATTCTTACCTCAATCCACTATCTTAGTGTACACCCCCATGCCCTCATGACCATTTCCCAACTATTCTTTACTCCAACATTCGATACTATAAGGATTTGGGGTGGGACATTAGTAGCCTTCTGAAATCATACCCATATAAGTGTTCACCATTCCACCATAAGGCCAGTGAGTGTAGAGAATAAGGGAAAGAAGGACTGAAGAAGATATGAACCTCTTTAACGACAACAAAGAAAGGAAGGAAGAAAAAGAGAGAGAGAGAAAGAAAGAGAAAAAAGAAAAAGAAAGGAAGGAAGGAAAAAAGGAAGAAAAAAGAAAGAGAGAAAGAGAGGGAGGAAGGAAGGAAGGAAGGAAGGAAGGAAGGAAGGAAGGAAGGAAGGAAGGAAGGAAGGAAGGAAGGAAGGAAGAGCCTTGCTTTTAGGAGGTGCTCCATAAATGTGTATTGATTTTCTTTCCAGGAGTGTGCTAAGTTCTCTGTTTTTCTTCCCAGGGTTCTATGTTCAGGAAATCACAGATGCCAACACAGCCAAGTTGTACTCCGGGCTGCTAGGAGTAGGGGATGAGATCCTGGAGGTGAATGGGGCCAAGGTTACAGGGTTGGGCCTGGCCCTGGTCAATGAGCTTCTGTCCCAGTCTGAGAGCCTCTCTATTCGTGTGCTGAAACAGAGGGGACCCGACGGTAACCCAGAGCTGCTGCTGGCCTTTGGGTCTCCATCTCAGCTGTCCTGACACTCCAAAAGGATCATGGAGAAGAAAGGAAAAAGAACAGCCCCAGGCTTTTTTATGGAGCTGAGGCTCCATAAAACATGCAATCTAAGTCCCTGGCTGTTGGAAGTGTTCTGGTCCAGATGCTATCCTTCAGGGAGGGAGGGTGGATGTTTCTTTTGTAAAGAATTAACTTATGGAAATTTGGAAGAAGCCAAAGTCTTTTGCCCCTGGCAGAGATTCTCGGGGGGGATGTATGTAGCCCGGGGCTCTGTCCTAGTTGGTAAGGGTGAATGGTGAGCTTTTAGCCCCTTCAATTGATGATCTGGGAAATCAGCATCAAGAAGTGATTAGCCTGATGGAGACTGGCTTCCCCTGATCTGAGCCTCGATTTCCTCATTTGTCAAATGGGAGGGTTGGGTCTGGTGACTCTAAAGGTCCCTTCTGCTCTAAATCTGTGAGGTCCCGGGCCTTGAGTAGACAAGCCTTTTTGGCTTTTCAGTAGTAAAGAAGCCCCTCTGCCTTTTCTTTATCAACCCCCACCCCCATGAGACCTTTTTCTTCATCTGGGGGGTCTTTGTCTGGAAATAAAGGTTCCCTTTGACCAAAGCCTCTAGAGCTACTAGGGGCTGCCAGATAGTGGGGGACCACACCCCTGAGCCCTGCCTGTCAGCCCCAGAAGAGTCTAAGAAGGGGAGGGAGGGAAACCAACAAGAAAAATTGGCCACCCCCAGCCTAGTTCTGCATATCCTCCCCTGGTCACTGATACAACTGGATGATGGTGCCAGCCCAGACAACCTGCTTTGTCCCCAGAGGCACAAGCCTGGCTGCCTTGTGTCCAGAATGTCCAGGCTCTGTGCCCAGACCTCTTTCTGTGAGCCTGAGATAGTTGGTCAAGCTAGAGGTGGAAATGTGCCGAGGTGGAAATGTGCCAAGGCAGGCTCTGTGCTCTGGGGCCTGAAGGTATGGAAGGACCCAGAAAGGGGAAGATGGGGGAAGAGGGGCGTTGCCCATCTCATCTAGGCTTGGTTTCAGTATAGGACCAGGAAGCCATGTGCTTTCTTAAATTATTAAAACTCAGAGATGAACGCTCCTGCTTTTTGCATTGAGTTCCGTAGGGGAGGGGAGGGAAGGGAGTAAGAAAGGGGTCCAGCTGGCCTCAAACCCTGTCCTCCTGGAGTGTGAAAAGAATACTACATGTAGAGTAAGAAGACTAACCACACAGGGCTGGGCAAATCACTTAATCTCTGAACCTGTTTCTTTATCAGTAAAACCAGGATGATAATAATAGTAAATAGTTGGGTTTCACTTACTAAGCCAGGTGATTTACAATTGTCCCATTTGATCTGAATAACAACTCTGCAAGGTAGGTTCAATGATTATCCCCATTACAGATGGAGAAACTGAAGCAAATGGAAGTTAAGTGACATGCCCAGAGTCACACTGTTAGTAAGTGTCTGAGGCCAGATTTGAACTCAGAGCTTCCTGCCTCTAGGCCTGGTGCTTTATCCATTGGGCCATCAGAAACTTCATGGAAGAGATAGTTGCTTATGTACAAATGGGACTAGATGTGCTCCCTTCCTACTTCGAGTTTCTGTGACCACACAATACTTTCATCTTGTACTTCATAGGGTAAAGAAGAGGTTTTAGAAGCTATGAAGTAGATGGGGAACCTTGGACCTTGAGGCCACATGTGGCCCTTGAGGTCCTCAAGTGTGGCCCTTTATCCAAATCTCAAAGGATTTGTGCTGGGAGGTCTTCTGTGAAGATCTTGGGTGTGTTACTTCTCCCCCCTGCAAAACAAAAGGGTTGGATTCCATAATCTTATGGTCCCTTCCAAGTCTGAAATTCTATTCCCATGTTCTGGGAGCTCTGATGAAGATGGGGGGCAGGGAAAGGAAGGGTAAAATGGTATGGAGAGGTGAAGGGTTGCTCTATTACACTTGCAGAACCCTCTGAAAGCGGAGAGCTCCGCCTCGGACTGAGTCCCTTTGCCAACTTCTTTGTTTCTCTTGGTGCTTCTTAATCAGTCTCTTCCAATTTTTGTTCTTAAAGTCATGAATCTTTGGGTCGGGAAATTCCCTGCTGGGAACAACAGCTCAGGGCTAACAGGTGTTCTCTATTTCCTCCACATTGCTAGGGCTTTGGGCTAATAGTGGAACTGAGAATTCCCAGCAACACACACACACACATCCTGCCATAATGAAAGGACTATCGAAAAAGGTCTAAGAGCTGGGAGGGACAGACCTTAGAGGCCATCTGGTCCAATTTCTTTATTTTACAAAAGAAAGGGTAGAGACCCAGAGGTCACACAGTTTCAGGGACAAGGTCTTCTGGCTCCAAATTTGAAGCTCTCTCTACCCCACCCGGATGGAAAGCTTTTGTTCTGCTTGGGCCGATGGTGCAGGTAGAAAGGCAACAGGTCTTAGCCCATAGGACACCATGGAACTCTTAAGAGTCCCCAGAGCTTTTAAGAACTCAAGTCCAGTGGTGTCAAACTCCAAATGGAAAGGGTCAACTAAGCTCCTCATGCTGGCAGCTGTCCAATATGCTGTGGGTGGCATTCTGACTTAGAAAACCACAAATTAGCATTAACTATGTTCTATTGTATTTCATCTATTTTGTTAAATTTTTTTTTTGTTTCCATTTCAATTTGGTTTGGGTTGTCACAGCTAAGTTTGACACCTCTGACACAGTCTCAATCATGCTTGTCAAGTAATCAACCTCAGTTTGAAACATACTTAGTGATGGGTGGGGTGGGATTGACTCAGAAGGTCACTGAGATGGGTTGACCTTTCTGACATGAGTCAGAGGGGAGTTTGGTTTTTGGTGCCAATAGTCTGCACCTTAGCAAATGTAGGATATATGGGGTGTTCCAGGAAGACTGGCACCTCTGTCGTGAGGTCTTGCAGAGCCCTTTTCAGGGCTACTCATCTACCTCTGGTGTCATCCACCAGCCATTCAGCTCTCACTTGTGGCTCCAAGAAGCTGTAACATGCCAAGCAGGCATCCTCTGGCAGATGGATTAAAGCAGTTTGAGGGTAACCAGCAGGCTTCAGACTTGCTGGTTAGAGTGGTGTCTACTCTAAGCATATCAAGACTTCCCTTGACAGAATGGGCAGATGAGAACAATTTGTCCAGCACATACCAAGGCTGAAGCAGGTGCTGTGGAGTGTTTAGTGTGGTCAGGCATGGAAGACTCCAAGGTCGTCTACTGCACCCTGGGGCCATTGCCAGTCCTGTCTTTTGTGTTGCCACTGGACTTCCAGACTGCAATAGAGGACAAGGCTTTCTGCTTTGTACAACTCTGTCCTACTTTAACCCTATTCACTGATGAGTCAAGACATGATCCCAGGAAGTCATTGGTCCTCTTCAAAGAAAGAAAGGATGAACAACAGCCTTTGCAATGTACACATAGCTGGGATATTCAGGATTTAATTATTTCCTTATCCCTGTCTTACACTGAGCTGGTATGGCGGCCACCAGATTAAGTCAGTCTGTCCTCTGCCTCCTGACTACATCTACAGGCCTTACCTAAAACTATCCCAGACATGTGATTTTCTCACCCCAAAGGTAACCAACACTCCTCACAAGGAAATTCTTTCTTGACCAGAAACCTAACCTAAATATCGGGGGATTCAGTTTAACTCTATCCCTGCCCTATTTTGAGAAGGTCTCATATTCTTTCTCTGGGAGAGAACAAGAGGCCCCTTTCCCTAAATATAGACCTTGCTTAGAAAAATGTCAAGGTCCTGGGGGAGTGGGGGGGGAAGAGAGAAGGCAATTAAAACAGCCACACAGTAAATTGATGACTGTCTGACTTCCCCCCACTGCTGCCAAACTGGTCCTTAGGGGGTGTTTTATCTTCAGTGTTCCTCCTCTTTCCTCACTTTTCCCCTTTTTGCTGGGGGGGGGGGGAGGGGGGTAGGGGAAGGGGGCTAAGGGGAGTGTGGGCAGGCCTGCCTGGCCGAGCCTCCACGGTTTGCTCAGCCAAGGGAACAGAAGGAAGGTGAGGGTCAGAGGTTGCTGCTGGAAGCCACGAGTGGCAGATGGATAGCCTTGGGCCCCAGGTGCTGGCTTTGAGAGGGGCTCAGCAATCCCCCGCTTGGAAGGGCAGATCACCTCCCCGCCCTGCCCCCTCCCTGGTCGCCGGTGCCGTGCTGTTCATCCCGGGGTCGTTTGGAGTGATGGAGGGAGGCAGATTCCCTCGGCTCCTAAGGGGTTGGGGTGGGGTGGGGTGGGGGAAACCCGCAGGATCAAAGCATGAGGAGGGGGGCTCTGAAAGGCGCCCCCCCCCCCCACTCCAGACTGAGCAGCTCCCAGGGAAAGGAAGCTCTGTGCATCCCACCCCCACTGCGCCTGCTGGAGAGTTTGGGGCTAGGGTCCGAGGAGGGGAGGGGCGCGGGGAGCGCCTGTTTTCTCGGATGCAGATTAGCCGCCTGGAGGCGAAGGCTTTTCTATTCGGCTTCCCTGTAAGCAGCCAAGCTCTATAAAAGGAAAATGCGAAGCCATCACAGCTGGGGCCGCTCCAGGCCTTTCTGCAAAAGCCTAGCCTGGCCCGGATCCAAGTGGCAAGCCTCAGCGGGCAGCCCGGGAAGGGGGCCCGGCCTCCCAGCCCCCTCACCCTCCGCCCCAGCCTGCCGGGGAGGCGGTGGCAGGGGCTCTTCCCTCTGTGCTTCTGCCCGCTGCCCTCCCCCCACGCCCCGGGGCCCCGGAGCCAGCTGGGGCCGGTCGGTCCCCAAGCTCCCCCTCCCCAGGGCCGGCCCCGAGGGAGCGCCGGGCGCCAGGCTCTCCCAGAGTCAGGAGGGGCTGGGGGCCACAGCCCGGCGGGGGCCGGTAATAGCATCTTTAAGGACAGGCTGCCCGGCCAAGTTCCTGGGGGGAGGGGAACAAAAAGGAGGGGTCAAGGTCCTCCCACACCCTAGGCTGCCTACCCCCCCTCCCTCAAGCAAATGGCCCTTTTGTTCCGGCTAGATTCTAGACCCAAGTGACCCAGGCCGGGCAGACTCCGTTCGGCCGCCCCCGGGCCTCCGAGGTCGCCGCAGCTTCTAGCCGCTGCCTGGGGGGAGGAGTCCGGTAGCAGAGGTGGAGGTGGGGACTGGGGGGAGGGGAGAAGAAGGGTCCGGGCCAGCTGGCCCCGAGCTAGCTGGGCATGGAGTAGCAGCCGGCGGGGGCGGAGGGGACGGCAGGCCCGCTGTGGCCCAGCACTGAATGGAGGGGGAGTGGCACCCCGCTCCGGAGGGCTGCCCTCCTAGCTCGTGGAGGGACGGGGACCCACCCCCGACTGCAGACTTTAGCTGCAGCACCTTCCTTTTGTCGTGGGTGCTCCCCTCCCCGAGTCTCCAGCGGGGCGCGGGAGGCTTAGATGTATAGGCAGACATCCCGGGAAGGTGGCCCTCTCCCCGACAGCAGGTGCGGAGGGGAGGGCTTGGGTCTCCCCAGGCTTCTGCAGTCAGGAGGCGGAGGGACCCGCTCCCCGCCACCGCAAACAGCGCAGTCACTCAATCACTGCGGTCCCCAGACAACCCCGGGACTGCAGCCGAGAAACCCGAGACACCTGCCCAGCTCTGTGTGTGCGTGCGTGTGTGTGCGTGCTCTGAGTATATCTAAGTGGGGTGCGTGCGTGCGTGTGAGCTCTGGGTATATCTGCGTGGGGTGCGTAAACTCTGGGTGTGTTATGTGTGTAAGAGCTCTGAGTATATGTGGGGTGCGTGCTTGTGAGCTCTGGGTACATCTGTGGGGTGCGTGCGTGTGCGTGTATGTGAGCTCTAGGTATAATATGTGGGGTGTGGAGGTATGTGATCTCTGGGTATATCTATGTGCAGTGCGTGCGTTCATGTGAGCTCTGCGTGTGTGTGTGAGCTCTGGGCATATCTATGTGGTGTGTGTGTATGTGTGTGTGTGTGTGTGTGTGTGTGTGTGTGTGTGTGTGTGTGCGCGCGCGCGCTCGTGCCCCCGTCCTCAACAAGGCCCTTCTCTTTCCCTTCTTCCTCCCCTCTTTCCCCCTCTCCTCTCCCCCCTCCCCATATCCACCACCCTCAGTCTTTTGCCTTTTGTTCTCCAGCCTCCCCCGGGAATTTGTATTACGAAGCTAAAGATTCCAGGGTGTCTGGACAGATTGCCCGGGGCTCTCCGGGGAGGGCTGGGGGAAGGGCGCTAGGATGGGAGCTTTTCCGGGAGGGTCTGGCCACCGTAACCATCACCTCGCCGACCCAGTTCGTGTGTGTGTGTGTGTGTGTGTGTGTGTGTGTGTGTTGACGGCACTGCTGCTGTTTGATTAGTAACCAGAAGAGGGGAGGAGGGGACAGACCTCAGAGGGAGATTGTCAGACAAATTGGGCTACCTGGTGATTTCTGAAAAAAAGGCAGGAAAGACGGAATCTATATTAAGGCACGATCCGGGGTCAGTCAGCCCCACTCCAAGCTCCTTCCCCCCCCCCCCCCCCCCCGCTCTCGCCCGGAAAGGGAGCCTCGAGAGGGGGTTAACGAGCCCGCCTCCTCCCGCAGGAGGCGGCCCCGGGGCTGCGCAGAGCCAGCTTCCAGCATTTATTAGCCATTGTCCCCTCCCCCCACCCCCTCCAGGCCTCCCTCTTCCTCGGGCCAGCAAAGCTCGTGTAAACACCCCGTGTCACTTTGTTCTGGGGAGCCTGTGACAGAGAACCTTGGTCACTCCTCTAGGTGTCAGGTAGGTTAGGTTCCTGCCAGCCTGCAAGTGCCAGCAGACATCGCAGTGACTATCTGTGCAAAGCACCTTGTTAGGCCTGGGGGAGATACACATTCAAAGCCTTTGAAGGCCCAGTGGGTGGTGGAACACAACAAATAATGTTAAAGGGAGGGGGCGAGTGAACCTAGGTTTTCCTGGGCCAAGCTTCCATTGAGGCTGCATATCAGCAATTTTTCTCTAATTTATAGTCTCATATAGAAAGAAAATAAACCTCTGAGAACACTTGACCAGGGTCCCAGAGCAAGTCAGGACTTACACTCAGGTGCCCCAGACCCCAAGCCTACCACAAGCTGCTGCCTCTCAATTTTATGTTTAAATAATATGATTCTGTGACAAATGCATTTAATGCAAACCAAAGTACTCTCAGAGATCTGTGGAAGAAGATCATTACCAATAAAGCAATCTCTAGGGTAGGAATTCAGCGGGGTGGGGAAGGGGGAAAGGCTATTCTGTGCACCAGGGTGATGCAGGGGATAGAGCTTGGGGTTTGGAGTTAGGAAGACCTGAGTTTTAGTCCTGCCTTAGTTTTCTCATCTGTAAAATAATAATAATAGTACCTCCCTCCCAGAGTTGTTGTGAGGATCAAATGAGGTATTAGTAAACCACTCTGCAATCCTTAGAAAGCTATATAAATGCTAGCAGTTATTATTAATTGGC
This sequence comes from Petaurus breviceps papuanus, assembly GCF_028583685.1. Lineage (NCBI taxonomy): Eukaryota > Metazoa > Chordata > Mammalia > Diprotodontia > Petauridae > Petaurus > Petaurus breviceps. Next base: position 421,426 of record NW_027187372.1, read on the forward strand.
ATGACCAAAGGTAAGTAGTTGGGAGAGCTCAGGGTCTGTTTGTGATACCTGGCACCATGGAGTTAGTCTGAACCTTAGAGTGTCTGGAGGGCAATGTTTGAAAAGGCTGGAAAGATCAAGATTTTATAGAGTGTGGAGGGCCTTGAATGCCAGGCAGAGTTTCAGACCATTTAAAAAAAATTTTTTTAAGCAAAGGAGTGATGTCATTGAGGAGATGTGTAAAGATGGTGCTAATAGAAATATGAGGAATGGGCTGCAGGTAGGAGAGTGGATGGACTGTAAGGAGGCTATTGGAGTATGGTGAGGGTGGGTGTAAGTGAGGGTCTGCAATGGAACCAGGGGAAGAGGAAGGATACAAGACACTTGTGGAGATCTGAATCTAGGGACTTGGGATTTCACTGGAAAGCAAAGGTCACAGAGAGGGAGGAGTCAAAAGACAAAGTTTATGTGAGGAGCTGGTGAGTGTTCAGCCCACAGAGTTACCATTACTCTTTTGGAGAAGGTCCTTCAGGTCCCCAGTTTTGGGTTTCTTACTCCATCAGCCAGGCAGCTAGGTTGCCCAGTGGATAGAGTGCTGGCCTGAAGTCAGGAAGACGCATCTTCCTGAGTTCAAATCTGGCTGCAGACACTTCCTAGTTGTGTGACCCTGGGCAAGTCACTCAACCCTGTTTACCTTAGTTTCCTCAAATGAACTGGAGAAGGAAATGTAAACTACTCTAGCATCTCTGCCAAGAAAACCCCAAATGGGGTCACAAAGAATCAGACATACCTTAATTGAAGCATGTTTGGAATCTAGCCACACAGCAATACCCTTGGTTCACAGGGGGTCAGCTGGTGAAGCTGCAGAGTCTAGTTTGGGATAACTTTCTTTGGAGAGGCAGTGTAGTAACATGGAAAGAATGCTATCTCTGTAGTCAGAGGCCCTGGGTTCAAATCCTTCCTCTAACATTTGCTATCTTGGGCCTCAGTTTTCTTTTTATAATAATAAGGTTGAATTGGGTGACTTATGGACCAAGAAAAGCATTAAGTCTTTCAAATGTGCACAACACTTCGAAAAGAGCTGGGGATACAGAAGGAAAAGGAACGGTTTCTGCCCTAGGGCAGCTTCTGTTCTAATGGGGGAGAGAACAGGTGTAGTTCTGAGGGTACAACAGCCAAGTCAATGGTGATGCCTCTTCTTTTCCACTGAACCATTTGAAAGTAGCAAGGGGCTGGCTGACACCTTCCTGGGTGGCTGTAGCATCTGTACCTGCAGCTGCCAGCTGATCTTCCCACAGGGCATCGGTTCCCAATATGAAGACTGAGGTCCTTGGGCTGGAAGCATCTCCATCAGGACCTGAGGGAGTTAGAGGTCCAGGTGGTGGTGATGGCTTGACTTGCCTGGCACCTGTTGCCTCCCATTGCTTCATCAAAGTTGGCTTTCTTGCCCTGGCACAGTTGGTGGGGAGGGTTGGCCCCTTCTCTGGCTCTGAGAAGTTGCTGTCCTAGGTGGCTGTTAGGGCTGGGCTAGAAGTGAGGCTGGTCAGGGTGTCTTTTTGCATCCCCACTGATAGCACTGAATGTGGTGCAGGCACTTAGTCGTTGCTGATTGATTTGTGTGTGTGTGTGGGGGGGGGGGGTTTGCAATGATGCCACTTTGCCTGATGGTGGTACTTGGTCAGCATTTGGTGCTGCTTGTGATGAGGAAGGTAGATTCCTTCTCCACAATGATTTCTCTCTTCAATGAAGGCTAAGGTGTCTGGACTGGAATCAGGTCTGGTGATCTGAGAGATACTTCTATTCCCAAGGCTCTTGGGCTCAAGGTTCTGGGCTGTGTCTATAAGGCCCTGAGGGGAAATGATTTACCTGGCTCGAGCTGCCTCCCCTTTCCTGCTTCAGCTAGGCTGGTTTTCTGGCTCCAGTGATCTTATGATATGTTGAGCTCAAGGTCCTAGGTCATAGGACTCCAAGCCCTCCATCTGGCTGGAAGGGACCACAGAGGACAGATAGTCCAACCCCTTCGTTGTACAAAAGGGTGTGACATAATTTGGCAGCTGTGTGGATCATAGATTGGAAAAGGGGGAGCCAGGAGGCAAGAATACCACTGGGAGATTATTTTAATGGTCCAGGTGAGGACTGATGAGAACCCTGAGCTAGGGTGACAGGCCATGTGAGTGGAGAGAAGGGAGAGAAGGGGATTGATGCAAGAGCTGCTACAGAAAGAGAATTAATGAGCTGGTGACCCATCCTGGGAGTGGAGGGGTAAGAGGGAAGAGTCAGGGCAAATGAATTTGTGTGGTCCAGTGACTAGAAGGAAGAGCCACAGGACTGAGAAGGATTTTTCTGTTTTGAACATGTTGGGTTGGAGATTTGTATTAAAGACAACCAGCTGGAAATATCAAATAAGCAGTGGGAGTTCTAGAGCTCAACAGAGATAAAAAAAATGGGTAGATAGATAGATTTGAGATTCCTCCATATAGGGATTTTGAGTGAACTTATGGAAGTTACTGAGATCACACAGAGAAAAGGGCTGGGGCCAGAGTCCTTGGGAGAACACAAAATCAGGGCGTGGGAATATAGCAAGGGAGATTGAGATAGCAGGCATTCTTAATTCCTTTATCTGACATTTTATCATTCCATCTTTCCCTATGCCCTAGGACCCCCTAACCCTTCTCTTCATCCCAACTCTGTTCTTCCATCCCTCTGACTCCTTGGGCTCTTTCGCAGGCCATCACCATTTCACTGGCTATCTCCTCTTCCTTTCCCCATCTCATCCTGTGGGGAATCAGTTCAACCTCATTCTGTCCCCTGCATCAACGGTGTCAAACGCAAAGAGAACCCGTCTTTGCGGCCCCTCATATCAAATTAGAAAACCACTAATTAAAGCAATCTGCATGGTACGTATTTTTATTTTTGGTAAACCCTTCCCAATTACATTTTAGTTTGTAGTTAGGGGAGTTGGATACCTTTGCTCTACCCTGGAGTCCCTTTGCCCCTTTTCAAATCCTAATGGTAGATTACTCCCACCATCTTCTTCCTTCATTCCTATTCACGTTGTGGCTGAACAGAATCATGAAATTGTTGACTGGGTCCACTACAAATTTATTTTACATAATCTCAACTGGGCCCTCACTGCGGTGAGGCAATCCTTTGACATCTCCCTAATTGATCCACTAGTTGACTCACCACAGTGAACATTCTAAAACTTATCCCTCCTCAAACTTCCCACTGCACTCCCGCCCTGAATTTTTTCATGCTTCATTTTTTCATTGCCCCATGCTTCACCACAAAGAAGCAAGAGTTCCCTCTTCTCCCCTTATTCTTATCTCACTTCATTCAGATATACTCTCCCGATACATCCTTCACCCTCTTTCACATAAAAAGGTTGCCCTTCTAATTGCAAAAGCAAACCCTTGCTGTCTCTCATCCTCTCCCTCCCACTCTCTAATTTCCAGTCCCTTCCTCTCTACTGTTAACTACAAAGAAGCCCATGTCTCTCCTATCATCAAAAAACCCTCACTTGATCCACTAATCCTGCCTACTTGTCATCGTCTCCTCTCCTTCTGAGATAAAACTGAGGAAAACACCCTGACTTATTTTCTCCTTACTCTCCTTATCCCTATGCAATCCAGCCTTGGATTTCATCACTCAACTGCAATTGCTGGCACTCTCAAAAGTTACTGACAGTCTCACAATGGCCACACTGGATGGCCCTTTTCTCAATCCTAATCCTTGGGTAGCCTCTCATTGACCTCTTGCCTGGATATCCCCTAGGATTTCATAACATTGCTCTCTCCTGCATCTCCTCTCTGTCTGACCATTCCTTTTCTGTATCTTTATTCAGGTCATGCCCACTGTGGATGTTCCCCAAGGCTCTAACCTGGGAGCTCTTACCGTCTTTCTATATACTGAATGCTTGGTGATCTCATCAATTCCCATAGGTTAAATTATGGTTTCTATGCACATGATTTACACATGTTTTTTACATTTTTTATTTTTAACATTTACTTAAAAAATTTTTTTTATTTAAAGTTTCCCCTGCCTTCTCCTCCTCCCCCAGACAGCATGACATAGGTTATACATGTACAATAATATTAAACATATTTCCACATTAGTTTAATTGTTAAAAGTTAACATATATGTATGTGTACACACACAATATGTTATCTGTCTCTCTCTGTCTTTATCTCCACCCCTAATCTCTCTCCTGAGCACTAGTGTTGAATCACCAACCACCTTTTGGACATCTCCAACTGCATGTCCTGTAGGTATCTCAAACTCAACATGTCCAAGATATTACTCATATGTTGAGGGCCAGTCTCTGACCTGGTCCATATATGGGAAGACTCTGCTCCAGGATTTCTCCCAAGCCACCTCCCCATGAAGGCTATATAAGGTCTTAAGATTGGCTCACTATCTCTTCCTGACTTGCAGGAGCTTAGGATGTGATAACCAAGCAGTGACCCAGACATAGATGCATGTAAGGGAACAAGGACATTAAAACATACAGATATGCATAAATGAACAAGGACATTAAACATTTTCTCATGGGAACCTAAGAAAGAATTGCCTTACATTCGTTATATAAACCCTGCCCTCTGATCAATACATCGGAATTGCTCTGACAGATCCCACCTGGTTCGTGTCCATCATTCCACACTTCTCAGTTCAGCCTGTGCCCATTTGATGCACTCATATTTTTCTCCAAACCTTCTACTCCAAACTTCCCTATTACTTTTTAAAAAATCAATTTTGGGGGGTTACATTTTAAGTTTCAAACTGTCTCCCTCCCTCCCCACTCTGCACCAGGGGCCGCCATTTGACACACACAGAGGTATGCATACTTCTTTATCAGTTCTTTCTCTGGAGGTGGATAGCCATCTTCCTTCATTGGTCCTTTGTAATTGATTTGAGTATTTATAGCACTCAGAATAACTTAATTATTCACAGTTATTCTTCGAACAATATTGCTGTATTACAGTGTTCTCTTGGTTCTACTCATTTCACTTCCCCTATTATTTTCAAGAGCACGATCCTCCCACTTACCCAGGCTCACAATGTGGGTGTTGTCCTCAAATCTTCATGGGCCCCCAGTCCACATACCCAATAAGTCACAAGGCCTGTTTCTATTTTTGCATCTTTTATATGTGTTGTACCCTTATCTTCGCTCACAACCATTTATACTAGTTCAGACCTCACCACCTCATTCCTTGACTATTGGAATACCTTTCAGATCTTTCTCCCTACCTCATCTCTCCCCACTCCAATCCACCCTTCACTCAGCTACCAGTGATTTTCCTAAAGCACAGGTCTGACCTTATCACCCACTCCCCCCATTCAATAAAATTCGGTGACTATTACTTTCAGGATCAAATATTAAACATTCTTTTTGGTATTTAAAGTTCTTTACAACCTGGCTAACTCAGGAGGAAACACTTCTGGTGAATTCATCAAACCAAGAGCCAACAGCTGCTGTTGGTCACCAAAGGTAGAGCTAGGAGTAATATTAAGGCCAGCTAACTTAAGCACTTCAAGGCTTGCAAAATGTCTTAATTACATTTCCCCCATAATTTATTTACCCGTTCACCAATTAACACTTATTTTTAGTTTTTTGCTACTACAAAAAGTACTTCTATAATTCCGACCTTATTTTCCTTCCTTCAGTCTTAATCCCATGGTTGACCAGTTCCAACGTACACCATCCTTTCCCCTTAAATCGCTTGCTCTTTCATCCAATCTCTAGTTTTGTCTTGTCTAATCCCTATGTGTTACAAAAGATTTATGGAGAAAGTCCCACAACTCTGCCAACTGAGTTCAGTGCAGAATTGATGTTTTTGAATGGCAAACAGGCCCCCACGTCTGCACAGTTATTTTAAAAAATCCTCCTTGATTCCCTATCCTATTCTTTAATTTTTCCCCCATTTCTCTCCCTCTACAATCTCATTAAGCAACAAAACAAAACTCAAAAAAGCCCCCAAACCAAAAAACCCCACCAAAACAAACCAAAAAAGAGCTCTCACTACATAAACACCTTGTTCAGTAAAACAAATTTCCATGGTGCCATGTTGAAAATCACATCTCCGCATTTTAAAGTTCTTCACTCTGGCAGGAGGTGAGTAATGTCTTTTATCTACATTCTTTTATTCTGACGCTTTGTCATTGCGTTGATCAGTGATCTAAAGTATTTCAAAGGTTTTTTTCCTTCCATAATATTGCCATGGAACATTGCTCAGAGGCCTGGTTTGCTCTGAATCTGTCCATTTCATCATTTCTTTTGGCACAAGAACGTGCCACTCTATACCACCATTTGTTTAGTTGTTTGCCAAGAGGTCACCCTGTTGGTTTATTTTTGGCTACCATGAAAAGAGTTGAAATGAGTAGAGTGTACTAATTTGTTAATCAAAAAGCAAGAGTTTTTAATAGACATAACTGGTCCCTCAACCTTTAATACTGTCTTTCTACTTCAAACTTCAGTCCCTGAACCCATCACAAAATTAGGCCTAATTCAGTAACCCAACAAGCACTTTCTAAGCATCTACCGTGTTTCCCCGATAATAAAACCCTGTCTTATTAATTTTTTTGGACAGAAAAACACCAGAGGGCTTATTTTCAGGGGAGGGCTTATTTTAATGAACATTGACAGCAATTTTAATAAACAGGTAAATGTGAACAAAAAAATGTACCTTTATTCAATAAGCAAATCACTGGGGAAGAACAGGATGACGTGCTCACTGCTGCAGCTCTGATTGGATGCAGCTCGGAGCGCGGCGTGCGTTTCACGGGGGGAGAGGGAGGGGGGTCGGGGGGGATGGTGCATACAGAGGGTACCGTAACGTAGCGTGTAGCGCAGGGGATCACCTTCACTACAGTAGCAATCTCAATAGGGCTTATTTTCGGGGGAGGGCTTATTTTAGAGGAATCTTACACATTAAGGGGAGGGCTTATTTTCGGGATAGGTCTTATTATCGGGGTTAACACGGTAGTATGGTATTTGCCTAGGCCCAGGGCTCCTGTACTATTTTCATTCCTCTCATCTTTTCTTAAAAATCCCTTTCCTTTGTTCCTCCATTTATTTGACCTCCACCCCTGCTCTAAATCCCCCCTATCCCCACTCCACCCCACCAGACAGGGATAGCAGCACCTGCCTGAATGTGGCAACTGCTTTGGCAAGAACCTCAGGCTAACTTCAGAACCCCCCAGCTTGGTCCAACTAGCAGTGGACTGTTAGAGAAGGCAGTCCTTTGATGCAGTTGGTTGATGGCTAGGGTTATCAAAAGCTGCCTGGATATTCTCCAAGACACAGTAGGAGGTTTGAGTAATTTCTATTTGGCAGCTGGCATAGATTTGCCCTTCATGAAGTACTCTGGTCCCAAGTGGATTACAGAGTGTATTGTCCATCATTTGTGTTACAGTATTAGACCTATAAACAAATAATGTTTTGTGTTCAATAGTTCCCAAAGCAATTTGATAAGTGGTGTTCAGTCATTTCAGTTGGATCTAGCTCTTCATGACCTCATTTGGGGTTTTTTGGCAAAGATAATGGAATGGTTTACCATTTCCTTCTCCAGCTCATTTTATAGATGAGGAAACTGAGGTAAAAAGGTTTAAGTGATTTATCCAGGGTCACACAGCTGGGAAGTGTATGAGGCCAAATTTGAACTCAGACCTTCCTGATTCCAGGCACTCGATATCCACTGCACCACCTAGCTGCCCTTTGAAACATTCCCCAGGTTCCCACCATCAGTGGATTTGTGGGATTGTGACCTTTTAAAGATGCTATTAGAAGTCACTCATGGTACAAACAAAATAACACCAATCTTAGCATTACTAGTTGGCCCTTGAGACCAGAAAAGACTTGGAGACAGTGCAGACCTCTTGCAGGGCAGTTAGCAAGAATTAGCTTTCAGCAGGTTAGAGGCCTCACAGTGGATTTCAGTTCTGAGATGTACTGGAGTCAACAGTGAAAACAATAAGCATAGCAGCTACCTCCTCCTGCATTTCTCAGAGTTAAGAGAGCTTGAATCAGGAAATGATCATGTGCAGAACAACCCACTGTAGCCCAATACAGTTACCAAGGATCACCCAGTTTATTGAAGCAGTTTAATAGCCTAATTATCTAGCACCACTGAAATCAAAGTAGCCCTTTCTTCCACCTTTACTAAGAGACATTCACACTTTTCCTAAATGCTAGCTGAACATCGTGTGTCTCTTCGACTTCTGAAGTGAGACAGGGAGAGAAAAAAGGTTTTCAGAAGAGTAAATTGGCTTTGGGAAAATGCAGCCTACCTGTGGCAACATTTACAGCAGAAAAGCATTCCCGTTCTGAGAAAGAAGTGTCTCAGCCTCAGGACTGATCACTAAAAGACAAAAGTGTTCCTAACGCGCAATGAACAGAATGGGGCATTTGGCGGTACTTGTTCCAGTCATCCGTCTTACCTTTTCATGTTTCATCAACAGATTTCCCAAAATAAATATTCTGTGGGGAGTTCCCAAATGTCCCCGTAATGAGAGATTTGGAGGGAAATGATTTAAAATCTCTCAAACTTACCTTGTAGGGCCTTGGAAAAGTCCCTTACCCTTTCTTGGGCCTCAATTTTCTCAGCTGTGAATTGAGAGAACCAAGCTATAAGATCCCAAAGGTCGTTGCCAGTTTGGTTTGTTTTGACCCCTCAGCAACCAATAAGGAAGCCGCTAATTCCACAGACAGATTTCTCTATGATCAAAATGAAAAATTTTCATTTCTACTTTAAACGTGACCTTTTATCCATTGAGATTACCATCCCCTTCCTCTCTACAACCTCACCCTCCCAGAGTTACAATTACCTACACACAGACCCATGCTGGTTCTACTGGTAGCACCCCTTCCCTTAGTCCTCAGGTCTGTCCTAATGGTTTTACTATCCCCATAGCACCAAAGACTCACAATAGAAGAGTACAATGTTGCATACGTTTAAGGATCAGACATTTAAACAAAATTTATAGCTTAAAGCCCTAATTCAATGTAATTCAAAACAATCATTTATTGTTTGTATAGAAAGGGAATGAGGATACAAAGTTACTGTCATTTGTTGGGGAGTTTGTGTGTATAGGGACCATAGGACAGGAATAAAATCTAGGAATTAAGCCCAAGGCCCAGTTACTGTCTTCTGTCGGCTCTTGGTTTTAGCGGTAGGGGAAATAAAAGAACTGAAAGTGTCTTTTTTCTTGTCTGTCTCCACCCCACCCCAAAAAGGATCAGAACCTTGAGATAGCAAGAAACTTCCTTGGGTTATTCAATGGTCTTCTTCTAAATAAAGATAAGAGTAAGGTCATAATATCAAAGACTGGGGTTTGAGAACTCAATGCAAGTTCTTTTACTTTGCAGGTAATTTAAATAATCAGCATTCAAGCTGCTGAAGGCACAGGGGGAGTTTGTGTATGTGTGGAGGGGGAGGTCTAGAAGGTAGAAAACACTGTAAAAACCAGACAAGAACTCATTGTCTTTTCATGTCACTTTAATACTGTGCAGTCTTCTTTATACAACTGTAACATGACTCCAAGAGTAGAAGTCGAAAATACAGCAGGAGCTGATAGATCTTAGGGGAGAAAAAAGCCAGTAAGAGGAAAAAATTTGTAGGATGGCTACTTGAATTGATAATCTTCTTTGAGAACAAAGAGTAAACATGGTTTTCTGATTTATGTTATCACTGGTTCTGTTTTCGTGTGACACTCTGAAGCCACAGATGATTACAATTTATTCCAAGGAAATGAATATTCCTGAACACAACCACCTTTTGTTTGTTCCATAGGAACCAGTCAATAGCTAATATCCCAAGATGTTCCAGTCTAGAGGAAACAGAGAGCTAAGAGTTTTCAGCTTCTCGGATCTGCCAGCTCTGGCTCTATGATTATGTCCATGAGTGATGCAAACTCCAGAATGTCATTAATGGCTGGGGTATAGAGCATGTGTAAACTTCCTATAATTTAAAACTTTGATTCCACTTTTCTTCACAGCTTGCCCCTAATTAAATACTTTTAAGGACATTTTTCCCTTTTCCCTCCACAAAGAATGGGCAGTTTCTGCTGAGCTTTGCCGTTTTCTGTTATAATTCTAAATATAATACATAATAGTTCATGAAAAAACAATGCTTGGCAACAGTTTTCATTTATTCAAACTTTATGCTTAATCTTCACTTTTCCATTCCCCTTCTTTCATAAATATTTAAAGTTTGCAGTTTCAACTTCCTTCTCTTAGATGGCTTAGGGACAACTCTCTTAATCTGTCTGAGTTGGGGGTCTTTATCACCAAAACCCAGTGCTGATGGTAGGAAGTAATCAGTAACATCTATGTTTTGCAGATGAGAAGGAAAGCCTTCCCCACTTCACTGTTAATGAATAAAAGGGCTGGAGTGGGGCACTGGGGACTTTGTAATGTAGGTAAGGGTAAAGAAACAGATTTGTTCCATTATCAATGCAACTTAATGCTCTAGTAATACTGCTTGAATAACTAAGAGTGGCTTTGAGATTCCAGTAATTCAGAAACCAATTTAAAAATAAGAATCAAATAATGTATATCCCATTCATTCTTACACAAGACTGGCTATGGCTAGCAGAACCAGTCCTTGTGACTCAAGGGCAGAAGTGTACCCAACAGACAAGCTGCTGCTGTGGAGAAAGTGTTTAGGGAGCTATGTGTCCTTAAGTGGTAGAATGCTGATTAACTACTGTGACCAAAAGGGAAGGTTTCTTGGAAAAAGAAAAGAAGTGAAAAACCAATCATCAATTGATAGCACCAGGTTTCTAAGTAACTGAGGAAACTTTCTCCAAACTGTATTGGGAAGAAATTATGGTAATAAAACAGTCCCACGACAGTGGGACCATATTTATAGGTCACATTAGTTGGATGCAAATGGAAGTCCTTCTAGGTTCTCAATGGATATAAAATATCAATGTTTATCTATAAAGATGGGAATATTTTTAAGATCCATATTTTACTGTGGATCACTGTGTGTTAAAGTTAAAATGCACTTCATGTTAATATGGTCATCATTATTAACAGTAATATGTTAATGGGATCAGTTTCAAATGACTAGCCATGCACTTATTTTTTTTTTCTCTGCACAACTTTTTCACTGTTGGGTGAAATCTCTGCAGGCAAAGCAGGAAGTCCTGGTTCTAAATGAGCCACAGGAAATGCATTTCATTACCTGATCACAGTTAGTGTCTACCTCGTCTCTGGGACCAGGCTCAGTTTCCTCATCTGTAAAAATGCGAGCTGAAACTCAGGATCTTTGACATCCTCTCCACCTCTAAAGCTTCAGGATGATTTTCTGCAGAACTTTTCTGTTTCACTGACATGATGCTAAAACTGACTAGGTTTTCAGTGGGAAAATTAAAGGGCCTACCAACAACTCTCAAAGACTGAGTGGGAAAGTTAGCTGATTGGAGACAACGCTTCAGATAGTACACACTGCCGTTTATAGTATTGAGGGGGTATTTAGTTAAGTCACAAGAGATACTACTGCTATTAACAACGACCAAAGTTTAAAACTGCTTCAGAGTTTACTGCATATCCCATGTATTTCAAAAGACCAAGCTAGAGATGAGATGCTACAAGGTGTCATTTTAAAATATGTAAAATTTCCAAGGTTGGTCTGAAAAGGCCCAATCCATTAAACCACAAAATTTCATAACTTGGAAGGAGACTCGGAGGTCACTGATTCAAAAACACAAATGCAGCATTCATGCCTTGCCCCTACTTCCTAGACTAGCCAGATGGGTGATGTTTCTTGTAAACCTAAGTATAAGGAAAGGTATTCAGAGCAATCTCTCCCAATGGAGCACTGTCATCACTTATCAAGTGTTTCTAGCCAGTGTTGGCAGAGAGTGCACTGTGGTCCGTGAACCCTTTGGGTCTATCTCCTCAGTTTTGAAGATATGGGTTTAAAAAGTGGTTTCTGATTTAAAACAACAAAAACGATTTAAAAAGCATAATTCTAAGAGAATCACCAAAAAGAGATTAGAGGTAGTATCTTCCCAGCTGCCAAAATCTACAATCTATGATGGTTCCCATTCCTGCTGCTGCACATGATTTGAAGTTAAGGTACTGTGCAGACATATCCAAAAACACATTTAAAGTACACACTTGCATTTAACATACAATTCATAGAACACCAAATGAAAAGGATTCTTTTAAGAGGGAATGAATAACACGGATGCTTACAGATGTCTCTTATTAATGGAAAAGGTCACTTTCTAGCCAGAAAGATCACCCAAGAAAAAAATTTGGCAATCACCCCTTTACTTGCAGAAGGTAAAATACTTAACAGAGACAGATTTCAGTTACAGTTGTCAACTTGGATTTCTTTTCACAGCCCTTAAAACCTCCTGAGGTAAAATGGAGTAAAAGTTGCCAAGCTGTTGGCTACCAGCCTCATCAGTCTGTTCAATTGTGGGTAAAAGCAGAGCTCTGAAAGGCTGCCAAGTTTCCTTTCCTCTCCTGCTCTGGCAGGAGTTGAGATTGTAGAGGACCCATAAAAACACATAAAAAACACCCAAAGCAACATCTCGATGTATTACAGTACAGAACACACAGTGTACCGACATCTTACAGTCCACATGAAGACAAAACCAAAACATTGAGGCCAGGAGCGCCTCATGGTTTCAGCTTGGAGCTTGGCTTCACACTGTAGCAAACATTCTAGGCAGTTTTGTGTTGCCTCTCCCACAAATATATCCTAGGTCACCTGCAACACCTTTCTTATTAACCTACTGACTTAATAAGACTAACATCTTATTAACCTACTGACTCGAGCATGCGCTTTAATTCTGCAAGTTCCTTACAAAATGACTATGGGCCTGGGTGTGGGAGAAAGGGGAAAACTTCCAATGGCTACACACAACTGATGGGCCAGAGCCCTGGGAGCTGCTGCATCTCTATGTTCTTACAGTTCCACAGGCAATGAGATGAAAGAGAAGTCTGAGGGAACCAATCAAGTTCCCATTAAGACCTCATTAACTCCAGTGAACTAATGAAGAAATCTCTGCCACTCTAAACCCCAAGGGCCTCCAGGCAGGTGTTTTTTTTCCTGCCCCAGCTGAAGGTTTTCCGAGGCTCTGCAAGTTCATACCAGTCTCACAGGGGCTGACTGCGCAAACAGCAAACAACGTGCTCAGACTCTGGCTCTATTTACTCTATTCAGCTTGGGCAGAATTTGGGTTTGGGAGAAGGCCTGGCTCCTTCATTCGTTTATTTACTTTAAAGATGCTGATTAATAAAGCACAGCTCCTTAAGAAGCAGGAGGAGGCAGGGCCCCTGAATTAACAATCTATTTTAAACCGAGGGACTCCAGACTAGCTAATTCTCTTCATTCACTGAAAACTTAGCAGGGATCAGGCTGGTTCTGCTTGACTGTGTTTTGGTGCTGCTGCCAGTTGCTGTCTGAGATCATATATGAATCTAACCAGGACAGAGAGCTGACTCTAGAGCATGGGCTTCGAGAGACTTTGGTAATTAAGAAAAGTTTATTCAGTGAGTTTTGATTTGGTATTCAATGAGTTTGGTTCTCACACTGTTCTGCAGATCAATCTTTATATTTCATTTTTATTCAATTTCTAATTCATCATATTCCATTTGGAGTGTTTTGTCTTAAATTTAATTTGTAACTGATGGTGTGCAATTTCTACTACAAAGAGAGACAGAGCCTACTTCCTTCTTTCTCTGCAGCATGAGGCCCTAAGAGTAGCAAGAGTACCTGGAGCAGGCTTATCTCAGAAAAGCCCTCAGAGGAACAGATATGGCTTTTGCCCAACTTCAAAACTTTTACAACTACTTTTTCTTGCTGCCTTATGATAGAAAATTGTTCTTAAATTTCTGTGATTGAAAAAAAAAAGATTAAAAACAGAGCAAGGAAAAATGGATCCAGGGGATGCGAGAACAACATATGTAAACTCAGGATCTTGGAGTCTTCAAAAGAGTACAGACAATCCTATTTTTTCATTTTCTTGAATTACTCAGCATCGAGTAAAATAGAGGCACTAATGATGGGGGATTCCAGTGATTCTATGTACACTTGAACATCCTGGGCTAGCAGTAGCAAGACAAAAGGAAGGCTTCTGAAATGACTACATGCTAACTTTAAGACATTGGTTGCTTCTTACAAGGTGGACCTAGAGGTTTTACTAATGTTGGCTACTTGTTTTGGAGACATTTTAGCCAAATGTACCCAATAACGATATATTTCATCGCTTTGGGGACTTTCCTTGTTTCAAAGATATATATGTGTGTGTGTGTGTGTGTGTGCATCTCTCTCTCTTTCTCTCTCTCTTATCTATGTACCCACCAAGACAACCACAGAACTAATTTTCTTAGAGTCTTATAAAAGTAATTGACTGGATTATGAATGAAGCCATTCATGAAGATAAAAATTATTTTTTTTGCTAATTTGAAAAACAATAAAGAGTGATTATTTATATCAAAGTCAGTTGAGTAAGGAGTGTAAACGCAAGTATCAACTATCAACTATCCCTTTTATTTTATAAATTCATTTTTTAGCATCCACAGAGTTAAATTTCCTCACCTACCATGATCCTGAAAAAAAAAAATGGATGGTATTCTTTTTTAAAAAGCATTACAAATACCCAGTATTAAAAACTGCAATTCAAAATTAGCCTGAGCCAACACATAATTACGATTGAGGAAACTGGTGAATACTGAGGAGTGACCCAAAAGGACAAGCACAATCTAGATAAAGGTTGAAATCCCGTCTCAGTGCTCTGTCCTCTCCCAGCCTTTGCAGTCCATCCGCTGTCTTTTGGTTGAACCATTCAATCAATGTGGCTCCTCCTTTATCCCCCATGCAGAGCACAGGTCCTCATGAGTTGTTGAGGCCTAAGCAATTCATCACATGGGAGCCAACCTTGGGTACAGAACTTATCCTAACTTAACTGGGCTTCCTGTCTCCTGGTATGGCCTTTGAGAACCCAGGATCACAAATTGCTATTTTAATATAGTTTATTCATTAGGGAAGGTTATAAAAATATCCTATTTACATGTGCATGTGGTTTGAGGCATTTGAAGAATAATCAAAAAGCCTGACTTTAGTCTGTCAGCAGTCTGGGTTTCCATGAAAATTACCTTAAACTAAGTATGACAAAGCATTTGTCAGTTTCATTTGGAACTGGCTCAGTTATTCAAATGGAAGAGAGTAATAAAATCAATTGCTTCCTTAAGCAAACAAATAGCCAAAAATCACCCAGCGACCCTAGTTATACACAGGTAAGAAAAGTCTGGTCCGGGGCAGAGCTTAGCTTGCTGAGTTTCAGCCTTGGAATGAATAAAACAGAGGCAATTTCCCCCTTCCCCACCAACCCTCCCCCCAAACTATCCTAAGTAAAAAACAACAGTATGGAGTAGAAATGAGACCACTCCTAACGAGGCTGTCTACACAACTCTTTCAAGTAGTCCGTTAAGTGCTCTGCAGTGACGAGGAGCCCCTTCTGTGCACCGAGGGCAGGCCGGGCTAGTGCTGGGGGGGGGGGGGGGGGGGGGG
>NW_027187372.1:437034-485581 GCF_028583685.1 Petaurus breviceps papuanus
TGTTTATATTCTTTGGCCTTTGAGGTTTGTATGTGACTGCAGTAGGTTCACCTCCACCCTTGGTGAGGGCAGGGGGGGGTAGAAAGGACCCCCACACATTAAGGTCTCTGCCTTCGGTCAGTCCCTTCCTAAGCATGCACACTCTCCTTGAAGCACTCAGAGCCACAGCTCACATCTGTTTTACCCCAAATGGTTTCTCCATGTTCAGTGAGTGCAATTTCCACAGACTGAAATGGGACTTGGGCAGGGCATCTGGTCCTAGCACTTACCCTTCTACTGGAGTCTGGGTGAAGTGACACCCTGGCTCAGGAATCACGGCATTGACTGTTACTGGATACAGTTCCTGAGTCTTCTACCCTCCTTAATGACCAGCAAAGGTGGAGGTGAAGCACACCCAGCAGCCTGGCTTCCAGAACAGTTTGTTTTAGATAAGACAGTAGCATGTGACAAAAGAAAAAGAAAAGGGAGAAAAAGTTCCCCAAGAAAAGGTGGAAAGACCTGACCAAAGCAACGTAACTAACATCTGCTGATTCATTCCCTGCACTTGGGAGGGAGGAAAGAAAAAGAGCAGCTCCATGTGTGCACAGCAGGAGTGGCAACACCTGAGAGGGAGTCCAGCTTCCACTTTACCTCCAAGGACTTTGTAAGGCTGATACTGCAGCAGCAGCTGCCACGAGCATTGACTTACAGAGAAAATCAAAGTCTGGGGATAGGAGTTCTTCGGAGGAAAATAAAAAGGGTGGCAACATTAACCGTGCTGACTTTTCCTTTCTCCCCTCACACTTTCTTGATGGGGAATAAGCAGCATCCAGAGAAGCCTTGTCCGTCACAGCACCAGAAAGAGAATGAGCACTACCAGTAAGATCCCAAAGAGAATGATGATCGCACACCACTGTCGACGATCTGGAAAGCAAGAAGGCATGAATCAACTTTCCACACAGAGACATGTGCCACAGGAAACAGGTGACAGAGCTGGTGACAGCTGCAGGCCTGACATGGATGGGATTTGGTGACCCGAGATCTCTTCCAACCTGCAAAATGTTTGACACAAACTGAACACCATCAAACTTGGACCTGCTGCCAGTGCTCTACAAACATGTATTGTTTCTGGTCTAAAGTGCAAGTTCTGCCAGTCTCCAGGAAGGTCATATAAAACAAGAATTTATTTTCTTTGTGTACAAAGGCTCTAATTAAAACTTGATCTCAGATTCCTGCTGCTTGATTACTGTATTGCTTTTAAAAAAAAAAAGGAGGGGGGTGGTGGTGGGTGTTTGCTGATATTAGTGCCACAAGTGAAAAGACCACATTATGTGTTTTTAATTATTTACCAACAATCAAATTAGTAAACTTTAACTAACAGAATTCCTTTTCTAGGTGCTAATGGAAAGTGGACAGAAGAAAAAAGCTGGTTTGGGATGGGGAGAGTGGATGTGTAGAGCATCAAGCTCCCTAAAGAGACCATATATCTTAATTCTACACAGCATCTTTGAATTTCTGATGACTATGAATTAAATAATCATAGCAGTAATAGGAATAAATACATATGGTCATTCCTAGAATCTCCTTCTTAAGTTCTCTGCCTCAGCACCTATCATGGAGGCAGAGAAAGGAAAAGTAAAATGGTTAGAGTGGTGCAGTTAAGGAAGTTTAGCACTGAATTAACAGCCAAATGGTATTTCCTTAGATGCAACTGGTGCCTAGAACCTTTTCATAAGCTCACAGTACTTTTTTGGTGGGGAGGGGCAGGGGAGCAACTGCAAGGGGTTTATTCTTTTTTTTTTTTTTAAGCAATCAGGATTAAGTAACTTGCTCAAGGTTACACGGCCAGGTGTTTCTGGGTGGGTGATAAGTGTCTGAGCCCGGGATTTGATCTTCAGGTCATCCTGACACTGGAGCTGGTGCTCTTACTCGCTGTGCTACCTGGCCGCCCTAAGGGGTGTATTCTTGACCTTCAGAGAAAAAAGAGTTTCGAGGTGTATAGGTCATAACAGGTGAATCTGAGGTTGGGAGGTGAGGAATGTAGAGGAGCAGTTGAGTGACTAGTTTTAGTCTCATGAACATATGGAAGGTATTAGAAATCAAAAGAGGGTCCTAAATAGCAAGGCAGGGGAGGACACTGAATACAAATTTTACCTATTTCCACAATCTTCCTAATGTAAGTCTGGGATGTGTGTGAGAAGAGCTGGGCTAGTCTGTGAGCACAAGTCCACCTCCCTGAACCTGAATATAGTACTCAAATTACAGAGCATTATTTTCCAAATTAAAAAGATCTGGATCTTTGGAATACAGGAAGGAAAAAAAAAAGCTTAAATCCTTCTAAAAAGTTCTACATTAGGGGCGGCCAGGTGGCACAGCGAGTAAGAGTTCCGGCTCCAGTGTTGAGAAGACCTGGAGATCGAATCCCGGGCTCAGACACTTAGCACCCACCCAGAAACACCTGGCCGTGTAACCTTGAGCAAGTTACTTAACCCTGATTGCTTAAAAAAAAAAAAGTTCTACATTAATTAAATTTAAATTAAAAAAGATTTTTTATTATCATTTTACTTGATTAAAATGAGGTGTACAGAGATGTTTACAGGCCAGGAAGACACAAGTTATGTCTCCCCTGAAGACAGAAAAGTACAGTGTAATTCTTATTATATAGATGATTTAAACCAAATGCTCAAAATATATGCATCTCTATTGTGAGAAAGCATTTCAAAAGTCAATAGTGAATAGCCTTCTTAAAATTTGTTAATTCATATTTTTTAAACAGACAAGTAAATTTTTTAGAGTTATCTGAAAATAGATCTTGGCTATTTATTTTTAAAGTTTCACCTTAATTTAAAAACACAACCTTTCTCAAGACACATAGTGGATATACTTCCTGCAAAAAACAGAGAAAGGAAGCCCATAAGCACACTTCCTGTTTTTTATTACCTCTGACATCCTGCTATTCTCAGGGGCCCATAGAATTCTAGTACCATATAGTTTTCATCTTGTGCTTTTCCATGGTTTTTTTCTTACTTATCAATCATGTCTTCCCTCTCTTCTACAGCTGCATTAAGTTGGGATTTTTTATCAAGGAAAAATGTGTTATGCCCAAGCTAAAAGAGGCAATGAATGTTTTTTTAAAAGTTATTTTCCTTTGAAGTTTTAAACTGCTTCTATGAAGCACGGACTGGGTAACCCCATGCATCTGTTAGCCTGGTGGACTTCTCATCACCACTTCCTGTGAGTATGAATATCTGACCCTTTTTGACCTCAGGTGAGCCGTCTTAACCATCCACACACACAGGCTACAGCGCCTCACTCAGCCACTGAGAGAAGAGGAAGCCATATAAAAAGAGGAGATTTTTCTTCAGGTATGGTTTTTTCAAAGGGAAAGCTGAACAACTGCCTTTTGGATTGATGGAAGAAATCAGCCGATATACATAAAGTGAGTTTATTTTCTCTAAGACAGTTAACACAAAAATCAGTTTTATCCTCCCCTGGGTCAGTTGGTGTTATTTTACTGCAATACTTTAAGGCAAAGTTTTTTGTTTTTTCCCCAGTGGGAATGAGGCCATCAGCTCTGACAATGGCCACTGGGAACGGGGAGTGAGTGTGCATGAGACAGGGAGGAAATGAAGCAGAGAGAAGACAACTCAGTGCCTCTCCTTGGAGAGAAGGGTAGGTATTCAAGAGAAGGTATGAATTACAGCATTTGGCACTGGATGGACAGGTGGAATGACAGTAAAGAGTTGAGCCTTACCAAGGTTTAGCTGACACCAAGGTACTGAGTTTAGGATAACTGGAAAGATGGTTGGTGCCCTGCAGAGTAATAGGAAAATTTGAAGGGAAAGATTTGGAAGGGGGGGGTGGGAGGAAATAAGTTCTATTTTGGATGTGTTGAATTAGACGCCTATGGGACATCTAAGCAGAAGTGCCCAACAGGTAGTTGGTAATTTGAGACTGTAGCTCAGGAAAGAGTCTAACACTGGATATAGAGATCTGGAAATCAACCAGGAATCTGGCATAACTGAATCCATAGGAACTGATGAGGTCATCAAGTGACAGTATAAGGATTAAAGAGAAAAAGGTACTAGGCAAAACCTAGAAGACACCCTGAGTCAGGAGTCGTCAGACAGGTAAAAGAACAGCTGACACAAAAACACAGGATGGAAAGAATATCTAAGAGAAGGTGAAAAACAGTATGAAAGAGATAAAGGAGAATGATAACTGAGAAAAGGCCATTAGCTCCGACAACGAAGAGACCAGTGGTAACTTTGTTAGAGGGCAGTTTCAACTGAATGATGAGGTCAGAAACCAAGTATGGAGGATTTGGAAGAAGCTAAACCTTTACTCTCTAAACTGCCACCTCCCTCTATTCCCTGGCTCCTTTTCTGTGCTTTACAAATATGCCCATGTCTCTTCTATCATCAAAACCCCCTTACTCATCTGACTGCCTCCAATTGATATAGTCCAGTGTCTTCTTTTAGGCTAACCTCCTAGGGGTAATGAGAACAAATATTTAATAAATACCTACTCTGTGCCAGGCACTGTGGTAAACACTTTACAAACATTTCCAAAAGTATTGCTATCTCTCTCTCTCTCTCTCTTTTTTTTTTTTTTTGCTTTTTGGAGGGGGGGAAGGCAGGGCAATTGGGGTTAAATAACTTGCCCAAGGTCACACAGCTAATGTTAAGTGTCTGAGGCCACATTTGAACTCAGGTCCTCCTGACTCCCAAGGTTGGTGTTCTACTCACTGTGCAACCTAGTCACCCTGAATATTGCTATCTCTAAAGAGAAATCACCTTTCTTCAAAACTATAGGTCCTGTTTCAAAAAAACTAACAGTTTATCACAAATTTAGTCCAGGAGGAAAAAGTAACACAAGATTAAAGGATAAGTTGAGGATTTCCCATCCTAGTCTTGAGACATCCCAGCAGTGTTTCCAATTATCTCAAGAACAAAAGTTAAATTGAGGGTTCTCTTATGTTAAAAAAAACTCACATTAACTTGAAAAATACAGTTTCTACAGCAACTTTGGGGGAGGGGTATGTAAGCAGAAGACAAGTGCTGTAATTTTAAAAAGGCTAGGAATCAAATAGACTTTTTTCATTCAGTTACTGGCTTAAAAAAAAGTCTCAATCCTACAACTTTAAATAAAATTAACCTAGACTTTGGAAGATCAAAGGATTGGTCTTTGACCTTTAGGCAGATGATAAATGTTAAAGGACAAGTGTGAGAAGGGGCAGCAGAATCTCTTCATCCCTTATTTTAAATAAGTCTTCTATTCTGGCAAAGGGGGATGGAAAGAGAGGGAAAAGTTTTTGTTATCATTGTGTAGAAACCACCTCTGTGCAAAAAATAACAATAAAAAAGGGAGTAAGAAAATTCTGATTTCCTTTTTGCCAAGATCATGTCACAAGATTTCCCTATTAAAAATAGAAAATTCTCATTCCCTCACCCTATCAACAATACATGTAAAATACTGAAAAATGTGGGGTAGAAAGCTAAAAATCAAGATGTCTGTGGCTTTCAAGGGTCGTTAAGAACAATATGCCCTCTCATATTTTACTCCCTCCTATAATGAAAATAAATGTTTGGCTTTTAAGATCAGTACCTACCGCTGGTCATATGGGACACTTTCGCAAGTTTCTTCATCACATTGTCCAGCCGAGACTGTGTGCTGTCCAACTCATGAGAGAAGTCGTCTAACATTCTGGACAGAGAAGCAGATGAAGAAAGCACATGGTAAACAAATACAAAGAAACCACATTGTACTCACTGGCCCAACACAAGTCCCAAAATCACAAGAGGGGCAAGATTCTAAAATAGCCTTTGGGAACTTTAAAGGCATAAAATTATTTATGTTCATGCTACAAGGGACTAAAACCCCAAAACCAGTCTCTTCCTTTCTCACCTTTTAACAAATGATAACTAATTCACATAAGACTAGTTTCCACTGGCTAACTGCAGTAAAGCTGAGGAAAATACAGCAAAGCACACTTGTGTGTGTTATATCAGTTTCCCTAAAGTGTCTCATCCCTTCTGTCAAGCAAATAAGCTATGAGATGCAGCATTGAAATGGCCTTCTAACTGTTACCAGTGGCATCTTAAGATGCCAAAGCAAACCTCGACGGACACACAGTCAGAAGTGTTGGATCTTAGATACTGCTCACTAGCTATGTGACCTTGAGCAAGGCACTATTTTTCTGGGCCTGTTTGCCCATCTGAAAAATGGGAATAATATTTGTACTTCCTCCTTCATAAGGCTATTATAAAATACTAAAGAAAGCATTCAATAAGCTGTAAAACATTATTGTAAGTGTGAGCTCTTATACTATTTGACAGTTTCTCCCCTGGGGCCTTAGTCTGATGTCTCATCATGGTGTGGAGGTGACTGTGTACATTCTCAAAGAGGATTCCAAGGGAGCCCCAATTCAAGGACACATGTCCTAACCAAGCTCCAAAGTCTTTTAAGCCAGCCCAAGCAACGGACTGTGTGTTGGTCATCTGGGCACCAACTCAGATCGAAAAGCTTTATGGTCAAAGGGCTAGCCACAGAGGATGATTTGGGGATAGAGAGGGGTACAACAACGCATGAAACCATCTACTCTGGTGTGGGGAGCTTCTCCATAATGATCAAATTACATATCAATGAAATCCTCATAACAGTCATCTAGAGCCAGGTTTTCAACTCCTGGTCTGTAGGCTGCAAAGAAGTCTGCCTGAACAAGATTAAAATCTAACTTCAAAATGCTTGAAAAAGTTAAAAAAAAAATACAATAAACCATGGATAATGTTAATTTATGGTTTTCTAAGTCAATATTTCTATTTGAGTTTCATACCACTGATTTACTAGTATCAGAATCTCCTATACAAGAGGCAGCATGCTAGAGTAGAAACAGGATGTGTGATCATCCCCTGGGGAATGGCTAAACAAACTGCAGCACATGGATGGAATGGCACATTACTGCACTGTAAGGAACGAGATAAAAGAACTCAGATCCTCAGGAAGACTTGTGTAAACTGATGAAGTATGAAATAAGTAGAACCAGAACAATTTACATGATGATCACAATAGAGTGAAGGAAAACAACTCTCAAAGACTTGGAAACCTCAATCAATGCAGATCACAATCATGTCTTCAGAGGAATACAGATGAAATCTGTCCTGGCCTCTCAGCAGAGAGAGATGAAGGAAATTAGTGCAGAACGAGATGGAATTCTGAAGGGGTCACACATCTTTGAGTTTGCCTGATTCAAAGTTACAGTCATGTAAAATATGGTCACTGGCTCCAGCTCAATGGAAATAAGCAACAGTGAATATGAACAATGTAACCGTGTCAGAGGAATTCAGACAACATACTATGGCTAGTCTCTAGTCCTCACGTTCCATCCCCAAACAAAATGCCTAGCACAAAGTAACATACTGAAGGAAGGGCATAAAAATGTTCCGATGCTTTTAGACCTTGATCCCCTTACTAGCCCAGTTCCTTAAAGCTAAAATAAGTATAGCCATAGGAGTAAGTGGTTTACTCTTATGTTATGCTTTCTTATTGAAGGAGGGTGGAAAGAATGAGAAGGGAGTTGACAGAAGGAAGACTTGGTATTTTTAGCTACTTAGAACTTTTTGAAAAATAGTGAATTAAAAAATGTAATGGGGAAAACACTCATTTCAGAAAGCTCAAATGAGCATGGTAGAAATGGAATCTTCTTTTTAATTAGCAATTGTTCATCTTTGATTAAAACTATTAAGTAATTCTTCACTTATGAAACCACTAGAGTAAGATAGGACATCCTCTCTTATATTCTGGTGAACCTTTAACTCATAATTAATTTTAGAAAATGAAGTGCTGAATAAGGGTTCTATAAATAACTTGCAGAAAGTTAAAATGTACTCTCCAGGTCACAGGTTTGGCATGTATACAATGTCCAAGAACAGTCTTAGGTATCATACTTCTAAGCATAAGAGACAGAAGGTGGTCATTTAAAATTCAATTCAAATAAACATTTTAAAGTGCCTTTTTGTGCATGGGATCATACTAGGTAGGAGAACTATAAAGGCTAAAATGGAAAACCCTTTACTCAATCCTTGGCCTTCTTGAGCTCCCCACATCCCTGGATATTGTTGACTGCTCTGTCCTCTGGATACTTCTCTAGGCTCTTATGACCCTTCTTTCTTCTGGGTCTCCTCCTTCTGAATCTCCATCTTCACCCAGGTTAAGCTTGTTACCTGTGGGTGTCCCCAAGGCCCCATGCTGCTCCTCTTTTCTTTTCCCTCTAAACTATTTCACTTGGTGATTTCATCAGCTCCCATGCATTCAATGATTGCTATGGAAATGATTTTCAGATCTATGTGTCCTGCCCTAATCTCTCACCTGACCTCCAGTAAGTCAACAGGCATTTATGAAGCAGTTACTATGTGCTAGTCCAGGGGTGGGGAGCCTGCAGCCTCAAGGCCACATGTGTCCAAGTTTTACAGAACAAATTCTTTAATGAAGGGGATTTGTTCTGTGAAGTCTGGATTCAGTCAAAGGGCTGCACCTAAGGCTCCCCAACCCTGTGTTAGACACTGAGCTAAGGGACAAGGACATGAGGAAAGGCAAAAACAACCCTCGCCCTCAAGGTCTTCACATTCTAAGTGAGATATGTGAACTACATACAAACACAATATCTATGTGGTAAATCCAAGCTACACAAAGAACCAAGTCACCAGCACTAATGGAGACTGAGAGGCTTCCTGCAGAATGCAAAGTTTGAGCTGAGACTTGAAAGAGGCAGAGACAGAGATTCTGGGCTGGCAGGGACCATCAGAGCAAATGCATGGAACCCCAAAGTGGACTGTCCTGGGTAAACAAGTGCAAGAAGGCCAATGTCGCTAGACCAAAGGGTATATGGAGGACTAGGAGGGAATGGTGCTGTGCTGTAAGAAACGATGAGCAGGATGCTCTTAGAAAACCCTGCAGACTTATATAAACTGATGCAAAGTGAAATGAGCAGAACCAGAACACTGTACATAGTAATACTGATATTATATAATGATCAACAGGCAATGACTTAATTATTCTCAGCCATACAATGATCCAAGATAACTCTGAAGGACTTAAGGTAGAAAATATTATCTATCTCCAGAGAAAGAATTGATAGAATCTGAATGCAGATTAAAGCTTATTTTTAAACTTTATTTTTCTAGTGTTTCTTTTTTCTGGTCTGTTTTCTTTCATAACAAGACTAATATGGAAATAGGTTTTGTATGACTGCACATGTATATATCAAATTGCTTGCATTATCAAGGAAGAGGGAAGGGAGGTAGGGAGAAGGGAAAGAATTTGAAACTAAATTTTTTTTTTAAATGTTAAAAACTTTTTACACGTAACTGGGAGAAAATTGTAAATAAATAAATATATTTTAAAAGAGCATGTCAAATATAAGAATGGAAAGAGTCAGGTTATAGAGGGGTTTCAAAGTCAAACAGAATTTTATGTTTGAGCCAGGAAGAGAAAGTCACTGGAGTTGACTAAATCTGGGGGGGGGAGGGAGGGAGACATGTTTTAGGAAGATCAGTTTGATAGCTGAGTGGACGATGAACTAGAGTAAGGAGAGACTTGAGGCAGGGAGACCAGATTACTACAATAACATACTATGAGGTAATGAAGGCCTATATCAGAGTGGTGTCACAGAAGAGTGATGCTGCAAAATCAAAAGGACATGGGTGGGGTGGCCAGGTAGCACAGCGAGTAAGAGCACCAGCTCCAGTGTCTGGATGACCTGGGGATTGAATCTGGGCTCAGACACTTAGCACCCACCCAGAAACACATGGCCGTGTAACCTTGAGCAAGTTACTTAACCCCAATTGCTTTAAAAAAAAAAAAAAAAAGGACATGAGAACAGACTGGATAAGGGGGTGGTATGAAAAAGGGAAAAATTGATTATGATACCTAGGTTGTGAGCCTGGGTCATTGAGAGAATGGTGATACCCTCAAAAGTAATAAGTAAGTCAGGGAGAGGAGAGGGTTAGGAATTGGGAGGTGAGAGGGAGAGAGAAGATGAGTTAAATTTTGAACATGTTGAGTTTGCAGTGTCCCATATGGAGATTCAAGACTAAAGACTAAAGAGAGGTAAGGAATGGATAAATAGATCTCAGAATGAATTAAATACTTAGAAACTGATGAGATCACTAAGTGAAATAATTAAGAAGGAAAAGAGAGGGAGAAGTGGAGCCAAGAGAGGGGAGAAAAGGCAATGACTTGCCTGAGTTCTCCCCCAAGCCCTCTGAACACCTTTAAATAACACCACAAAACAACTTCTGGAGCATAAGAGCCCACGAGAGAACAGGTGAACTAATTTTACAGTCAAAGATAACTTAGAAGGTCAGCAGGAAAGATATGAAACACCTGGGTGAGAGTAAAGCAGGACCAGGCCCCAGCAAACCAGGAGCAGGCCTTGGGAGCCACTGAATCGGCAGCAATGGTATCTGCTTCTGGATCTCTTGACCCACAGATGGTAAGGGGATCGAACAACTGATCAGAAGGAGATTACAGGGGTCTCTGCTGGCACTGGGGCAGGGTTCTTGTTTTGTCTATACTCAGATCTGGGTCAGTCTTAGGTGGCAAGCCCAGGGCAAGGAGGAGCGTTAGCACAGCAGGGCTTGTGGCTGCAGTGGAGCAAGGACACTTGTTACAGTTCCAGGGCAGAAGAGTGCTTGTGGTTACTCACGGACCACAGGCCAGGAGTAGTAAATACACCTTTCCTTAGATCCTATCACCTTGCAAGAACTGAAAACTTACAGGTCCTAGAAGTATCTCTGAGAACAGCTGCACAAAATCCCTGAATCTTGGTATAGTCTGCCCTCCACACTGGAAGCTGAGCCCCTCTTGAACAAAGAATTTTTTTAAAAAAGGAAAAAAAAGAGGGAAAAGGGAAGGAAGGGACCAGATCAGAGCCTTGGAAGATATCCAAAGATAGCAGACACAACCCAGATAAAGACCTACCAAAGGAGACTCAGAAGGAATGATTAGACAGGTTGGAGAAGAACTAGGAGAGAACAGTGCTGCAAAAACCTAGAGAAGAGAGGGTGATCAGCAGTGTCAAGGGTTGCAGGAAAGGTCAAGAAGAATGATGGTTGAGAAAAACTCAATTTGACAATTAAGAGATGACTGGTAACTCCAGTCCATACTCTTTGACCCAGTCATTCCATTCCTAGGCATATATTCCAAGGAGGTCATTGATAAAAACAAAGTCCCCATAATATACCAAAATATTTATAGCAGTACTTTTTGTAGTGCCAAAGAACTTGAAACAAAGAAGATTCCATCAACTAGGGAAAAAAAAACTATGGTACATGGAATATAGATGGAATATTACTGTTCTCTAAGAAATGATGACTGAATAAAGCGAAGCACAGAAATATGGAAAGACATGAACCAATACAGAGCTAAGAACACAATATACACAATGACTACAGCAACTTAAATGGAACTAACAATAACCATAATGCAAATGAAAGAGACTATTATGGAATCACAAAGAACAAGCACAGCCCCAAAGAAAAGCTAGGAGAAGGCATTTCTCCCCAACTCCTTTGTAGATATGGGAAAATCCCTGGATGTGGAACGTTGAAAATATTTTCAGACTTTTTAGATGTGCTGATCAATCTTGCAGATTTTCTTCCTATCTTAAAAAACAATCCTTTGTTACATGGAATGGTTTTCTGGAAAAAGGGAGGAAAAATTTAGGTGATGTACAAAGAAAACACCAATAAAAAACTGGTGCTTGGTGTCTGATTGAGAGAACAGACTATTATAAGGGTTCAAGTGAGAAGTGAGAAGGGTCTGAACTAAGGTGACAGCTCTGTGAGGGAAGGGAAGAACTGGTTCCATGAGATGAAGACAAGGAGGAGGAGGAGGAGGAGGAGGAGGAGGAGTAAGAGGGAGAGGAGGTAAGGGAGCTATTCCTAAAGCTTGATTCTGAGACTCATCTCTCTCCATTGCTCAAGAAGCTCTGATGGCTTTTGATTGCCTCTAAGATAAAATACAAATTCCGGTTTGACATTTAAAGCCTTTTGGAATATAGCTCCCTGTCCCCCCAGCCTCTTTACACACTGCTTCTTTTTATTTACTCAATGTTCCTCACATACAACATTCCATCTCCCATCACCACACCTCTGCACCCAATGCCCCCGTGAAGATTCTCCCACTTTCGTCAAAGGTAAGCTCAAGTATCAGTTTCAGCATGAAGCCTTTCCTGGTCTCATCAGTTGCTAATGCCTTTTCCATCCCACTTTCCTCCCTCAGAAATTACTCTGGATATATTCTGAATTTACTTCCACGGTTCAGTCTGTTTTCTCTCAACAGTACGCAGACTCTCTGAGGACAAGGTCTGTTTCATTCTTGCTTTCCTATTTCTGGTACCTAGTATACTCTTCCCAGTGGACAGTCAGAGCTTTACAGATGCTCGCTGACTGCAGGAGACAATCTCACTTCAGGGGCTTCCAGCTCCATGCCTCTGGGTGGCCGTCAGTTTCATCTTCTCTAACACGAAGGGGCTGGATCTGTGAGGTCCCCTCCAGCTCTGTATCTATGTATACACATATTACGAAGGATCAACTATTTTTTCTAATGGTATTTTTTTTAAAAGCTGGGATCAGATGAATGTTTATTGGCTGTTAAATGTTTTAAGTTTTCCATTAGCTCCATTTTAGCAGCAGCTGTTCCTAAGCAAAAAATTTAATGTAAGCAAAGTATCTCTTAGCATTATCTGCTATGAAGTTGCCAGTCACTGCTTACCCATCTCTTTGGAGAAGGGCTTCTCTCTTCACCCAACCTTGTTTTCCCTACAGTGAGATGATTTCTCCATACTCACACTGCCTGTTCCTCCAGCTCCCCACCAATGCGCTGTGACATGTTCTTCAGCACCCCAATGCTGCCAGAGACCAGCTCCAACTGCTCGTCCTGCTGCTCCACAATCAGCTGGGGCCAAAGAAACAGTTAAACCAATGACAAGCTATCTTACCTGGTCCCAAGTCCAACCCTCTAGCAGCTGCTCTCTGCTCTGCCAACTGGAGGAGTTAAGAAGCAGAGACCAGAAATCGGGGGCCCAAATCTCTCTCCTCCAGAACTGCACAGCTTGAAAGGGGAGACTGTCAAGCTACTGGTATCACCTGCTTAGCCCTATGTGAGTACAAATCAGCAAGGCCTCAGTGAAAAAGACCTTCATCAGGGGGCTGAAGCAAGTTATGATAGCTGTAGAGTTTAAATATTACCTAGGAGGACAATGTGAAGGATCACTGAAGCACAGGGGCTTTGGGGAAGAAGTGGCCCTTTGTTAGAAGAATGCTCCTAATCAACACTAGAATGAGGGGAATATTTCGGAGTAAGTGCAAGATTCTAGCAGCTGTGTATGGTCACAAATACAAGCAAAGCATTTCCCCTCTTCTTCAGGGACAAACTATTGGTGCCACCATGCCTACATGCTGCAATGTCTAATTTGTTTTTCCATTTTGTAATCAATCTTTTCCATACTCGTCTTCTATTAGTTTGATGACTATCAATAGTAAACCAAGTATCCAACAAAGTGGTTAAGCAAACTCATTAATAGCAACTAATAAAGCCCCATAACTTATGTTTGCATGAAATACAAATTAGGAAATAACCTTTCAGATGTAAGTGCAATCCAAACCTGACTTTTCTAAGCATGCAATTGCACTGAAAAAAGCAAGAAAAAGGTTATGGTAAGCCCGACTTTCCTTTTATTCCTTGTCTTTTCCCTCTCTCCCCACCCCCTTAAAAGGTCTATCTTTTGAATACACAATGGTACCAATGGATAGCTTTTCAATAAAGAAACAAGAACTCAATTTTTCTAAGAGTGTCTTTGTCTAAATGAACAAACAGCCGAGTAGCTGAGTGGGGGTTATGAAGGAGGTTTTCTTTTTAAATGCACAGCCTTGTCTCTTATTTCTGGATGTCTGGCCTGCTTTTCAAAAGAGCTATAAGCAATCCCAGTCCTCTTGAGTAGCACACTAAAAGAGGCCTTACACCCTTTAACTACAATTATACATCAAGAAAACAGTACTATCAAGCATAGGAAAAGACCTAGGCAGAGGCTCATGTGCCCCTAAAATGGCAAACATGGTGTCTATTAATTAGAGGAAGCTGAGTGGGACTGCATCATCCTTCATTCTTCCCTTTTCTCAATTCATCTGGAGGCTCTCTGGCCACATACCTGCTGCTGGGCCTGCTGCTCCTCAATGAAGTGGGCATTAGCACGTTGTAGCTCTCGATCGAGGCGGCCATACTTATCTGGTCCAGCACTCCAACTCTGACCACCGCTTTCTCCTAGTAGTGCCTAAGCAAACAAAGTCGAGAGGAGTCAAAACAGAACAGAAGAACTAGTATGTCTCCACGTTGTTAAAGTGTCTCGGTGCTCTAGAAACCATCCTGAATGAAATACTTTCAGTTCTCTTCTGCAACAAGCCTGCTGCCAACATAAGAATTTTTTCAGACTTTTTTTTTTAACTTGTTTTAATCAGCATAGTTCTACCTCCTTTCCCTGCCCGCCAAACCACCCTCCTGAGAGCACAAGACAAACAAAACCCTTTATAAACAGGCAGAATCATTCAAAACAAATTTCCACAATAGCCATGTCCAAAAAATATGTCTCATTCTGCACTGAGTCCTTCACTTCTATATCAGGAGGGAGGCTGCCTGTTTGTTTCATCATCAGTCTTCTGAAATCCTGGTTGGTTATCCCTCTAAGAGTTCATTTGTATACCATAACTTGTTCATCCATTCTCCAATTTATGTGCACTATGATTCCCATACTCTGCCCCCCCAAAATATACAAGTATTTTTATACATCCTTAGTTTGTTTTGCTTAAGACCTAATCCTTCCCTAATTATTCTAATTCTCCCTCCCCACTTTTTTGTCTTTCCCTATCTGCCTGCCAAGTGAAATTAATCTTTGTAGCCAACTCTCTGTGTGTATTCATCCTTCTTTTTAACAGTTCAGCGGAAAGTGAGGTTTGAGTGTTAGCCACTCCCCTCAACCTTCTCCCTATTGGTATAGATAACTACTTGTACAATCCCTAACTATAGGAGATAATTTTCTCTACCCTTCCTTTCTTCCCCTTTCCTCTAGTGCATTCCTCTTCTCCTCTGTTTCCATTCTTTTCTTAAGATCAGCAAGACATAATAAAACTACTCTCAGGCTAATTCCTTCTATGAACCCTAATGATGGTACATGCATCACCTCCTCATATCTGAATATAAGCTGCTTATCCCTGTTTAGTCCTTTATCACTGTTCATTAGTATTTTATTAATTCTAAAGTTTCTCTAGAGATCTGGTCTTTTAATGAGGAATACTTGGAAGTCTTCTATTTCATTAAAGGGCCATTCCTGCTTCCCCACCTTCTTTTCCTTTTTGAGGGGGGAAGGCAAGGCAATTGGAGTTAAGTGATTTGCCCAAGATCTCATAGCTAGTAAGTATGTCAAGTGTCTGAGGACAGATTTGAACTCAGGTCCTCCTGATTCCAGGGCCAGTGCTAATTCACTGTGCCACCTCGCTGCCCCCCCTTAATATTATACTCAGTTTTGCTAGTTAAGTCATTTTGGGCTGTAAGCCCATATTCTTTGCCTTCTGGAATACTCTATTCCAAGTCTGTTGCTTTATAGTGGTAGCTGCTAAATCACATGTGATTCTTATTCTGGCTCCTTGGTTCTTGAATTCTTTCCTTCTGGCTGATTGTAGGATTTTTTTCTTTGACCTGGAAGCTCTGGATTTTGACCCTGATGTTTCCAGGAGTTTTCATTTGGAGGTTTCTTGTAGGAGGTGACTGGTGGATTCTTTCTTTTTCCATTTTACTTTCTGGTTCCAAGAGATCTGGGAATTTTTCTTTTATCTTTTTTGAAATAAGATGGCCTGGAGTTCATGTAGTCTTTGTTGTTGTTCAGCTGTTTTTTGTCCTGATTCTTCGTGACCTTGTTGGGTGGTTTTGGTAAAGATGCTGGAGTGGTTTGCCATTTCCATCTCCAGCCCATTTTACAGATTAGGAAACTGAGGTAAACAGGGTTAAGAGACTTGCCCAGAGTCACAGTTAGTGTCTGAGGCCAGATTTGAACTCAGGAAGAGGAGATTTCCTGACTCCAGGTCCAGCACTCTCTTCCCTTCTGTCTTAGCTACCTTCATGTAGTCTACTGATTCTTAAAATTGTTTTCTCCTTGATTGGTTTTCCAGGTCATTTGTTTTTGCTATTAGAGACACTACCATTTTCTTAGCCTTTTGAATCAGTTTTAATATTTCTTAATGCTTCATGAAATCTTAGGCTTCTATTTGGTCCATTTGAATTTTCAGTGAGTTTATTGCTGGGAAAGGTTTTGAAACTCTTGTTACCATTAATTTTTAATTAATTAGTTAATTTTAAATCTTTCCAATTCTTTCTTCCATAGTTCTCTTTCTTCTAAAATTTTTTTCCTAAAGCACTTTCATTCCATTCATAAAAACAATCTCTCTCCCTCTCTTTTAAACTCTTCCTTCATCTCTCCCAGGAATCCTAGTGTGACTCTGTGCCCATCTGTGCGTACCCGTGTTTTCCCGATAATAAGACACTGTCTTATTAAATTTTTGGAAAGAAAAACACCAGAGGGCTTATTTTCAGGGGAGGGCTTATGTTGTCCTACCTCAGCTCTCCTCCGCGGCACTGCTCTCAATGGCGCCAGCAAGCAAATCACTGGGGAAGAACAGGATGACGCGCTCACGGCTGCAGCTCTGATTGGATGCAGCTTGGAGTGCGGCATGCGTTTCACGGGGGGGGGGTGGCGTCCTGGCATACAGAGGGTACCGTAATGTAGTGTGTAGCGCAGGGGATCACCTTCACTACAGTAGCAATCTCTATAGGGCTTATTTTCGGGGGGAGGGCTTATTTTCGGGATAAGTCTTATTATCGGGGAAACACGGTAGCTCTGAGGTGCTGCTGGGGTCACTCTCTTCTGCGTTTGTCTCAAGCATCCCTGCTACCCACAAAGGGGCCTTTCTGTGTTCATTCTTCTTGATTTTATACAATTCAGGGCTGGGTTCTGCCACACTTCTGAAGGGAAAACCTGGGCTGGTCTTGTTGGTGTCTTCTTGGGTTATTGAGTGTTATATTATTGGAGGATCTCGGGGATGGGCTTGGACTTACAAGTCATCAGTACTCCCAAAGAGATCTGACTGAAGGCAAAGTCCAACTGCTGCTCCTGTCTGAGCTCTGCAAGTTCCTGACCTGGGTAAAGCTCTGTTGATTCAAAGTGAAGAATTGTAGGCTTCCCTTTGGTCTTAGTTTCCTGCCCTGGCTATTTCTCTGAAGGCTAGACTAGATGCTGGAGGTGGACATTGCTCTGAGCTTGAAGTCTGAGTCACAACACTGTTGCTGCTGACTTCTGGACTTACTTTCTTTTTTTGCTTTTTTGGAGGGGGGAAGGCAGGGCAATTGGGGTTAAGTGACTTGCCCAAAGTCACACAGTGAGTGTTAAGTGTCTGAGGCTGGATTTGAACTCAGATCCTCCTAACTCTATTCACTGTGCCACCTAGCTGCCCCTAGACTTACTTTCTAGGTACACAGCCTAGAGTCTTCCTACTGGGGAAAGTTACTGCTTTGACAGGTCCCCTTCCTTTTGAAGCCAGTACTGGATAGTGGTAGCAAAGCTGCCACTTGCTACTTGTCCCCATAGCAGCGTACTGGTTTGGGCCCGGGGTGCCCCAGTATGAGTCCAGAAGCTCCTTTTGTGGTGGCATGCAGTATCTCCCAAAGTGGCAGGATACTCCTCAGGTCATGTGCTTATGCCTTGATTGGCCTTGGTGTTTGCGACTTCTCTGTCTCCCTCTGCCAACCTGAGCCAGGCACTGTGACTTGTTCTAGCTTTCTCCATCAGTATTCAGTCTGGTCTATCTTATAGCTCTGAAGGAGTTGTGGATGGGAGCTAACTCAACTTCCTTGTACTCTTTCATCTTAGCCCTGCCCCCTTTTTGAATTATTCTTATGGATCTGGGCATTGTCAACTGTCAAAATGCAAATACTGGTTCAGTTCAGAGGACAACTGTCTATTTAGAAACATCCATCAATAGTTTCAACCATGACTAGACTAGCACGGGAAGTCACCAGAATGTTTGCTTTCAGTTGTTACCAGAATTTCTTTTTGAGATACAAAAGCATAGTCTTATAACACTACCACTAGGCACATTAGAATTAGGCATGGAAGGTATAAAGCAAGGGACAAATATAGATATGTATGAATGGCTGAACTTACAGTAAAATTTTACAATTGTGGGTTCCTCCTCTCCAGACAAGTGTTTATACTGGGATCCCCACAGTACAGGAGTTCCCTATCACTGGGAACTGGTTCCATAAAAACTTGACATCAAGTGAAATTATTATGGGATGGGGACACTGATTTCATAGGGGCAATGTTAAAACAGCCAATCTCCTGAACAATAATGCTGGAACACAATTTTGCCAAATTATAGCAGGATTTGGTTAGTATAAAATTATAATGGTTTGGAGTAATGGTATACAAAGCATAACCCTGTGCCAATAAAGGTTGGATGGCTGACACTGGGCATTTCTCACCAGAGTGAACTTAAATAAAGTATCTGTTGTGGTACTTAGAGGATGCAAGCCCCCTGATTATGGGCTAAGAGGGTAGCACTGTGGCCATTAGGGCCTGAGGCACTGGAACAGCCTTGTTTTGACTCCTAGGTTCAATATACTCTTTGATGTACAGACAAAGAGTGACAGAGGTCAGCACCATTCAACTGGAACCCATTCACTTTGGATGGACTCTTCTATGGCTTCTGAGAACTGTTCAATGTATGCTAGCTCATTTCATAATAGGGAATAGGAGATTCAGATGATAATGACAGAGCCATTCAATCTCATGATTGGCTGTTTTTCCAGGAAGGATACTGATAAAGGTTTGACTGAATTAATCAATGAAGGTACTCGGTACTGTAAGCAGGGACTTAATTCCAGAATATACTAGTGGTGGCCTTTCAAAAAGCTACATTCTCCTTTATTAGACTTAATAATAAGCATATCTAGATTTAATCATTGGGAAAACCAATCTGAAGCTAAGGCACATTGCTAGGTTTCTTCCAAACTTCTCTGAGAACTCACCAGCTAGTGACTCTAAAGAAGGGCAGAATCACAAAGCACTGCTAGAACAGGCCCCAATCAGATATGTTCCCAAGAGGTTGCGATTTTGGACACCAAAGGAGTCAGTTTGGTTTAGTGAATTCGGTTTTCTACAACAAGTACCTAATTTATCCTGCATGTATGCTGAAATTTTCAAGGAGCATTTTGGAGTCAAGTTCATATTTGTTGATAAGCAGAGAGGATTAGTAAGATAGAGTTTGGAAAATTAGACTATCCAAGCCAAATGGATTCAAGGAAGCTATGACTAGGAGAGTTCTGGTCTCAAGGGACTAAAGTTCAGAGAAAGCTAAGCATACAGGGGAAACGAGGCAAGAGTCCAAGAGCACCAAGCTCCAGGTTCCTGGTCAGAAGGCAGGGTCATAACTTGAGAGGGCTCTGGGCATCATGGCAGGGCTATCAGATGCTACTTCACTAATGGACAGAAAACTCATTAAAAAAACGACAACCAAAAGTTGAACCTAAGCTTAACTCTGCCCACGTCTTTTCAAATAATTCCTTTTACTGGGATTTAAGGAACTTTTAAGATAAAAAGTCTGACAGGAAGAAGCTGAAGGTTTATGCTTTGGAGTCAGCTTCCATATGGGTAGGGGTGGGGGTGGGGAGGAGACAGGGATTGTAGAGAGCACTGTTGGACCCCTGGGGCGGGGACACTTGTGTTCTCTAATGACTGGGGTCTTCTGGGATTAATTTTGTTTTTTTCATGAATCACTTGGCTATGGTATTTAATAATTATTAGTAATTAACTCTTCAGTGTGAATTAATTTGTCAGATTCTATATATGTGACAGTTCAGGACAAGTTTTTAGAGGAAAGAGAATGAAAAAAATAGATCCATGGTAAGCTGGCCTGAAAGGGGTACCAAAGTCAGGGAATAGCCCTTGGCGATAGCCACCTGAGGGGTGAGGGTAAAAACAGAAAGAGAGGAGGTAGAAAAAAGTACATTCACAAAAGGGCAAGGACTTAAGGTACTTCCCAATATTTTTAGAACCGACCTTGGCCCTACACTTTTCTCTCAAAGTTGACAGAAAATGAGGATCAGATGCCTTAACAAATTGTCAATAAATGCTAAGAAAGGTAACTTACATATACACAATTTTATCTGGCTTTTGTTTTCTAGAAAGAGTTTATCTTTTTAAATTATTTTTTTCCAAATTTATTTTATTTATCAACTATTTAACAACAGTTGTTCTCCTATCCCCCCACCCCCGGAAAAAAAAATGCTTATATACATTATCAGATAAAATACAGTCCCACACTGGTCATGTCTCAAAAACAGAGAGTGGCAGTTTATCTTTTTAAAAACATGTAATGTTATTCTTTTTCAATTCCCTGAAGCAAGACTACAGAACTACAAGCTATGGATGGTTCAAAGATAAGCTAAAGAAAATGCAACCTTGAATGGATTCTTTCAATGAATACCAAGACCTTTTTAAAAAAAAAAGTCACTAAATTAAGGCAAAACTTAAATGAAAAATAATTATGACGATATATATGTGGCCTTCCATCATCACAACTGTTTCAGGTATTGTTATTCAACTTCCTCTAAAATGAGACTGAAATGAAAAACAAAACGAAAGAGGAACTCCAAAAATAGCCTGGTTATGGCTATTCACTAGCTTCAAGAGCTATTCCAGAGCTTAAGGGGAAAACTGGGGCAGGTTAAGGTAGAGATGAAGAATAATAACTATCTTGAAAAATAGATTTTTGGAAAACAAATGCATTAAATTAAAAAATCTAGATGGCTGTTCTGAAAAGGTAAACAATCTCTTCTCACTAAGGTACATTAGCTTTTTTCAAAAATAAAAGGAATCCACAAGAAGTTCCTATGAGCTATAGTACCTATGAGTTGCCATTTTGTAAGGACTTAATACCTAACTCTATTATTACATAAACTGGGCTAATGAGCCAATTTGACTCAAATAAACCTTTTTAGAATCAAGAAGCTGTCATAAGGACTATTTTACTTTGAAATAATCTTTTATGACACACTTAAGGTAAGTCATTTAAATAAAATGCTATCCTGTCACTAACACTGGAAGTTGCTGGTCCTAGGCAAAACAAAGTATTACATAAAATTTATAGAAATAAACATAGTAAAATAAACAGAATAGCAGTAACAGAATATAACCCTGTCCAAAAAAATTAACCCCAAAGTACATTCGTCACATACTGAAAGCAAATGAAAGTTTACCAATATACCAAAATACTCACTTTAGTTTAACTTTTCATTTGTATTAATATCTTTTGTTTTTTCATCTCCTTCATTTAAGAATTTACAACCCTACCCTACCCAACACATACCTCCCATCCTACCTAGTAAGCAGGGTGGAAGGTGTGTGTGCATACATGTGTTACATGTTACAACAAAAAATGGAGGTGTGTTTGTGGTTTTTGTTACGACAAAAAGTGTGTGCGCATTAAGTCAGCAGGTACTGACTTAGAGTACCTAAACTTCACTTGCCTGGGGCTACTTTGGGGTATGATATACCATCTTTTTCTTACCTGTCTATTTTTTCTTTCAGCTAATGCCTGAACTGATGAACTTGACATCTGATCCTTCATTTCCTGTGTAGTGAAAGGATATAAAAAGGGTGAGAAAAGAAAAATTTATTAGCTCAAACTGAAAATTATGGTCTGATATTTAGGTCATTCACAATTTTTTCATCAACAGAAGAAGCCTGCTACCTGTCTTTCAAAACAAAAAAGATGAATATACCTAGCTTTTAATCTACTACTTCATAAATACACGAAGAAAGCAATTCCTTAAAAAAGAGGGAACTTGGTTAACAAGTTTTAAAACAT
Source organism: Petaurus breviceps papuanus (assembly GCF_028583685.1). Taxonomy (NCBI): domain Eukaryota; kingdom Metazoa; phylum Chordata; class Mammalia; order Diprotodontia; family Petauridae; genus Petaurus; species Petaurus breviceps. Next base: position 458,988 of record NW_027187372.1, read on the forward strand.
TATCACATCTTGCTATCTGGACAACCTTCACAAATAAAATACATGCTAAAACCATGTTACATATGACATTTGTGCTAAGAATATCCAAACCTGTGTGCTGAACTGTGGGAGTATAAGTCACTTCACTGTTAAATCAACTTCATGTAGCCTGCCCTTGGAGCCATTTCACAGACTTAGTATCTCCCTTCTCTAGAGTGAGGTGTGGGGTGATTTTGTACAGAGCAAAGTTAATATTTGTACAGAGCAAAATTAACCACAGGCAAAGCCTACCTACCTAAAACATTAACATGTTTTTCTTTGTACATATTTGTTGCCCTTCTCAGAATTCTTCAGTGGCTCCCTATTGCCTTTAGGTTAAAGGAAATCCTCAGCTAAATATTCAAAATCTTCTCAATATGGCTCCCACCACATCTTTCTAGTCTTATTGAATATTATTCTTTTTTATGCCCTGATTCAGTCAAATTAGCTTTTTGGCTGTAATCCATACATGACATTCCACCTTCAGTCTATACATGCTTTCACACAAATGGTCCGTCCCCCATGTCTAGAATGTACTGCCTTCTTACCTTTGCCTCAAAGAGTCCCTAGCTTCCTTTAAAGCTCAGCTACCAAGTCTTAGTTTCACCTAAATATGAAGGTTGGAATTAAAGACAATGTCACTACATATTCGAAAACCATCAAACCTTTTTTGGATCTACGAGAAAAATCTCAGCTTTGATCTACAATCATTTATCTTTTTTTTTACCATAAAGTTTACAAAGAACAATAAAGAAGTTGTCAACCCCAACAGAAAATTTGATTTCCTTTGCCCAAAAAAGTAACAAATACATTGATAAATGATACTGCGGTTTACGCTATGATGGTACACTATAACTATTAAAATATACTAGTACAGGTAAGACACCATTAAAACAAAAATTTTGCATTGCATGATTTGTAATATCCAGCGTCATTGAGGCCCAAACTAAAAAAGTCTCTGATAATTACAGTGCAGCACACCTTGACACAATAATTCCTGGGTTAACTCAAGGTTTTCCAGTAATAATGCTAAATCTCTTTATAAGATAGACATGCTTAGAGTCAGACAATGTCACAGCTGGAACGGATCCCAGAGATGATCAAGTACAGCCCTTTGGCACTAGACAGTTGAGGACAATGAGACTCAGAGAGCTTCAATGACCTTCCCAACATCACGGGGCTGGTTAGGCCCCAGGCAAAGCTAAGAAAGTCAGACCTAAGCTCCTTGACTCCTAGCTCAGACATCTTTCTACAACATATCACACTGCAAAACCTTTCCTTATCAACTTAAATAAAAGTCACTGACAAATAGGTAAACATGCATAATTTCACATGTCAAATCTGTGAGAAATTGTGGAGTCACAGAATATGAAAGTGAAAGAGGGCTCAGTGATCATCTAAACTAACTCCATTAATTTTATAAAAGAGGAAAGTGAAAGACAGTGATTAGCCCAAGTCATATACAGGTTGTAAGTGGAGAGCTAGGACTTGTGTCTCCAAAGCTGCTACTCTATACCATGCTGCCTCCTTATGAATGAGATCCACGAATCTGAACTGGAAAGACGCCTCAAAAATGTTAATGATACTTCCACTACAAAAAAGTATTACTATTAGATTTGATATATGAAATATAGATCTCAGCTCATCTAAGGATACTAACATTTTGAAACTCTAATTTGAGTAAAAATTTTTTTCCTCTAAAATAATTTAAATATGAGGTTTTCCCTAGTGGTAGGCAAAGTCAGAAAGTGAGTTTTTCTAATTATAACACCAAATGGCCTTTAAAACAATGAATTCTGACTATAAATTCCGACTTGACTCTTCAACTACCACATAAAATAAGTAAGGTTAACTTTGTGTAAACACTGATTTTCTCAGATATGTACCAGTGAAATAGTAACTCCTATATAAAAGTATGTCTTGCATTAAGACAATGCAACATATTCAAAATTTATAATAAAAAATGAGGATTATCTGCTTTATGAAGGATTATTTTGATTACTGAAAAATGGAATTTTAGAGCTGAAAAGAATCTTTAGCCTTTACATGTCCTTTCCCTCATTTTACAGACGAAGCCATCAAGGCTTCAAGGAGTGATTTAGCTTGTGTGAAGTTGCACAGTAACAGAATAGGGACTAGATGCTCTCCTTCTTGACTCTTACTTCAGTCTTCTTTCCACCTATCCTGCATTTGACAAAGAATCTGACTCATTTCATTTCAGGTATGCAGGACCAAGCTCTTGTAAAGTCAATTACACCAGTATTCTGAATATTTAAAATTTTAGCAATAAACATCACTATAAGTTGATAGTAAAAGGAGACCCCATTCACCATTTAAATGGCTCTGACAATCTTATAATGAAAAATTCAACTGTCAGCTGCTTGCCCAAAATGACTGTCACATTCACAGCCCTGAAAGGATCCTAAATTATTTTCAAGGGAAAGCTTCCTAGAACATATTTAATCACAGTTTCCCCCCTAAAAAGTTGTGTAAACCAATATACTTAACCATACAGTTTTACTTAAAATATGAAAGCATATGGCTAATAGTCACTAGAACATTTTAAAATAATATTTGCTATTAGATCCTTCAGTCAGTCCATGGTAAGTATGGACTAAATGGTTCTTTTGGTTCATCGTTTTACTCTCCCTATTGACTACTGGTCTAAAATAATTAATTGTTCCTTAAGAGATGACCAGTAGTTGCTAATGCAAATGTCACTAGTGTGGATTTCTTTTTTTTTTTTTAAGCAATTGGGGTTAAGTAACTTGCTCAAGGTTACACGGCCAGTTATTATTTCTGGGTGTGGTGCTGGGTATCTGAGCCCGGATTTGATCCAGGTCATCCCGACACTGGAGCTGGTGCTCTTACTCGCTGAGCCACCTGGCCGCCCCAATTATTATTATTTTTTTAAGCAATCGGAGTTAAGTAACTTGCTCAAGGTTACACGGCCAGTTATTTCTGGGTGTGGTGCTGAGTATCTGAGGCCGGATTTGATCCAGATCATCCTGACACTGGAGCCGGTGCTCTTACTCACTGAGCCACCTGGCCGCCCCTGTGGATTTCTAATAGTAAGTTAGCCAGAGGAAAAAGCTGCCATTAAAAAATACCAGTTAGTCTTCAACTATACTAATGTGATTTTTTCACTCAACCCAGAAAACAGCTGTGGTTTCCCCAATCCACATTTCCACTGTTCTGGAAAGTAGGAGACACAAGGAGAATGGAAAGAGAAAGGACTCTTTTAAAGAAAATTTTCCATAGTTAGAAAACAGATCCATAGCTATAGTCTTTTCTCTGGTCCATAAAGTAAATCTGACTATACTAAAAACAGATGCCTTTTTGTCAAAGAAACATATTTCAAAAATTGGCATTTGTTAGAAAACTTGTTCAAAAAGAAAGGTGATTTCTGATCTAGAACTATTAGCTTTTGTTTGAGAGAAAGGTATTCAAGATATTACCTGTTTCCAACACAAAAGAACAAGATCATGTTCCTTACCCTGACAACTTGCCGTGTGCTTGTAATGAAGGCTTTTCTTACACCCAGTTCGGTTGCATCAAGGTTGAATTTTCGAGGATTTGCTTCAACTATGCGTAGGTCAGCAGTCAAGATAAAGTAACTTAACTGTCATCAAAATTTCACACAAACTCAGCATCTTATTTCTTAATGTAAGTAATCTCTCAAATGAATAGTAATATAAGTTCAGTGGAATTACGCTCAAGCTTTTTGAAAATATAATCAATCTATGCCACTGATTTTCAAACTTTTCACGTCCACAACCCAAGTAATAATTCCTAAACCCCTTAAAAAGGGGCTAAGAGGGATGGCTTAGAAAAGCTGACCTGGTGACTGAAATGGAGAGCGATATAGCACAGAATTTGGCTAAAAGTGGTTGGTCCTCAAGATCTCTATTTGGTATCCCAAGAGCCTCTAAAAAAACTGAGAAATACGAGAAGACACGTGAACAGTAGAAACAGAAGAACAACACATACTATCTACAACAATGTCAATAAAGTCAACATTGAGACTCAACAAAATTCTGGTCAAACAAAAATGTCAAAATTAAAGGACACATCCTTTGTGTGAACGATTTTTTTAGGGCAATTGGGGTTAAGTGACTTGCCCAAAGTCACACGGCTAGTAAGTGTGTCAAGTGTCTGAGGTCGAATTTGAACTCAGGTCCTCCTGACTCCAGGGCTGGCTTTCTATTCACTGTACCACCTAGCCACCCCCTGTGTGAACAATTTTTAAAACCAACTTTGCAAAGGAACGTACTTTGTAGGAGCATTTGCTGCAAAGTATTTGTTGAGTCAAATTTTTAAAACGAGAATGTCAAGATACGAGAACCTCCTAGAAATAAACATCAAAATTACATTTTGGCGTCTTTTAACATTATGTCATTTGGCTGAATTGCCATCTGTTACATTAAATAGGTAAGAGAAGATAAAAATTAAGATCATTTTCATAGTTTCTTTCATTTCCTTCTTCAAATATGTATCCTCTACTCCCTCATTTATTCTCTATTACTGAACCTACTTTTCACCTTTGTCTATATGTCCAGAGCTAATTGATTCCTCCTGTTCTCCATCTTGGCATTGCTTCTGATTGCACTGCCTAACCTGGCCCCTCTGAGCAGCCATTACCAACAATGCTCTCATTGGTATCCTAGCATCCCAGCATCCCTTGCCCTCTGAATTTTCATTTTACCCACCTTACCAATAGCAAGTACTAGCTAACTCCACCATCTAATATCTCTGCTAAGCTTTGCTAGAAAAAGTGAACCGACAGTGTGAAATGGGTTCCATACATTAACTGCATTCACATAGCTAAACCAAATTTTCTCATCATCACTTTCCTTACCTATAAAGTAGGGCTAATGTTTGTACTATTCTGTATCACAAAGCTGGAAGGAAAGTGTTACCTGTTAGACGTAAACTCTTCTTAAACTTTATATGGGTATCACGACTGCTTAGCAACTGCTTTATTGAACCTTTGCTTACTCCTAACAACTGTTCAAAATCTTTTCTACAGTCTACAGTTTTTTACTGTCCCCTGATGGCTTCCCTCAAGGCTACAAATATGCTGGGCATGGGGGACAGACTAAGAAGAAACTAAGCTACTATCCATTTCTACTAGTTCCTTTTTTCTATCACTCAATCCCCTAAATAGCTTCTAATTTTATCATTCAGTGTTCTACTGAAATTGCTCTCAAAGATTACCAATGACTTCTTAATTCCTCAATTTAATTACCTTTTCTAGGTCCTTAAAAGTCAGTCAATAAACATTCATTTTGTTGTTGTTCAGTTGTACAGTCATGTCCTACTCTTTGTGACCCCGTGGACCACAGCACACCAGACCTTTCTATCCTTTACTATCTCTTGAACTCTGTCCAAGTTCATGTTCACTGTTTCCAGGACATTATCCATCTCATTTTCTGCCATCCTCTTCTCCTTTTGCATTTAGTTTTTCTCCAACATCAGTGTCTTTTCCAATAAGGCCTGTCTTTGTTATCCAAGGGACTCTCAAAAGTCTTCTCTAGCACCACAATTTGAAGGCACTGATTCTGCAGAACTCAGCTTACCTCATCACCCAACTCTCAAAGACACACACTGCCACTAGAAAAACCACAGCTTTGATTATCTGTTGGCAAGGTGAGGCCTCTGCTTTTTAGTATGCCGTCCAGGTTGACCAAAGCTTTCCTTCCAAGGAGCAAGTGTCTTTTAATTTCATGACTGCAGTTGCTACCTGCAGTGATATTTGAGCCCAAGAATACACAATCTGACACAGCTTCCATTTCTTCTCCCTCTACTTGCTAAGAGGTAATAGGAGTAGTTGCCAAGATCTTAGTTTTTTTTATATTAAGCTTCAAGTCATCTTTTACAGTCTCTTTCACCCTCATCAAGAGGCTTCTTACTTCCTCTTCATTTTCTGTCATCAGAATGGTATCATCTTCATATCTGAGATTATTGATATCCCATTTATTAAGCATTCACTATGTTCCAACCCTTGTGCTAAGGACTAAATATACAAAGAAAAGCAAAAACATGTTCCCTGCTCTTAAGGAGCCCACATTCAAATGGGGGAGATAACTATGTACATACAAGATATAAACAGTATAAATAGAAAGTGGTCTCAAAGGAAAGGCTCTAGTAAGTGATGGGAACCAGGAAAATCCTGTTTCAGAAGGTAGTATTTGAACTGAGTCCCTAACTGAAGTTAGGAGGTAAGGATGAGGAGGAAAGGAGCGGCCAAGTAGCACAGTGAGTAAGAGCACCGGCCCCAGAGTCGGGATGACCTGGGATCGAATCCGGGCTCAGACACTCAGCACCCACCCAGAAACACCTGGCTGTGTAACCTTGAGCAAGTTACTTAACCCCAATTGCTTAAGGGTGGCCAGGTGGCTCAGTGAGTAAGAGCACCGGCTCCAGTGTCAGGATGACCTGGGATGGAATCTGGGCTCAGATACTTGCCACCACACTCAGAAATAACTGGCCGTGTAACCTTGAGCAAGTTACCTAACCTCAATTGCTTTAAAAAAAAAGATGAGGAGGAAAAGTATTCCAGGCACAGAGGTGACAACCAGTGAAAACGTAGCATCCAGAGATGGAATATCATGCTTCAGGGATAGCAAAAAGACCAGTGGTAGTAAGTGGTAGAGTATGAACTGGGAGTAAGGTGTTTAAAATGGCCAGGTTGTGAAAGGCTTTGAAAGTCAAATAAAAGGCTATATTGGATCCTGGAGGCAACAGGAGACCACTAGAGGAGTAATATGCTCATACTTGCACTTTTAGTAAGATCCCTCTGGCTGATGAGTGGAAGATGGAAGGGAGTGGGAAGGAACTTGAGGCAGGGAGATCACCCAGCAAACTACTGCCGACATCCAGGTGTAAGGTGATGAGGGGATGCTCTGTGATGGGGGCTGTGTGACATTTCCCAAAATTTTATCCTCAAATGTCCTCTCTCTTTATACTTCATCCTTTTATAATCTCATCTCTGTGGCTTTAATCATTACCTCTCTTTAAATGACTTACAGTCCTCAAAGATTTTCAAAACTTTAGTCCTTCCTGTGTTCACAACTGCAGCTTTACTCTCACCTGGTTTTGCTGCCTATGCCCCTCAATGTTACCAAAATTAATTTCTCTACTCTCTTCTCCCTCTGCTTTCTCAAAACCAGTTCCTCCTCCTGACTACTCTACTGAAGAAGGTGGTTAATGGTGTGACCATTCATTCTCCTAAGGCACCAAGCCTTTAAGCACTGGCATTACTCATATGTCTTCAATTTCCTATATACCATCAGTCACCAAATTCTGCCAGCTCTACGTATGCTAAAGTCTCCCGACTCTGTCTTCCTTCTACTCCAAAAAGCAGCACCCTAATTTGTGTCGTTTCCGCCATCTTTACCTCTCATCTATATATTCTGATAGTTTGTCTTTCCATCTTGTCTTTCCATCTAGTCATTCCAGCTTCCAACATAAAAGAGTCAAATAAATGTTCCTAAAGGGTAGTTCTGGTCACACTATTCTCCTGCTCAAAACCCCTCAAAGCTTAATGTGCTAGGACTGCCACCAATATTACTATCATAAGGAATGAATGGGAAGTATTTATTGTACAAAGATAATTGGTTAATGCACAGGATTTAAAGTGGACACCACCTGTATTTTAAAATCATTGTACTGCCAAACCATATGTTATGTTACATAAATGTATTAGTAGCGGCAGCCAGGTGGCACAGTGAATAAGAGCACCAGCCCTGGAGTCAGGAGGACCCGGGATCGGTTCCGGCCTCAGATACTTAACACCCACACAAAATAACTGGCTGTGTAACCTTGGGCAAGTTACTTAACCCCAATTGCTTTATTAAAAAAAATAAATAAATAAATAGATGTATTAGTAGTCACTGAGTAATTGGATTTCTCTCCCTAGTGGATCTTTTTTCATAGTAACAGATGGAAAATGAAGAATTCTTTTTGGATTAACTATGATAAGAGTTCTTCATTTATAGTAAATGAATATGACTACAACTAACTACTTAGCTCAGATGTCAATCATTTTGGATTGTACTATGATCTAAAACAACAGTAAATCATGGGATGTGGAAGGAAATCACATTACATAATTTAAGGAAATGATTAGAGAAAGATTTGTGCATTGGCAAACCACTAGTAAAATATATTAAAGGATATTGATAGTTTCATCCAGATCTTCTAGGTCCCACTCTATGCTGCGCAAGTTATTTCTGAGCTCATTGGTAGTCCAATCAACTTCTTCTCTTGTCGCTGTAGAAGGATCCTGGAGGAGTTCTGTCCATCTCTGAAATAACCCTTGAGCAGTATTGACTGCTTTCTGCACCTCCCTGCAGAAGAAAAAAAAAGAGGAAAGGAGGAGACAAATGAAATAGACAACGCAAATGTGAAAAAAGGACTACTCTTTTTCTAATAAAATATGAGATAAAAATTTTAAATGGACATTCTCAGCCAGTCTCACATCCCAAAGCATTTTTAAGGCCCCATAGAAAGGATTTCTCATTGACTGATATTAAGTTTGATCCCTTAGTGCTTAAAAAAAGTTTATCATATGCAAATTACCATCTTCAAATTGAAGATGACATTGTGCTAACTGTATCAAGCCCCAAACACGACATGGTTCAGTAAAATTCAGTAAGATTCACAGTCACACAAAAAGAGATTATCCTAATATTTCAATTTAACTCAAAAAGCATTTATTAAGAGCCTATTTTATGCCAAGCGCCATGCTAGGCACTGGTGATACAAAGGCAAAGATGAAATAGCTTCTACTCTTAAGGAACGTATATTCTATTAGAAGGAAACAATATATACACAAAAAATTAAAGTCAGCTAAGTGTCCCAGACCTGAGTTCAAATCCTGCCTTATACACTTACTTAGCTGTGTGACTATGGGCAAATTATTCAACCTTTCTCAGCCTCAGTTTCTTCATCTGTAAAATGGGAATAAAAGCATATAGGGATAATAATAGCACCTACCTTACACAGAAGTGTTTTACAACACTTAGTGAACAACAGAAACACTAGCTATTACTGTTGTTATTCTGAAGGGGAAGGCACTTGCAATTGTGGAAACTGTGAGGCGCTTCCTGTAGGAGGTGGCACTCAAGCTGGATTTTGCAGGAAGCTAGTGATTATGAGGCAAATGGAGGGGGGGCTACATCCCATGAATGGGGGACAATCTATGCAAAGACAGAGTTGGGAGAAATATCCTATCAGGGAGCAGAGCAAGCATGAGTTCAGCTAGAAAATAACAATGAAGGAGAGGAACATGCAGTAAGTCTGGAAAGGTAGGCTGGAGCCAGATGATCAAGGGTTTCAAATGACAGAAGAATTTGTATTTTATCCTAGAAGAAGGAGGAACAACTGCATCTCCGTAAGCAGTGGGGTGAGGTGGCCAAAGTTAAAGGCTGCTTGGAGAGGGGAGAGACTGGAGGGTGCAAGACTGTATCCGGAGACTACAGTAATAATCCAAGGGGTGATGAGTGAACAGAAGATGATCAATAAAAGAGATGACATGTGGACAGAATAAACAAAAATGAACAACTGAGTCAACAGAAGAAGTATTGGAAAGAGTTAAGGATGAATGAATAAAAAAGCAAAACAAAACAAAATCATTTAGCATTCACAATGTGCCAGGCTAAGTACTGGGGATCCCAATATTCATAAATAAACAAGACAACCCCTAATCTTGAAGAGATTATATTCTAATGGTGCTTACTATGTGCAAAGCACTATGCTAAGTACTGGGGATACAAATAAAAAAGCACGACAATCCCTACTCTCAAGGAACTCACATTCTAAATGGGGAGACAATACATATCGGCCTAAGTCACAAGTGCAGCAGCAAAGCAGATAATGATGCATCTTCTTTCCAGTGACAGAATCTTATCAGTTTCTGACATTGAACTACTGGAGTGCCAAGGCCTTTGGTCTCAAGAATTGGTCTTCAGTAGTTGCAGCTGCTGAGGAAGTTGGGGCTCTAGCCCCCACAGAAGCTGTCTCTAGATGCCATCTGCACAGGGGTTGCCTCCCCTACAAAGAATAAACTTGAAGCCATTGGTCTGAGTGCTGCTGCGAGGCTCTTGGGCTCACCTGTGTTCTGGCAGCAGCTGGGTAGTGGCTGGTACTGGTAGGTCTGATAGGCCCCTTTCCCACAGCCATTACTCCCCTAAATGATACAGAGTGAAGACTAGAAGCAAGATCAGTGGTCATACAGATATTGCTATCTTTATGACTCTTGGGTTCTGGGACTGAGAGGAGGTGGTAGTCAAAGTGGTGGCAGTGGTTTGACTTGCCAGGCACAAGCTGCCTCCAATCTCTCCCTCAGGGTACTGTGAAGCTTCAGCTAAGCTGGTTTGCCTGCTTAGTAGGCATTTGGTGAGGACGGCTGGCATATCAGAAAAAAAACAAAACACCTCGACTATTAGAGAGGTACCATTTCCACAGGGGTTGCTTTCCCCTGCTGATGGCTGCAGTGACTAGGCTAGAGGCAGGACCACTGGTCTGGGAGGTATTCAGAGAACACCCAATCTCAGGAAGCAGGCTCTAAGTTACAATGGCACGGGGAATAAGGAGATTCTTCCTGGGGTACAAACTTGTGTATCTGAAAGACAGTGGTGTTCTCAACAGAAATGGAGAGATCAGCAAGTGTTTTGGAGAAAACATTATGAGGTCAGTTTTGGATATGTTGAGTTTGAACTGCTTATGGAACAATTATTTGGATATGTCCAATAGGCAGCTGGTGATACGGGAAGGGGGTTCAGGAGGAAGACTGGGGCTACACGTAGAGATCTGGGAATCATTACCATAAAGGGGATGGATGAAGGCATGAGAGTTAAGGAGAAAACTAGGAGAGAAGAAAGAAAAGAGATGAGGGTCTAGGACACAGTCATATGCTATACCCACAATAGGGAAAAAAGGAAGGAAGAAAATAAAGATTAAACTCTTCTTACTGCCAGACACTCTGCTAAGCACTAGGGATACATATACAAGCAAAAAAACAATCACTGCCCTAAAGTAGCTTACATTCTAATGGGAGAAGAAAACATACAAAAGAGAACTAGAAAGGGGATAAGAGGAAGGAGATGAGGGTACTCAGCACAAAAGCAAGGTGTTTAAGTTCAGAATTCAAGAAAAAGGTCAGGAGAATGAAGGTTGGCTTTGGCTCCTCCACAAAATGGAGATCCTAAAATTCACCAATGGGAGAAGGATATGGGCCTTGCAGAGGGATATTTCAGTTTCAGAAGATCAAAGGGGTGGTTGGATGTTCCAAAGCTAGGAGGCTGCAGGTGTTGAGGGAAGTTCCAGGATGAGACAACTACAAAAACATGATTTTGAAATATAGAAATCAGAAAGAGGTCAAGAGGGGTGGGTATAAGGAAGGGTCTGATTTAGAAGATTATCCTTGAACAGAGATCTGGAGGAGATTAGGGAATTTTAAGAGGGAAAGGAGAAGAGGGAATAAATTCAAGGTATGGTGGATAGTCAGTATAAGGCATAGGGATGGGAAAAGAGGAAAAAAAAAAGCATGAGGAAGAGTAAGATCAGTTTATCTGGCCTGGAAGATATATAAAGAAGAGTAATATATAACAAGGCTAGAAATGGAGATTGAAACCAGTTTCTTAAGAGCTTTCTTTAAATGCCGAACAGAGAGCTTATATTTCATCATAAACGGGGACTCACTGGAGATTACTGGGAAAGGGAGTGGTCAGTCCAGCACATAAATAAAATCCCTTTAGGAGGAATGTGGAGGATTCATTAGAATGGGGAAAAATTAAGGAAAAGAGGTCAACAAGGAGGTTATTACAATAGTCTAGGTGAAAAGTGATGGGGACCTGAACTACTGTGGTGGCTATGGGAGTGGAGAGAAGCAAATATGTAAGATGATGTAGAGAAAAAATGGCAACATCTGGCAGCAGTTTTTATAGGTGAGATGAGTGGGAAGTTAAGGATGACATTGAAATTGTAACTCTGGGTTAAAGTCTTTAACAGGGACATTTGGAAGAGGGGTGGGCTGAGAGGAAGGGCTAATGACTCTATTTTGGACATAAAAAGATCACAGATTTGTAGCTAGAAAGGATCTTTGCTGCTGTTCAGCTGTGTCCAACTTTTCATGGAGCGTCTACCCCATAGACTACAGCATGCCGGGTCCTTCTATCCTCCACTGTCTCCCAAAGTCTGTCCAAGCTCATATTCATTGCTTTCATGACACTATTTATTCATCTCATCTTATGGCATCCCTTTCTCCTTTTGCCTTCAATCTTTCCAAGCATCAGAATCTTTTCCAATGAGTTCCTTCTTCTCATTTTGTGGCCAAAATATTCACGTTTCAGCTTCAGCATTTGTTCTTCCAGTAAGTAGTCTGAATTACTTTCTTTAAGTACTGACTGATTTGATATCTTTGTTGTCCAAGGAACTCTCAAAAGTCTCTTCCAGGACCGCAATTTGAACGCACTGATTCAGTGGTGCTCAGCTTTCCTTAGAGTCCAATTCTCAGTCATAGATTACCACTGGAAAAAACATAGCTTTGACCATACAGACCTTTGTCTCTGCTTTTTAGTATGCTGTCCAGACTTGCCATAGCTTTCCTTCCAAGGAGCGTCTTTTATTTTCATGTCTTCAGTCACCCACCAGTGAACTTTGAACCTCAAAATGTGAAATTTGATACTGCTTTCATTTCTTTTCCCTCTATTTACCAGGAAGTAATGGGACCAGATGCAATGATCTTAGGTTTTTTTTTTGTTGTTGTTGTTAAGCTTCAAGCCAAATTTTTACACTCTCCTCTTCCATGCTCATCAAGAGGCTTCCTTAATTCTTCTTTACTTTCTGCCACCAGAGTGGTATCATCTGCAGAGCTGAGGCTGTTGATATTTCTCCTGGCAACCTTAATTCCAGCTTTTGATTCATCCAGCCTGGTATTTTGCATGCTATACCATGCATATTATTGTTTGTCCTTTGTTCTCAAAGAGGACCATGACATCAGGAAGGTGATGCCGTGACTTGCAAGTGAATTGGATTTAAGTGATGGAGGGCTTTGCAAAGTCACCAGTCTCACTTTCTCCTCCAAAGTCACCAGGGCCCAGTGGCAAGACATATACTCTGTATATAAGTCAAATAAATAAAGTGACACAATACAGCCTTGTTGTATCCCTTTCCCAATCTTAAATCAATCAATTCTTCCATATTTGGTTCTAATTGTTACTTCTTGACCCACATACCATATAGGTTCCTCAGGAGACAAGATGATCTGGTACCCCCATCTCTTTGAGGGCTTGCCACAATTTATGGGTGATCCACATAGTCAAAGGCTTTAGTGAAATAAATGAAGCAGTAGATTTTCTTTTGGTGCCCTCTTGCTTTCTCCATAATTCAGCAATTGTTGGCAATTTGGTCTCTAGTTTCTGCCTCTTTGAAAACCAGCCTGCTCTTCTGGTAATTCTTGATTTACATATTGTCAAAGTCTAGCTTGCAGAATCTTAAGCATAACCTTGCTGGCATGTGAAACAAGTGCAAATGTTTGAGAGTTTGAATATTCTTTGGCATTGACCTTCTTAAGGACTGGGATATAAACTAACCTTTTCCAATCCAGTGATCATTGTTGAGTTTTCCAAATTTGCTGGCATATTGAGTAGAGCACTTGAAAAGCATCATCTTTTAGGATTTTAAAAAGTTCAGCTGGAATTCCATCACCCCCACTACCCTTATTGTTAGCAATGTTTCCTGAGGTCCACTTGCTTTTGCTCTCCAGAACCTAGGGCTCTAGATCAGTAACCACAGCTTTGTGGTTCTCAGCAAAGTTAATAAGGTCTTTCTTATGGTTCTTCTGTATATTCTTGCCATTATTTCTTAATTTCTTCTACTTCTGTTAAGTCCTTACCATTTTTGTCTTTTATCATGTTCAATTTTGCATGAAACATTCTCTTGATATCTCCAATTTTCCAGAAAGGATCTCTTTGTTTTTCCCATTCTCTTGTTTTCTTCTATTACTCTTAATTAATTAATTAGCATTGCTAATTTAAGAAAACTTTAAGATTCCTTGAAATTCTTTGGAATTCTGCATTCAGGGCACCTTTCCTTTTCTCCTTTCCCTTTCCCTCTTTCCTCAGCTTTTTGTAAAGCCTCATCAGACAGCCATTTTGCTTTCTTGAGGCTATTTTTTGTTGCTGCCTCCTGTGCAATAGTGTGGACCTGTGTCTGGAGTTCTTCAGGTGCTCTTTCTACCAGATCTACTCCCTAACATCTTTTCATCACTCCCACTTCATATTCATAAGGAATGTTATTCAGGTCATACCTATATGGTTTAGCTCATGGCTTCATTGAGCTATGCAAGCTCTTCCACCACAACAATGAGCGATCCAGGAGGGGGAAAAGGTCTTAATGGTTATCTAGTCCAAACCTGCCATTTATAAATGAAGAAACTGAGATCCAGGGAGTGAAATCTGGCTAAGTTTGACTTTCCTGAGGTTACAGAGGCAGTAAGTAGTAGAACTGGAATTTATTCTTTCACCTATACAATAGTTTATGTACACTATAAAGATAAAGGGGAAAAATCTTTCCAGCTGCCAGAAGACAAAAATTATTAATTAAATGTAGAATTGGCAGAGAATAAGTTTGTACTGAAATTGAGATGGACTCTATGAGAGTTGAGAAATCAAGCACAAGTTTCACTGGAGAAGACTAGATCAAAAGGAGGAGTTTCTTCTTCCCTCTTTTCCTCTTCAGGAGTACAGTAAACGGAAAAGAGGATCTCTTTCTTCCTCCCTTCATCATTAGCAATGGTATCTTGCCACAGAAGCACATGGTGGTATCCAATGGAACAGATCCCACCTATGGAGTTGACTTGATTATGAAAGAAATATATTTATGAAAGAACTTTTTATGGCAGCAAAAATCTGAAGGACATTCAATTTGCTATGTCCAACAGGCAGTTAATAAAGGGGACTAGAATTCAGGAAAGAGATGAGGACTTACTATAGAAATCTGGGAGTCACGTTCATAAAGATAACAATTAAGCCCAAGAAAGCAAATGTGATCACCTAGTGAAAGAATGTAAAGAGAAAAGAGAAGGTAACCCAGCAGAGCCTTGAGGTACTCACAGTGTGGAGGTATGTGGTATGGATAATGATTCAGCAAATGAGACTATAAAGTGAATCCTAGGCAACAGGAAAACGAAGACAAAGCCCAAAGAAGAGAGTACTGAGGAAGACAAGACAGCCAGCAAGAACAAATATTGTAGATGGGCAATAAGCATTTGTTATGGGCTTACTATGTGCCAGACACTGTGCTACCCAGTGCAGTAGTAGAATTGGTGCCCCTGTAGACAAGAATGATGAGAAGTGAGAAAAGGCAAACAATCTGGCAATTAAGAGACTGCTGGCAACCTTGGAAAGAACAGTTTCAGTTGAATGATTAAGTCAGAAACTGGACCTCCAAATCCAACAGTCTTTTCTCAGTTCTCATACAGGTCACTTCTGCTAATCATGAGCATCCCTCGACCCTCAAGGATCTGTGCAATCTTCTTTTTTCCCTCTATACAATTCCACTTCATGAGTTAATCAGCTCCTATGGTTTGACTATAATCTTTATGCAGATGATTCTCAGCTACATTTGTCCAACCCTGACCTCCAGGATATAACATCTCTAACTGCCTATTAGACATTTTTAACTGGATGTCTCATACACATGTTAAACCTGATGTGCCCAAAGCTGAACTCATTACCTTTCCCCCAAACCCTCCTCTACTCCTATCTTCCCTATTACTGTAGAGGATAGCATCATCCTCCCTCAGTCATCCAGGCTCAAAATATAAGTGTCATTCTCAACTCAGAACTCTCTCTTACCTCCCCTCCCCCCCCAACATCCAGTTTGTTGGCAAGTCCTGTCATTTCTACATTCACAATATCTCTTATATATGCCCCTGAGGCAGGCCCTCATCACTTCACACCTGGACTATTGTAATAACCTTCTTGGTTTCTCTACCTCAGATCTCTCCCCACTCCAGTTCATCCTTGATTTCAGCTGTCAAACTGATCTTCCTAAAACGTAAGTCTGACTGTCACTCTCTCTCACCCCCACCCCCATTTAAGCCACTCCAGTGGCTCCTTATTGCCTTAAGGATCAAATGTAAAATCCTCTGCCTTTTAAAGATCTCCATACCCTTGTCCCTTCCTACCTTTGCAGCCTTCTTACTCCTTAACACTCTCCCTACCCCAATACTCTGTGATCCAGTGACACTGACCTTGCTGTTGTTCTAACTAGATACTCCAGCTTCCAAATCCAGGCATTCTTCTGTCCACTATGCTTGGGACTTTCTCTTTCCTCATTTCTGCCACCTAATTTTCTGGCTTCCTTTAAGTCTCAGATAAAACCTCACCTTCTGCAAACAGTTCTTCTTGATTCTTTTTAATGCTAGTGCTTTTCCTCTGTTGATTATCTCCAACTTATTTTGTATATATCTTGTCTGTATTTGTCTGTATGTTGTAGATACGTAATACATGCTTGTTGACTTCCTAATTTATTGGTACAGTTCACAGGACACCAGGGATTTGAGTCAGGAAGTTCTGAGTTAAAATGTGGCCCTCTGACTCCAGCTGTGGAATCCTGGCTAAGTCATTTAACTTAACTTAAACTCCCTTATCTGTAAAATAGATAATAGCCCTAAGTCAGGTTTGAGAAGCAAATGAGATTAATTTGCAAAACTTGAAGCCACACGTATATAAATGTTAGTTATTATTATCTCCTACTTGGATAGTTTGAGAGCCTCCAACAAAAACCTTGCTAAAATCTAGGTCTTTTTACAGCATTCTTGATACTTCAGATTCCACTGAGTGACCTAAACCTGGCTTTTTGTCTCCCTCCAGCCGCTCCCTGCAGATCACTGACTTTATTTACTTCCTGAGGCCAGACACAGGATGACAATTCGCTCAGCTTTGGAACCACTGCAAACCGTGCTTTCTTTCACCTCCCCTGACTGTCCATCCTAGCTACCTCTTTGCCATCTACCCTATGTCTACCCACACTCCATGCCAGCCCTTCCCTATTCATCTCTTGCCCTAGAAAAGATAATCACATCAATACATTGCTTCTGAAAAAAAGGAAAGGTGGCTGATTCCTCAGTGGAGTCATTCTCAATCAAAACACCATTCCTAGGCTTTCCTTCTCTTCCCACACCTTCCTGTCCAACCAAACTGGTCTTCTCGCCATTCCTTACACTCAACACCCTACTTCCAACTCTCCCTGACTTTGCATAGGAGGTTCCCAGGCCCAGAATGCCCTCCCCTCTTTACCTCCACACCTCTACCTCAGAGAATTTCTCACTCAAAGGTCAGTTTAAGCATCACCTCTCTCACACGAGGCTTTTCCCCAATTTCCCCAGCTGTTAAAGCATCTGGGCCATATGGCTGGCAATCATCTAGGGCAGCTCAGTATTCCTTCTTACTTGTTTTGTTTACCAACAAACTATTAGTTATTTTTGTTTTATCCTTTCTAGTCCCAAAAGACTGGATTATTCTTTCCTTAGTGGAGAAAAAGAGGCAAATAAGAAACAAACAGAAGTGTCTTCTCTCTATCCCAAGCTACAGTCCTTTCCCTCCCTTTGACCCTTCCCCCCGCTCTAACTAAACATTAAACCATCTAAATTCTAGATTTAGAGCTAAAAGGGACCATAGAGACCATTAGGTCCAACCCCTTTATTTTAACAGATGAGGACACAGAGACTGAGATGGTAAGTGACTTGTCCAAGGTCACATAGCTAAATAAAAGCTTGAAACAGCATTTGAACTCAGGTCTTTCTAACTCCAAGGCCACTGCTTTAATCCATTATACCTCCCCCACCTCCAACTGCCCCCTTCCCGATGTCATCCTTAGCTTTCCTTTGGGGCCTCACAATCCATTTTGAAATCCTGGCCCTATTCTTCTAGCATGCCATGCTTTTTGATTCATTCTTGATTATCCGTTTCTGCTCTGTTCATGTCTTTCAAAAGCCTAAATTGAATGCTGAAGTCCCTATATGTGTGTATCAGATTCTCTTTCAGTTTATCAGCTCAGTGGACATCCACTTTCTTTGAGTGATATTTGCAGCATGTGGGTCATTTAAAACCTACTGATATTTACTCATATACACATTGCTTCAAAGAAACAGAAGGAAAGAGTAGAGAGGGGTGGCTGTGGAGTCATGAAGACCTGGGTTCAAATTCTGCTTCTAATACACACACACACACACACACACACACACACACACACACACACTAGTTGTGTGATCCTGGTTAAGTCTCTTAAACTCTCAACGCCCCAAATAACTTTAGGATTCCAAGTCATAGATGAATTAGCAATATGCATCAATGAAAATCCCCCCCCTCAAAAAACCTGATAGAAGTATATGTATGCATGTCTCTACAGACACAGAGCATATATGTGATATGGATATTCCCTCCTTTACAGGACACATACCTATCAATTCTGCAAAGGATATACAAATTTCCTTTGGAAACAGAAGCCTTGAGAAACCTCCATTTTGGCACATTTCATGTATGAGTTACTGGTATCCACTAGTCCTGTTAAAACTCAAGCTATATACCATCTATATCTGATATATGTGTACTATTGCAAGAAGAGGAAACATATATCAAACCATACAGATAAGTTGATATATTTCAACCAGGCTTTACTGCTTTTGCAGCTATTGGACTGCACAAATTTAATTTGGACCCAATATCATAATCTAACATCATTACAAACACTAAAAAAAGAAATTAAAAAATGAAAGTGCTATCCTTTATTCATGAAATTTGCCATGTAGAGGATTTATGCTGACCTAGGCCAATTCTCTTCACAATTTCTCCAGTAACCAACAATTTAAAAAAAAAGTGCACCAGCTGAATGGGATGAACTCCAAGGCTCTGAAAACAAATAATGTTAACTGATTCAACTAGTGATAAAACAGGCAACCTTGGTCTCATTAGCGCTGTGCTTTTAACCAAGGAATTGAGCAGCTACAAACAGTAAAGAATATGCTAACTGTTCTTATAAAAATTCAAGGTATTTATTCAGGCAAAACTTGTAGGCTTACTTCTCTTAGCTAATTTTTCAAATTAGGTAACAGAACATGACAGGTATAACCAACCATGGCAGAAAACCAAATCAAGTTTGTGTTCCTAGGTTTGTGCCCCACTGCGAACAAAGAATAGACTGAATGTGTAAAGAGCTTTATTACGCTTCAGATATAACAATGAACAAGTAAACCAGTCAATATGTTATTATTTATTTTATTATCTATTATCTAGTTATGGATTACTCAGGACCTTTGTTCTACTCGTGTCAGTTCTCCTTTTGGACATTCTAATACTAATGTGTATCTTTATCTAAAAAGAAGGAAAGGAAGTAGTTGGATTGCATTAATTTTAATCCTTATTAGAACCTTAGATCAAAGAAAGAAGTTGAAGCTTCATCTTCTGAAATGCCTATAGATTGAAACAGATTCAAATCAATTCAAATTAACCACACATTAGCAAAAATTAGTAATACAGACGTTCCCTCTTTAACAGAACACAATTATCACTTCTACAAAGGATGTACAAATTCCCTTTTGAAACAGAAGCCTAAGGAACCTCTAAGTTATCATATTTCACTATAAGTTACCGGGATTCACTGGTCCTGTTAAAATTTAGATCTGTTAGACATTGTAAATATTCAAAAAATGGAAGAGAGGGATCAGTCCCTCTAGGCATAGGAGAAATTCCTGTGATTTGGGGAGTGAAGGCAGAAGGGAGATCCTAAAGTAAGAAAAATGCTTTTGTCACTAATAGGATATTCAACATGTGATAGGCCATGTCACCATCTTAATCCCTTACATGCCAATTTTTCAACTTAATCTGTCTTTAAATGTAGATTATTTACACACACAGAACTATCACCCCGTTTCTCTTCACAGAAAAAATTTTCAAACAAATCATCAACTCTCGCCCTCCCCCCCTTTACTCCCTCATAACTCTCATCCTTAACACCCTGAAGTCTGGTTTCTGTCATTATAATTGTTATAATTCCACAAACTAAGAACACCAATGACAAATCTTTTTAGTCAAATTGGGTGGATTTTATTCGGCTTTCCTTGATTTCTTGATTGCATTTGGCAGTACTACTCATTCCCTCCAAACTTAAAACATCTCCTTTAACATTCTGTGGATACCACATATTATTATATTCTCTCTGTCTCTGATTTTTCTTCCTTTTAATGTCTAAATGTGGTTGGCAAAGCACTTTCAACTTCTGCCTCCAAGCTGATGTAAACTCCCCACAGTACATCTTCAGCCCAGCTTTACCATTCATTCCTCCCATTTAAGATCAAGTCCTATATTTCTATTTGTTTCCAGGACCATTTGTCTGAAAAATCATCTTCCACACTGCCTAGCACAATGACTTGTATATAAATAGGTGCTCAGTAAACAGTGGTTGTATTTCTTCAAAAATCCAGCTTCTCTTTCCAAATTCCTGATTTGGCCAACAATACCACCATCCAGTCACTTACTTTGGAATAAAAAAAGTATTATATTTGCTTCACACTCCTCTAATCTCACGAAGTTCTATAAGTTTTCTTCCATAATGTCTCAGATGGATCTCTTCTCTCTACTGCCCAAGTCAGCAAACACAATCAAAGCCATAATTACATAAATGTTACAAAAATATAGTCTTCAGGCTTTTAATCAACAACAATAATGACAGATTTATATAGTGCTTTAAGTTTTGCAAAGCACATCTTTCTTGACCCTTACGATTACTGTGTAGAAGGCCATACAAGTAACTAATCCCTTTTACAGATCAGTAAACTGAAGAAAGGTGAAGTAACTTGCTTATGTCCCCACTGTTATTGCTAGAGGGAGGATTCAAAGTTGGCTCTTCCTGACTCTAAGTATGGTACTTTATCATACACACTTCTTCAAAATTAATCTCAACACATAATTTTTTTTAATGAGGCCTATTTAAGAACCTAAAACAGTTACCTATTTGACCAAGTTCTACCCATATGTTGGTATTCAAGGTCCTCCAACACTTGTTTCATCTTAACTCTCCAAGCGAATCCTCTGTCACTAATTATGATGGAATCAAGCCGATCTCTTTAACATTCCTCTTACACTAGGACTACTTCTAGCTCCAGGCCTTTGCCCAACTCTTTCCCCTGCCCAAAACGAGCCCCCATCCCATCCTTTGGTATTTAGTTGTGATGGTGGCAACATGTATTAAGAATTAAGGATGAAACTTCATGAGTATTTGATTCTGGGCAAGACACCTAAGTCTCAATTTCTTGACTTGTAAATGGAGACAAAGCTCTACCTACCTCACAGGGCTTTGTGAGGAAAATGCCTTGTAAACTGTAACACACGTGTGCTGCCGAGGTCTCTGCTCATTCAGGACTGTATTTATGTCATGTTGCAGTTTACGTTGCTAACTGTTCCATGTACTTTTCCCTGACTGATACCACCAGCCAATCATCTTTCTTTCTCTAACTCTCCATACCACATCTAAGGGAAGCTTGTAATAGTGGAAAGAGAACTAGATTTGGAGCGAAAAAACCTGGATTGGCAGCCTTGGGCTTAACCTCTCCAAGCTTCAGTTTTCTCATTAGTAAAATAGGACTGCACAGTGACCTCACAGGGTTTTTATAAAAGTCAGAACTGAAAGATACACAACAATGATTTGTAACAATAAGAGTAGTAATAATAAATACAAGCTAATATTGCTACTACGATTTTATACCGTGACATGAGGCTTGAAGGAAACGAGCAGGTTTAGCCTGGAAAATAGTCAGAGGGAACACAACAGATATCTTTTTTTTTTTTAAAGTTTTTGAAAAGCTGTCACATGTAACTAGGCCTATTCTGTTTAGCCTTAAAAGTAAAACCACTGGCAATGGGTGGAAGTTACAAAGAGACAAAAATTTAGGCTTGATGTCAAGGAAACAATTAGAAGCATCCAGATGCAAAATGGGCTACCCCAAAGGGGGAGCAAAGTCCCCTTCCAAGCAGAAGATGGATGACACTTGTCAGGTATATTACAATGGGATTCCTTTTGTGTATAGCTTGGAGGAGATGACCACTTGTAGCGGCAAGCACCCCGGCGCCCCCAGGGTTTGCCGCCACCACAGGTTCTTGGATCTGCTTTGTTAAAGGAAAGCAACTCAAAATGGGTTAACAAGCTTACTTTAATCAGTCAGACCATATATCATTTACCTTGTTCAGGGGAAATAGGTCAGCACCCCAAACTTCAAAGTATACAGGCAGAATTATCAAGACAGAAACAGATCAAATAGACAGATTTCCGAACTGTCCAACCATTACATCCATACCCAGTCAACATCTGGGTTTTTCAAATCACAGAACACTTCTCAAAGTGAGCCCCCAAAACAAAGCTACACATCAGGGCTTATATATAGCCTTCTCCTGGCTCAGAGAATGTAACAATCTTATTGACTCACTGGCCAATCAAGAAGTATCTACTGAAAAACAAGCCTCCCACCCCAGGCTTCAGGTGCACTTTAGCCTAGGGGCAGGGAAGATCTTCCAAATTTGCATTCCCATTACACCACTGAGGTCGTTTTCCAATCAAATCCTATGATTTATACCTATCTTGAAAGGTTCTCTAACTGCTTTATACATGTGCATCTTAAGATCATGGATATCGAGTTGGAAGGGACCTCAGAGGTCATCTGGTCTGACTCCTTCATTTTACTGATGAAGAAACCGAGAACTTCCCCAAAGTCACAGATGTAGTAAATGGCAGAGTTGGTACTTGAACTCAGGTCCTTCTTTCCAAATCTAGACCTCTTTCCACTGAACAATGCCTCCTTGTGCTATCAGAGGTCATCTAGGATCCAACCACTTCTCTGTAAGGGGAGAAGAGACATTAGATAACTGGCCCCCAAAGTCATACAGGTGAGAAGTGGTCCATCACTTAATTCCACTGTAACAGATCTTCAGTCTTCAGGTTTGAAAGCTCTTCCTAGATAATCTGTGTACTATTTTTGTATCCTTCAGAGAGCCAAGTTAGCACAAGGCTGGGTAGAGTGGTTCAGTGCAAAGAAGTGTTTCCTTATTTGTAAAATAAAGATATAGGATGAAAAGACCTTAAGATCTATGATCCTAGAGCCAAGCTACACTTAAAAGAAGCTTATACATTTGAAAGTTTCCATAACAATCTCTGGTTTTAAAACCAAAACTTAAGGGAAAATGAATCAGTGTTACAGTCAACTTTCCTCAAACATATTTATTCTATAAAGCAAGGGAGAGCTTCTTTCACTGGGCTACACTTAATCAATACTCTGTGGAGACAGGACAAGCCTCTTTTTTTGGACTAGAAATGATCTATTACTGTAAATGTATGAAGAAATGGTTGTTGTCGTAACTGTAAGATTCTGGAAAATTATTCATCTGTGATAACCTGAGGGATGAATCACTAAGGAGAACCTGGGGAAGTAGGTGGAGTTGAGTAGAAGAGGGCTACATCAGTCACTGGAAGCCTGTACTGCCCTGTAATAACAACACATTTTTAGAGGCGCACCACAGTTGGAGTTGAGGGAAGTAAGGGTAGTGCAGGGCTAACAACTGTTACACAAGGACAAAACTTTTAAGATGTGTGATCAGTCACACAACGTTAAAGTGAAATAACTGTTCAGGGCAATTTTATGTCAGGCATGCTTGGCATGGTACTTCATGGTTCGTCTAACACTTTCTTTTCAACCACGCTATGAAATAAACAATGCAGGAACTCTAAGCTTCATTTTACACATGGGGGAACTGAGATTTGGAGAGGTTAAACAACTTTTCCAACAGTCCCATAGCAAGTTGGGGGGGGGGGAGGGGACCAAAGTTAGGATGTGAAGCCAGATCTACTTATTCCAAATACAGTGTTCTTTCCACCACATTATACTAGTGAGATGAGAGCCAGGGAATGCTTCCTCAGACACAAATAGAAACTTAATAAGAAATACAAACATGGAAAATTAATAAATTTGAGTCACACGACCAGGAACGGTGAAGAAGTGGAATGGAACATTAGGTTAGGATGATCCGAAACCCAGGGAAGTCATGCCAATTCAAATTTACCTTGGACTAAGAGCTTAAAGTGTTTAACTTCGCTTTTGACTCAGGATAAGATATTAACTTTCAAGACAAGAACCAAAAGATGGGTCAATGAAAGCAGGTTAAGAACTATGAGATCTACAATTCAATAAGGACTAGTAAAGAGCTATAATAGGCTTTAAGACTTTTTTTTATTATTAACTTCTACCTTATTTACTTAAAAACTTTTCCTGATTCCCTGCAACTTCAACTAATAAAAAAGTTTTAAAAACCACAAAGGGCTATGCTTACATTAAAAGTTGGGTAGGGGAGAAGTTGGGAACCTATATTCCATTCTGCAATGAATCTGGAAAGAGAGGAATTCAAATGCAAGACAACAGTGGGCCAAACCTGGAAAAGCATATAAAAAGAGGAGTAAAGGAAAGTACACTTTAGCTCCTATTTATTTACCTGGGAGATTCAAACTGATCTATTCTTCCACACTAACCTGAGTGTCAGTTAGGGATACAACACTAACATACATAAAAAAAATAATAATTCAAGACTATGTGCAGCACCTCCTCAGCGGCCACTTTAACTATCAGAGAAACACAGCAAAGAAGCCAGGAGTGAATGAAAAATGCCACTGGGCAACCAAAGCAGATACCACAAAATCCATGTACTTTGAAAGGGTACAGTTCTAAGCAAAACTCATAACCTCTGACCTGTACGTGAAGACTACTGACTTTTACTTTATACACAATTCTAACAAGCTCGATTATCTGGTTCTTCAGTTTAATTTGCACATTCTATGAAGCAAATTAGAAGGGACTCAGAAATACCAGAGTCAGGCATACTGACTGAAAAATCATAAAAAGCAGATCCTCAAACTAATAGCAAACGGGCCATTTAATGTATGGGCAAGCAGACCCCCATGTGTCTTAGAGAGTTGGCCCACCTGCTTTTGCAGCTGATTTCCTCTTCAGGTTCACTGCAGAATGGAATGCAAATTCCCAAACTTCTTCCCTACTTTGCTAGTCTCTGAAACAAGCACACAGCCTACATCACCTCATGCTTCCTCACAAGCTACCTTCCTATCCTGGAGATATCTACACCCCAGCCATCCTTGATTCACTCTATGGAATTCACCTCATACCAGCCACCTTGCCCCTACCTAGTAGACTTTTCCCATCCTCTGCCCCCAGTTACTCTGTATTGTCTTCCCCTATTGGAATGTAAGCTCTTTGAGGGCAGAACTGTCTTATTTGCTTGTGTTTTTATCACTCAACAGTCTTCTATAATAATCACCTACTACGTGCCATGAAATTCAATTCTGGCCTCAGACACTTACTAGCTATGTGATCCTGGGCACTTTACCCTGTTTGCCTCAGTTTCCTCTTTTGCAAAATGAGCAGGAAAAGGAAATGGCAAACCACTCTAGTATCTTTGCCAAGAAAACCCCAAGAAGGGTCATGAAGAGTCAGACAGGATTGAAATGACTGAACAACAACAAAATAAAATGTGCCAGGCAATATAATATGTTAAGCACTGGGGATATCATTTGGATGTAACCATTGTCAACTGGAGGGAACCAGCCTCTAACCTGTGGGTGGCCAGGGCCAGAGCAGGCTAGAGGCAGGAGAGTCAGGAATCATACAGAAGTTTAATTTCAAAGTGAGGGAAAACTGCCTGCAAGCAAGGAGGGGATCTAGACAAATGTGCCAGAGCTCTGCCCCTAGTTTGATTCATAGCAGGACTTCATGACCAGAACATGGGTACCTGCCTGGTACATGTCTGAGCTCAGAGAACAACTGATGCTGACCAAAGCAATACAATAATTACATGATTTTGCCAGAGGGTGAGATCACCCAGCAAGTGAGCACAAAGGATTGTTGCTATGCCAAGCTCAAGGCACAACTTGCTCTGGAAAACAAGATTGTCTCCTAATATCTTGACATTATTCTGGTGTACATTGTACACCTGATCTCCTCAACCTGACTAAGATGCTAGAGAGCAAGAAACACACTTTGATTTCTTTTTTATCCCACTCAACACCCACCACAATGCTATGCATATATGAAGCTCTAATAATCCACTCATACTTGCTGAATGACTAGAAGGAGGTTCATCCAACTACCATTAAATAAGCAAATGTATAAAACTAAGAAATGACAAAATCCATTCCCTTCATCTTTCCACAGAGGAAAAGGTATTAAATGCTTTCCTACTGAATACCTTAATATCAGAGGCTGAAATAATGAACAAAAGAACAAAAAGAGCAGCTCAACATTCCACTGAGTTTTAAATTTCTGTCATTATACCTACATTGGATGACTAAACACAATGTGAGGATGACACAGTATTTCATTGCACTCTGAAATTTTATCCAATATCACACACTTCTCCTAGGGCTGCCTATTTCTACTCAACTCAAGCATCAATGAGGGGAAACAAAGAACTCAAAACAATTAATTCCTAAATACCAAAAATCTTTATTAGACCCCA
>NW_027187372.1:485591-554785 GCF_028583685.1 Petaurus breviceps papuanus
GGGGGGGGAGAGGTGTTTTACAAAACATAAAGCACATTTCTTAAACAATCCAATAGTAAATGAAGGGCTGAAGAAAGCAAAAGTTTAACTCAGGAAGTTTTTCCACCCTTATGAAACAAAATCAACTAAAAGGAAAATAACTTTCAAAGGCACTATTTATACTGTATTCTTCCCAAGAATTACAATGATTAAATGTGCTTGATACTTGAGAGTAAAAATATTAGCACTTGCCAAAAGGACAACCTCTCTGTTAGCTTTGCTCACTGCAGTAATAAAGCTGATAGCAGCTGAGAAAGCAAAATAGCATAAAAAGTTAGCTGTGTTTTAAACTTTGGGCTCCCTTTAGTTTTTCAGATTTTCTTATCCAAGCAAGAGTATCACATTTGCTGCTCAAGGATTTCAGTTCAGATCCTTGGCCAAATCCAACCTATGTGCTTCACTTTCTTCAACTGTAAAATATAGGGATTTTTACCTTCAAAGCACCTCCTATCTCCAAATCTATTATGCTATTCTGAAAACATACAGATTAGATACCAGAACTATGATTTCATTGTTTTTTTCCTCCCTGATGAATAACTTTCTACCAGTGCAGGTCAGCACATTTAGTACTGAGAGGATAACTCACTTTCCTAAAGGGTTACATGGACATTAAATAGGAGAGGTAGGGCAATCAAGTTCTTCCTGGCCTCCTCCAGACCAGCTCTCTATCAGCTGGGCTAAGCTGCCTCTCCAACATATACCTCCTCATTAAGTTGTTAGTGAGAAATTACAACCTTATTATCTTTCTTCTACCATCTGTTAAATGCTTTAGTCAAATAAAAAAATGGTTTTTGTCTCCTTCCCACAAGACAAAAAACCCAACTGCTGGAGAAGATGAGAACTAATGGAAAAATAAATTTGAGACACTTAAAAGATCAATGCAGGTGATGACCAGAAAGGCAGAAAAAGCAAACACAGGAAAAACATCTGAAATAGACTGGATTAAGTAAAAGAGTTTTAAAAACAACTCATTTCCTTCAGGAGTGTGGGAAGCTGTCCAGAGTTTGGCTTGGCTGGTTTCATTCTATTTTCTTTCCAACCTCATTACTGAGTACGAAGGATTGTTTCTCTTTCATCACATTACTCAATATACTTTTTAAAAAATCTCCTCCATCAAATTCGGAGGCTTTTCCTTCTCTCTCCCGAAGGCCCCCACCCAGCCTGGTTATCTGCACACCCGCCCCACGCCTCCCTCCAAACAGGCTCCAACATTTCTGGGCGGTCTGTGGTCTCACCAAGACTGAAGGCTCGGTCCTTGAGACAATGCGAGTTTACTCAAGTCGAGTCAATCTAGGGGCTGGACCCGTGACTCCACAGGTAGAGGGAACTCCCAAGTGAGGACACTCACTCCACCAGTGAAGGTCCGTACGTTCTCCGGGACTTGCGGCCTGAGAAGTGGCCCCGAGTCCCGGGAGCTGAAGTGAATTTCACGAATTGCACGCCCCCCGTCCCCATCTCCCCTTACTCCCTGCGTTGCCGCGGCTGACACAGGCCTCTCCTTTGACGCAGAGTCGCTCTCACTCCTAGACGTGGGTAACCCACGCGCAACCGGGCACTCCCCTCTCAGAACACGTAGAGAGGCCGAACTTCTGCACCCCCATCCCCGTCACCGTCCGGGGCTGACATAGGCGTGACCTCGGTCTTTGGGAGCTCCAGACCCCCAGCAGCGCTCGATCCCGAGGAAGGGTGCCCGGGGCTGCGCCCGACCAGGCCGGCGGGCTCCGTGGGTCCGTGACCGAGCGAGAGCGGCCGCGGCACTTGGCCACGCGCCGCGGGGCCAGGCCTCCTTCCCCGGACCGCCATACTCACCCTTTCACCACAAAGAAGGGGTCCTCCATGGACATGGCGTCCCGGCGGCCGCCCCGCCGCAGCCCGTCCGCACGCACCGGGCTCCTCGGCCCCGCGCTCCCGCCGCCTCCCGGGGTTCACCGGGACTGAAGAGTCGGCGGGCCAGCGAGGGATGCGCGCGCAGAGCCGCCGGCCCTACAGTCTCACAGGGGCGGCCTGCCGCTAGGAGTAACGCAACGGAGGCGGCCGCCGGTTCCCCAACTTGATCACCGTCGGCCTCCCTGCCTGGGGACTCCGAGACTCCCCGGCCAGCTCCCCCCCAGCCTCCGCCCCTAGTGGCCCCGCCCCCTCAGTCCCGACCAATCACAAGCACCCTTACTGAAGCACCGCTTCCGCACTCTACTCTCACGTGACAAGGACAGTGCCCGCCTCCTCCTGCAGAAGCTTGGGGTTGTGATCACGTGATAAGGGAGTTGGGGCCGCCGGGAGCCTCCGGAGTTGGAGGAGGGGCTGCTTTTCCCTCGTCACGTGGCCAGGGGTGCTAGTTTCTAGATATGGGATTGGTCTCCAATGATAATATTTTCAGACCTCCCCTCGAGGGGAGGGACCTTTTCAATCCCGGTTTACAAAAGTTGTAGTGGCTTCCCGTTCGCTCTACGTTTTCTGTTGGTAAACCGTGCTTAAAATTTTTTTTATTCTTAACAGTCAAAATGTTGTTCAGTCTGACTCTTCGTGATCCCGTTTGGGGTTTAGCTGTTTGTCTTTGCTTTTCTCCAGTTCATTTTACAGATGAGGAAACTGAGGCAGAGGGTGACGTGACTTGCCCAAGGTCACACAAGTAGGCAGTGTCTGAGTCCGGATTTGAACTCCGGAGGATGAGTCTTCCCAGCCCCAGGAGCGACCCTTTAGCCGCTGCTTCACCCCGCTGCCCCTGACCATCACTGTGGAAACGACCCTTTATATAAAAAAGAGGATTGTGTATGAAACTCGTGTGCTTTTTAAAATACACGATCAAACCAACTTATTGCTTCAAAATGTAACGGCTGCCTGTTCTCTTTGTGCATTCCTTAAGGCTTTGTGGGTGCTTCCCCCCACCCAGTTTCTCTTTTCTATCACTAATCTTCCTCCCCTTCACCCTCCCCTCCCAAGGAAAACCCCCAAACCTACAAATAATATAGTCAGTTGACGTCAAAATGCATTCACGGATCAGTCATGTTGGAATCGCGCTTCAGCCGGCACCTGCAGCCTCATCTCATAGCACAGCGAAGGCTGTACTAGGGACTTTCTTTACCAAGCCCCCAACCTGCGAGTCCCCTCCAGCCCTGCAATGCACGAGTTAAGAAGGACCCCGGCCCGGGAGTCTCTCCCTCTAATGGGCAGGCGCTTCCCAGAACCTGCATTCACACCGCACTGCTCACACGCACACACCCCAGTTCAGCTTCCTTTTATGAGTTGTTGACCCCCCAGCAGAATGTAAGCTCTTTGAGGCCACTTTTCTGCTTATATTTGTATCTGCATTGCTTTGCACAGTGCTCAGAATACAGGATTCGATTCATAAAAGCTTGTCGACTGACTGACAGGAGTCCGTCGCCTTTGTGCCAGTTGGGAGGAAAGGATGCTTCACCCACAGGAGTCCTGGGTGGTCAGCGTTCTCAAATCTTGCAAAGTTTCTTTTCTTTACAATATTGTAGTCCTTTAAACTGGTTCTTCATGACCAGAGGTATCAAACTCAAATAGAAACAGGATCCATTAATCTGTGTAGGTAAGGATCCCAGAGGGGCCAAGACTGACTTAGTTTTAAAATGTAATGTTATCTATGCTTTATTGTATTTTTATTTATTTTGTTAAATAATTTCCAATTACAGGGGAGGCTAGGTGGCACAGTGGAGTCAGGAGGACCTGAGTTCAAATTCAGCCTCAGACACTTAACACAAACACTAGCTTTGTGACCTTGGGCAAGTCACTTAACCCCAACTGCCCTCCAAAAAGCAAAATAATAATAATAATAATAATTTCCAATTACATTTTAATCTAGTTCATTTGGGGAGTGTTGTGGCTTCCTGTTTGACACCTCTGATCTGGATGATCAACAAAGCAATAAATTAAGCCTTAATTTATAGCTTACCTATTTCCTTTCAGGCCTCAGGAGCTGACTCCAACACACCCCTGGCATTCCCTGCAGTCAAGGAGCTTACATTCAGATGGCGGAAGGAGGCTGAAAAGGAGGAAAGGAGGAGGACAAGAGACTAAAGTACCTGCTCAGCACCATTGTAGAAAAAGTATACCAGAAGTTACAACCTGGAGAGGTATGGCTGCCTAGAGCATCCTCCTAAAAATGAAAGTTCCTCAAATAACTAGCCAATCTGAGGGAGAGGCCCAAGGAGTAAAAGGTACTTCCAATATGTAAAGTTCAGGGGGTGAAATAAGGTTTCTGGCACATTCATAAAGTCAGGAAGGAATAGGACAGCCATTCTTCCAGTTGATGGGCACCCCCTTAGTTTCTCCTTCTTTGTTTTTAAAAAGTGGATGGATATTTCAGTATGTATCTGTTCTTTCTATTTCCCTTTGATCTCATTAGAATTTAGGCCTAGTCATGGTACTACTGGGGCAAAGCATAGGTACAATTTAGTGACTTTTGGGACAAAGTTCCCAAATGCTTTCCAGGATGTCTGGATCAATTTTGGAATTTCACTAACCAGGGCATTAGATACCCATCTTCTCACATTCCCTCCAATAACTGACATTTGCCTTTTTAAAAAAAATTTTTTTGTTATCTTTGCCAATCTGATGAATGTAAAATGGAAGTTTAGAAGGGTTTTTTTATCTGCATTTTATTAGTGATTTGAAGCATTTTTTCATATGATCATTGATAGCTTGAATCTCTTCCTTAGAGAACTGCCCTTTGATATCCTTTGCCCATTTATCTCTTGGAGAATGACAAGCTCTGATGTATTTCAATCCGTTCCCTATATATCTTGGAGTAGTTGCTGCAAATATTTTTTCCTAGTTAACTGTCTCCCTTCTAATTTTAATTAAATTGATTTTTGTTTGTACAAAAGATTTTAAATTTTATTTAATCAAAATCATCTAGTTTATCTCCTGTGGTCCTCTCTATCCCTGATTCTGTCAAGAACTCCTTCACATTTGTAATTTTGAAAGGTATCTCTAACACCACTCCTTTAATTTGTTTATGGTGTGACTTTTTTATATTTAGGTCATGTATTCATTTAGAGCTTACTAGGGTGCATAGAGTAAGATAATATTCCAAGACTAATTTTAGAGACATAGTCTACCAATGTTAAGGATAACTTCGAGCAGTGCAAATACTCATGTCCCATGTGGCCCTCTAGGTCCTCAAGTGTGGCCCTTTGACTGAATCCAAACTTCACAGAACAAATCCCCTTAATGAAAGAACTTGTTCTGTAAAACTTGGACTCAGTCAAAAGGTCCTAGAAGGCCACATGAGGCCTTGAGGCATTCCCCTCCTCCCCCCACCTAATTTCTCTCAGACTGCTTTCCAGTTTTCTAGGGAGTTTTACCAAATAATTAGCCTTTGCCCTTTTATTTGTAATCTTTGGGTTATAGTTAGTTATCAAACTATCTTCATTTCTTTTTATATCTTTTTATATACCTCATTTGTTCCATTGACCCACTTTTCTATTTTTAACCAGCACCAGTTTGATGATTACAACTTTGCATATAGTTTGAGATCTGATTTGGAAGGTCTTCCTTTGCCCCCTCTTTTTTTCATTATTTTCCTTGAGATTATTTTCATTATTTTTTTCATTATTTTCCTTTATTCAGATGGAAATCATTATTTTTCTAGCAAGTATTTTGGTAGTTTGAAAATATAACACCGCAGATGCAAATTGATTTAGTATTATCATTTTTATTATATTGGCATGACCCAACCATGAGCAATGAATCTTTACCCAGTTATTTAAAAGACATGATTTGTATGCCACGGGGACTAATGTACAAATGTAGAGTATATTTTAAGCAACTAAGTTTCCTATAGTGTAATGCAAGAGTTGGGGGGTACTGATGTTGGCCCATGGATACCTTCTGTTGGGGACTCTTTCATATTGCCTACAGCAGTGTCATGTCCTCCTGTGCTTTGATAAGGAATCAGTTCAACAAAAACAGAGGAACTAGTGTATTCAAAGGAATCCTTAGAACTTGTCAACCAGGTTTTTGTGCCAGAATACAGTTATTACTTTTCATAGTTGCTAATCCTATAAACATTCATCCAAGAAATATTTATTAAGCCCCATGCTAGGCACTGGGATATAAAGAGTTTAAAAAATCACTATCCTATCCCTCAAATAACTTATAATCTACTAGAATTAGAACATTCATTATCAGACTACTGGAGGTTTGGGGAGAGTACTATTCAATTTAGTTCAACGAAGTATTAATAAGTTTTATTAAGTGCCTGCTGTGTGCCAGGCATTATTAGGTGCTGAGAATACAAACATAAAAATGAAAAACTGGTACAAGGA
The DNA here is from genome assembly GCF_028583685.1 of Petaurus breviceps papuanus. Taxonomy (NCBI): domain Eukaryota; kingdom Metazoa; phylum Chordata; class Mammalia; order Diprotodontia; family Petauridae; genus Petaurus; species Petaurus breviceps. The sequence goes on from NW_027187372.1 coordinate 491,921, forward strand.
ATTTACATCTAACAGAAAACAACACTGACATAGATAAGCAAATATAAAACATGTAAGAATAATAGCTGTTTGTAAGCACTTTACAAATATGATCTCATTTTATCCTCACAACAGCTGTGGGAGAGTGGTGTTATCATTATCCCCATTTTACAGATGAGGAATCTGCATTGGTTAAATGACTTTTCCAGGGCTGCACAGCTGATAAGTGTTTGAGGTAGGATTTGAACTCAGGTGTTTCTGATTCCAGGCCCAGTGCTCTACCTACTACTGCCATCTAGCTGCCAATGCCTAGTAATTTTGGGGAGAGAACACTAAGGACTGAGGAGAATCTGGAAAGGAATCTTCTAAGAGGTGCTACTTGAAGTGAGCCTTAAAGCCAGGTGTTCTAAGAGATAGGGGAGAAGATTCCAGGGATTGGGACATCCTAAAGAGGTCGGCTACTCTCTGCTTTATGGGAGGAACAGGTAGGAGGCCACTTTGATGGGAATGTAGAATGTGAGAGGAGGCAGTAACATATAATCAGCCTGAAAAGGCAGGCTAGAGCCAGATGGAAGAGACATGAATAACCACCAGGGCAGTTTGTAGCTTATCCTAGAGTTAATAGTCTGTCCCCAAATTCTGAATTCTGTTATCATTTCCAATACAAGGTGACACTACCTTGTCTGTTTTAGGGATGGTCCTGTGGGCCAGTGGCCCGTTGCTATTTGGTATACATCTCCGTTTTTCTCTTATTAGTATGTGGACAGACATTGTGGGAGCCCCTTTAATATCTATCACCCTGAGGCAAACTTCCTTAAGAAGGGCAGCCTGCTGCCAGAGAATACAGAACTTCTTCCTATAGCCGTGCCCATATTGATAGCTTTTGAATGACCTGCCTTTTCTTCCGTCATGTCAGAACCAAATGGAAGTTCCAGAACCAAGAGAAATTACAGAAAAATGCTGTATAGCTCCGCCCCCCATACACACATGTTTAGATTTAGTTATCACTCCTATTGGTAACTTGATCAACTGTATTGAAATAATACAGAAACAATACAGAGTCCAATAAACTCTTCCAAATCCAAGTTAACACTGCACTAAACTGATAACTCAAAATGAGACATTCCTTTACCTTTTATACTCCACTGAGTTATCTGAAGCCCTCTTATCAGTCCCAGGAATCCCATGAATTGGACTGGGGGCAGCACTAACTACTGACTGGCTGCTGGACCTAGTTCATAAATGTGAAATTGTCATGTTGAGCATTCACACTTCAGAAATCAGCAAACTATAAATCTGCCTGTGATTGATTGTTCTTTTGATTGACTTCAGAAAATGATGGAGAAAATGTTAATAATGCAGATTAACCTTAGTACTTCCTCTCTATCTCCACCCCATCCACTCATTAAATATTTTCTAACACACTCTTGGGCCACACCCTACAAATCTAATGACTTCTCCATGGAACAGTACGGGAAGTGTTTGGATGTTTTATATTTTTGCACATGTAGATTATGTATATTCAGAAAGGCCTGTTCAGACATAGCTGGCAGGCAAACAAGAATAGACATCTCTCTAGTGTCTCCTCCCTCCACCCTTCTCTGAGGAAGACTGATTCCTGCCAGGAGAGGAAGCTGGGGCTTGGGGCCAAGAGTCTGACCATTCTGTTCTCAGAGAGAGGTAATACTAGGCTAAATTATATCTATCTTTTCCCTTAAATATTATTAGTCTAGGACAAGGGTGGAAAAGTAGTTCTAGATTCAAAATAAAGCCCTCATCACTATTTCTTAATGGGGACGGAGTATCCCAAGCTCTGTATCCAAGGCTTGATGGCCTTTCCATCAGATACCAGTTCCACAATCAACCCACATAGTAAGTAGTAAAGAAACTCATTTATCCCAACTTTTAGCAAACAGAAATAAGAGAAAGTGTACATAAGAGAATATGTACCTGATAATACAGAGTGAAGGGGCTTTCCCCATTGGGAAGGAGATAATTCAGCTCAACCAAGAGACAGTTCCAGATCTCACCAAGGAGAAATTCTCCGAAATCTCTAGTGTAACAATCTGGAAAAAGGGACATGATTGAAGTTTTATATTACCTTCTTCCTAGAAGAAATTTCTCCTTCCTTCACAGGCCTGAAGAGAGGTTGGAATTTTACATCTTCTTTCTAAGGCTCTGGAAGCTAAAACAGAGAAAATATTTCTTCATTCCTGGATCTCAACAACTCCACCCACCTCACATTGAGTGATCAACCTCCACCAATGTTAGGAGAATCCCATACAATTGGCCCTTTGAGCCAAGGGTTATAACAATACTTGAAATACTTGAAGACAATTATTCTGTTCCGCTCAGTCTTTCCTTCTCAAAGTTAAACATGCCCAGTTCCTTCAAATGATTCTCATCTGCTAGAGACTTATAGTCTTTCACCTTCCACCTGCCTCTGTATACCCTCCAGCTTATTAATGTCCTTAAACTATGGTAACCAAAAGTGAAGACAGTACTCCAGATGGGATCTGATGAAAAGTCAGAGTATTCCTGGAAACTGTGACTGACCACAAAGATCCAGCATGGCTCCATCAAGGAGAAGGCATGCCAGAGTAACTTTATTCTTTTTCTGCCAAGTTCATTAAACACTTAGATCAGAGGAACCAACAAGGTCTTACAATGTGCCAGGCACTGTACAAGGTACCATAGATAAAAATGCCAAGATTAAACAGTTCCTGCCCTCAAGAAGATTCTACTTCAGAGAAATTATATGTTCACGGATCAATACAAGATAAATATGAAGTGACTGGGAGATGGTCCTAACCAGTGGGAGAATCAGGAAAGGAAGGGAGGTGGGGCTAATGGGAAGTAAGGAAGGAGAGCATTCTAGGCAATAGGGAAGCAAAGAGGCATAGAGAAAGGAGAAGTAAAAGCAACTAGGCCATTATAACTGGAATGTAAAGGGCATAAGGGACCATATGGCTGATTCTCAAGTCTTCGGTTTCTGCACAGTTGGTTGGGCTAGTCTTTAGAAAACAGACAGTCCAGATATGGAGAAGGGAAGAATTTATGACCAACCAAGAAACAGAGAACATTATGAAGTGCAAAATGGATCATTTTGATGACATTAAATTAAAAAGGGTTTGCACAAAGCCAATGCAACCAAGATTAGAAGGAAATTAAAAATCTGGGAAACAATTTTTACAGGCAGTGTCTCGGATAAAGGCCTCGTTTCAAAAATATATAGAGAACTGAGTCAAATTTATAAGAATATAAGTCATTCTCCAAATGATAAATGGCCAAAGGATATGAATGGATAGTTTTCAAATGAAGAAATTAAAGCATCTATAGTCATATGAAAAAATGCTCTAAATCACTATTGATTGGAGAAATGCAGACTTAAACAACACTGAGGTACCACACCTATCCGATTGACTAACATGACAAAAAAAAATTATAAATGCTGGAGAAGGTGTGAGAAAATTAGAACTCTAATTCAGTGTTGATAGAGTTGTGAACTGATCCAAACCGTTCTGGAGAGCAATTTGGAACTATGCCCAAAGGGCCATAAAACTGTGCATGCCCTTTGATCCAGCAATACCACCACTAGGTCTGTATCCCAAAGAGATCAGAAAAATTGGAAAAGAACCCACATGTACAAAAATATTTATAGTAACTCTTTTTGTGGTAGCAAAGAATTGGAAATTGGGGCAATGCTTATTAATTGGGGAATATTTGAACAAGTTGTGGTATGTGAATGGAATAGAATACTATTGTGCTATAAGAAATGATGAGCAGGCAGATTTAAAAAGCAAAACCAAAAAATAAAACAAAAACCTGACAAGACTTATATGAATTGTTGCTGAGTGAAGTGAGCAGAACCAGGAGAACATTGTACACAGTTACAGCAGCATTGTGTGATGACCAGCTTTGATAGCCTTAGCTCTTCTCAGCAATGCAATGATCTAAGACAATTCCAAAAGACTATGAGGGAAAATGCTATTCACATCCAGAGAATGGATTTCACATTCCAGAACTATGGAATCTGAACGCAGATAGAAGCATACTATTTTCTCTCTCTGATTTTTTTTTCTTTCTCAAGGTTTTTCCCTTTCGTTCTGATTCTTCTTTCACAACATGACTAATGTGGAAATATTTTTAATATAATTATATATGTGTAGCCTATATCTGATTGCTTGCTGTCTTGGGGAGGGGATTGGGAGAAAAAATGTGGAACTCAAAATCTTATGAAATTGAATGTTGAAAATTATCTTTACATGTAATTGGGAAAAATTTAATACTACTAGGTGGGAAAAAGTAAAATAAGATAAATTTTTTTAAAAAAGAAAAAAAAGACAGTCTAGATATAATACTAGACCTTTGTTATAATAATAACAGCTAGTATTTATATAGCATTTTAAGGTTTTCAGAGCACTCTGTGTACATTATATGTCATTTGATATTCACAATCTTGGACAACAGGAGATATTATTATCTCCATTTTATAGATGAGGAAGCCAAGGCTGAGAAAACAGTCACACAATTAAGTAAGGTAAGATTTGAAGTCCAGTCATCTTGACTCAAAGTCTTGTCTTCTAGCCAATACATTACGTAGCTGTGTACTATTTTATAGCTTGGTAGAACCTATGAGAATTTGTGCTGGAATAGTATAGACCTTGAGAACTCAGGGTCTCCTACTCATTGGGATGAGGACTTGAATAATAAACCCTTGACAAATAAAGTGGAAAGTCTTCAGCAAGGAGTTGCAGTGTTAGAGCACTGTGAAGAAGTGAGTATACAGAACCTAAGAGGTTTCTCATGACCCTCCCTGACAAATATCCTTTGTTAAACTAATAGAATCATCTAGACCCAGACTGACATGAGCTTCTCAGGTCACATAACTTCTAGGGGTTAAGGGTTAGCAGCTATGCTTTTGTGCAGGACATTTTCTAAGACACTTTGCAGAAGAGGATTCAGAATTCTGGGATGGCGCTGTCTAAATTAGAATGTTTGTTCGAACTGATTGTTAAGCAATGAGCTCCCAATTACGGTAGTCATTATCAAGCACCTACTCCATGCAAAGGCACTGTGCCAGTGCCAGGTGCTAGGGATACAAAAATAAATAATCCCTGTCCTCAAGAAGCTTACATTCTACTGGGCTCTCACTCTCTGTGTTTTTATGACACTTCTCTCTCTTGGTTCTTTTATGGCTGCTCTCAGTGTCCCATGAATCTTCATCCATGGTCTCTCCCCTAAGTGTTGCTGTTCATTCATGTCCAACTCTTCATATTGGAGTGATTTGCCATTTTCTTGTCCACTGGCAAACAGAGATTAAGTGACTTGCCTAAGGTCACAGAGCTAGGAAGTTTCTGAGGTTGGATTTTAACTCAGATCTTCCTAACTTCAAGCCTCGCACTTTATCCATTTTGCCACCTAGCTCTTTCAATCATACTCTAACTGTGGCTGTACCCTAAGGTTCTGTCCTGGGTCCTCTTCTCCCTCTACAATCTTTTTTGGTGATCTCATCAGTTCCCATGGGTTCAGTGATCGTCTCAATGAAGATGATTCTTAGATTCATGTATCAAATTCTAGTCTTTTTCTCCTGCGTGCCAGTCCCACATCATCAAACGAATTACTTGTAGGTATCTTATGCTCAATGTGTCCAAAACAGAACTCATTTCTTCCTTACTTACTTCCTCCAAATATCCCTGTCTGTTGAGGACACCATTGTCTTTCTAGTCTCCCAGTTTTCCAACCTCAGAGTCATCTTCAACTTCTTATTATCCTTCAGTCATATCCAGTTAGTTGCCAATCTTATTGACTCTCCCTCCTCCACATTTCTTGTATCCATCTCTTCCTGTCCTCTCACATAGCCATATCAATAATTCAGGCCCTACTCACTTCTCATCTGGTCTATTGTAATAGTTTTCTAATTGGTATTCTTGCATCTAACCTCTCCTTTCTCTAATCTGTTCTCCATATAGCTAATTAAAGCATAGGTCTGCCCATGTCACTACCCTACTCAAAAAGTTCTGATAATTCCCTGTTGGCTCTAAGATAAACTACAAACATATTTAGGACTTAAAAATTCTTTACAAGCAAAGTCAACAAGCATTTATTTAAGTTCTTATTACTTGACAGTCACTATACAGCAGGTGACAAGTACAGCATAGAACCAGAACCATTTACACAACAACAACAACATTGTAAAGACAAACAGCTTTGGAAGACTTGAGAACTCTGATTTCAACAACCAACTGCAATTCCAGAGGACCCATGATGAAACATGCTGCTCACTTCTTCACCTAGAGGTGATGGACTCAGGATGTTAAATGAGACATGTATTTTGGACACAACCAGTGTGGGGATTCTTTAGCTTGACTTGTGTATTTGTTACAAAGGTTTTCCTCTTAATTTTTTCCCAATGAGAATGGGTGTTTGGGAAAAGAAATGAATATGCGTTCATTAAAAAAAAATTTAAAAAATACAGTCGTTCACAATTTGCTCCTGCCTCCCTTTCCAGGCTGATTACCTGTTGCCTGGCCTCACACCTTCTTCTTTCCATCCACACTGGTCTATTTGCTACTCTTCAAACATAACATTCTTGGGCAGCCAGGTAGCACAGCGAGTAAGAGCACTGGCTCCAGTGTTGGAATGACATGGAGATTGAATCCCAGGCTCAGACACTTAGCACCCATCCAGAAACACCTGTCTGTGTAACCTTGAGCAAGTTACTTAACCCCAATTGCTTAGGGGCGGCCAGGTGGCTCAGGGAGTAAGAGCACCGGCTCCAGTGTCGGGATGACCTGGATCAAATCCGGGTTCAGATACTCAGCACCACACCCAGAAATAACTGGCCGTGTAACTTTGAGCAAGTTACTTAACCCCAATTGCTTTAAAAAACAAAACAAAACAAAAAAAAAACATAACATTCTCTCTCCCACTTCTTAGTTTTTGCACATGTTGTTTCCTGTACCTGAAGCTTCTCCTTTCTCACCTCTAGCCCTTAGAACTCCTGGCTCAAGCTCAAGTGCCACCTTGTGATCTCCCCCAACCTAACTACTAGTGCCTCCCCCAACCAAACACCTTGCTTGACTTTGTATGTGCTTTGTGTTTATTTATCTATGTACAAGTTATTGCCCCTGGCAAGAATGGAAGCTCCATGAAGGCAAGGACTACTTTGTTCTTCCTTTTGCAGCTGCAGTGTGTGTGTGTGTGGGGGGGGGGTGTTCAGGGCGGTTCAGCATCTCTGGTGTAAGGGCTTGCTGAACCCTTTGCAGGGCTGCTCGTCTACCTTTGGATCTACTTTTGGACCCACCTTCACCCATCTCTCATCTGTGGCTCCAGGAAGCTGTAGCATTCCCAGTGGCCACACTCCAATAAAACCATCTTAGAGGCAGGCTAACGTAGGTTGAGGGAGTACCACAGGTCTCAAACCCTGTTGGTGAGTTAGGAGGATATACCCTGAGCATGTGAAGACTCCACAGTGGAATGGGTAGATGAACACAGAATGTTCCAAGGGCCATGAAGGCAGGAGATATGATGGAGGCGATATGCAGGCTTAGAGCTTGGACAGACATTGAAGAGACACCAAGGTCATCCACTTCGTCCTGAGCCATTGCAGTCATCCTGACTTTTGTCTTGCCACTGGACTTTGATGATTCTGGAAGAGAGAATGAGGTTGATGCACAAGTCAGGATGTCACCCCATGATATCTTTGGTCCTCCTAAAAAATGAAGGATGAACAACAGCAGCCTGACATGTAGTAACTGCTTAATAAATGTCATAATAAATTGAAATGCACATGAAAGATAAAACATAACTGAGATTGGAGGCACAAGAATAGTGCTGGAATACTATCTTTTTTTTCCGTTTGCCAATATGGATGGGATTTTTATTTTATTATTTATTGAATTATTAATGATAATGACAACAAAAAATTACTTGGCCCAAATAGTCAAAGATAAAGAAATCTGGTCCCAGTGGGGAAGAAGTTGAAATAGAAAACCTGGCACCACTGAAAATTAGCTTCTGAGGACAAGGTAATTTGTGTCTTATAATGGCACATATCCATTCACTAGACTTCATTAGAGTTCAGGGGCTTGCCTATTCAACTATAAGTCACTAAGAGTGACTTGTCCTTTTCTCCCTAAGCTCTAAAGTTAGTAACACTGAATTCTAAGATTTCTTTATAGGATTCATATAGTTCAGCTGACAGAGAGGGTACTAGACCTGTGAATTCATTGGTATAGGAAGCTCCCAAGGGAGGAAACAGCTCCTGCCAATTCCATCTGTCACCTTCTTGAAGTAATTTATAAGAGATTAAGTGATTTGCCCAAGGTTACAAAACCAGCATGCATGAGATCTGGGACTTGAATCTGAACTTTCTCCACCAGCTGAATGTGATCCTTTCTTCCTCAAATTTTCCTAAAGGGCTCTTTTTCTGGATCTCTCTGTGTGGTCTCATAATTTGTGCCCATGCCGTATCCTCCCCAGGACATCACAAGCTACTGGAGGGTGAGGGCTGTTTTGTCTTCACATTTGTATTCCTAATTCCTACGTCAGTGGCTTTCCTCCATGGCCAAGGAGGGGTGCTGAACCAAAAATCCACTGAAGAGCCTGAACTCACTGAACTCACTGTTGTGAGCATGACCACTGGAGTGGAACTGTCTGCTTTAATGACAGCAGGTGGGGTCCATCAACTCTGCATAGGCAGAATGAAACTAAAAATAAAAGTTTGTGCTTCCTAGAAAGTTGCCTCCTGATACAGCCCATTCCACTTTGGGGCATCTCTAATCCTACAGACTAGAACATTGCTAGTTAAATTTCTCTAATTATAGACAGCAGTGTTTCCTAAGCTGACTTTCATGGAATTCTAGGGTTATGTGCTCCCAGAATAGGCATTTGAATAAGAAAACATTGATGCGAGAACTATTTTTCCATCTGAAATAGAATTTTTTTTCTTTTTGTAGGGCAATTTGGGGTTAAGTGACTTGCCCGAGGTCACACAGCTAGTTTTTGTGTTAAGCGTCTGAGGCCAGATTTGAACTCAGGTTCTCCTGACTCCAGGGCCGGTGCTCTATTCACTGTGCCGCCTAGCCTTCCCTACCCTCTAAAATATTAAATAAGACAATATGTATGTTTCAAAGAACTAATTATGCATTATCGCTCTTTTTTCACATGAAAGTAGACTTAAAACTTCTATTTTGCTCTAAAATTTTAGCAACCTTCCTTTTGTTTCAAAGAGCATTTCATTCCCCCAGAAAGCTAGGAGCGCTTATGGGTTCTGTCAGCATATCTCAGACCCACAAATAATCCATGGCTAAAACAGTTTGGAAAGCAACCATGGAGATATAAATTTTGGTGAATAGCTATGATAATTAACATGTCAAGTTCACAAAGTACTTTCTGCACATCAGTCATTGTAAGCTGGTAGCACACATATTCTTAGCACCATTTTTTTTTCCAGATAAGGAAATGAAGTCAGAGAGGTCAAGTGATATGTCCACAGTAACAAGCCTTGGTCTCAAATTCAAACCCAAAATTTTTGACTCCAGGGACAGCACTTTGATCTGTGACTTCTTTTCTTCTTCTTGATGCAAATGTTGCATATATAGAACAGATGCTATATAGAGAGTCACCTTAGCAGGAACCACACTGGCATACCCGGGATGGCAGCTAGCACAGGTTCTTAGATCTGCTTTACTAGGAAAGACAGCTGTTTAAGCGGTCAACAATCTTTTTAAATTAAATTTACTAGTTCATGGAAAAAGTCATCACTCTAAACCAGAGAAAATACAAGCAGAGAAATAAAGACCAACAGACAGGGTTCTGACTGCCTGAGTCAACTATACACTTTACATACATCCTTGGATTAAGAGAGCCTTTACATCTGAACAGTTGGGTAGCTCTGAACATACAGGCCACTCAGAATCTCCACACCAGGGAATCACAAGATGCTTCTCACAAGCAGGCTCCCAAAGCAAAATACCAACTTAGAGTATATATACACTTCTCAGAGCCGAAGGCATTATAACCCATGTGACTAAATGTCTAATTAGAAATAAGCAAAAGGTGTGAAAGCCTTCCTACAAGCTTCCCCTAAGCAAGTTTCCCTTCATGGCTCCATGTTAGTATTGTTAATAGGCAAGGAGGAACTTAAATCCCTTTAACATTACAGTCACCAAGACCCTTTAAGAAGGTCCTCAAAGTCAAAACTATGTGCCTAATAATTCTAAGATTTTAATTTCTAATATGATAAATATTTATAGATATAACTCAATTTTTACATGTGAAGGGGTCCTGATGGCAAAAAGTTTGAGAACCACTGATTTGCCTTGTCCTCATATCCCTAGTAATAAGGTGAAATACAGGTTTAAAGTCACTCCTTAGCACATATATTATGCATGAATACAAAAGATAAATAATTGATGCATTATTGAATTGTGTCTTTGTAATGGGAGGAGGAACCATCAAGATATGCAGTTTCTTTGGTGTTCTTTAGAACTTCCAGCAATTCTTCCCTAATAAATTCTTGGACAATTGCCAGGGGCACTCAGGAGTTAAGCAATTTCTCTATGAGTATACAGTCATAAACTTACAGAAATCACCAGATAATTTTCTTTTTCCCAAGAAAAGAGAGAACAAATCTAAATTAAAAGAAAAAAAGAGCCTAATATCATGCCTCTTCTTCTCAGTCACAAACAGTTTAGATCGATGAATGCATTTAAGATAAAGATTGTTGAAGACCTTTTCTTCTTCCTGTAGCACTTGCCTTTTGCATGGAATCTCCCTGGGACTTGGCATCATTGTAAGAATGCTGATGTTTTATCTCACCATGATGAGATCAGGTTGCTTGTTCCAGCACTGTGGCCATGGGTCAGGTTAAGGTTAAGGTTCATGTGCTCCCTCTTCCCCAAGGGAAGAGGTTAGAGATTTCATCAACTCCACAGCTTCAGGAGCTGGACAGTAATGACCCAAGGGAACCATGCTTTGCCTTCCTCCATCTTCTCTTGTTCCACCTCTTAGCCCCATGGGAGAATTCACTGTGCTGCTAACGATACACTTACACATCAGATTAAAAGAATCTGATAAAAGATTAAAAGAATGTCTGGTTCTACCTACCTTAGCGTTATTAACATAATATGAGTATAATGCCAACATAACACAATTACCATATCATAACACAATGATAATATTAATATAACATTATTAACATAACACTTGTTTATGAGGCTATTCTCCCTGGTTATTTTGTGAATCAATCATATAAAAATATATACATTAAGCTTCTGTTTAATCTACAGTTTGGGGGCTACTTGCCTCTGCTTGTACTCCTTCAGAACTACCTCCAAACTGTCCATTTCTTTAGCACATTTTTCACCCTACCCAGCGTGGCCCTTCATTGAGGGAAGGAGCTCCAAAGGGACCTTTAATATTTCAGTACTCATCATGATAGTATAATGATAGAAACAAATATTTCAGATCCTTAAATAAACCATCCTAATTACTAATAGGAGCAGTAGGGTATGATAGAGAGATGGACATCAGGGTCAGGAAGACCTTCAGCACATCCTGGCTCTCTGCTTCAGGATAAGTCCTTTGACCTCCCAGAGCCCCATGAAGCTTTCTAAGATTACATAGGCTCACTTGCATTGGTAGAGGAAGTTCTGGGATTGGAGGTGGAAGAGAGAAGTAAGAAAAGAGTTAAAGAATTGTTTACTCCTTCATGTTAGGGCTTTGAAGTGAATTGAAGGGGAAAGTGAAATTTGGGAATTTTTGTTCTATTGAGAAACTCCCATGGAACAGAAAGCAGTCCCCTGCAGAAGCGGCATAGCTGTGGAAAGAACAGTGGACTTGGGGAGTTGGTTCACATTCTGACTCATCTACTTAGTATCTGTGTGATCTTGGGCAAGACATATTTCTCTGAGACTCAGTTTCTTCATATGGAAAATGGGGATAAAAAGTACCTGTTACCGCCTCTCCAAGCTCCAGCCCCAGCGCTGATAACATGGCTAAACGTACCAAGAAGGTCGGAATTGTTGGCAAATATGGAACACGTTATGATACATCCCTCAGGAAAATGGTGAAGAAAATTGAAATTATCCAGCATGCCAAGTATACCTGCTCCTTCTGTGGCAAGACCAAAATGAAGAGATGAGCTGTGGGTATCTGGCACTGTGGATCCTGTATGAAAACAGTAGCTGGTGTGCATGGACCTACAATACCACCTCTGCAATCACAGTCAAATCTGCCATCAGAAGACTGAAGGAATTGAAAGATCAGTAAAATCTTATCAAATATCTGTAGCCCATAGTCCAACAATAAATGGGTTAATTTATTGAATAAAAAAAAGTACCTGTTACCAACCAAGGAAAGAGCTTTGTAGCATTTGAATTGCCCCAAAATTCTGAATCTGGTCCCACCCAGGAAGTCTTTGTGGTGCCACTAGGTTTTGAGAACTAGGATCTCTTCTTGGATGTATAATGCAGGACTGGTGGGCATACATAGCATGTTTGGCTGATGTTATCTCTATTTAGAGAAGAGGCTGGAGAGAGGATTTCTAGAAAGACACAAATACATGTAATAAAATGGCCCTGCTTCCCAATTTGGAGGATGCACAGACATTCAGGTATGATGAGTATGTGATAAAGAGATACTGGATCATATGTATTAGAGAGATCGGCTGTATAGCTGGAACTGGTTTATTAAAACAGCTTTAATAGGCCAAAGCTGGACTTGGATCTTTCCTGTCTAGCTTCAGTTGACTGCTGGGGAGGAGAATGATGTAAATATCCCCAAATGGAGAGATAGGTCTTGCCCCTTCTCCATCCCCACTCCCCCCCACACCCAGAGGACTGCCTCAAGTGACACAGAAACACAATACTTCTATTTCTTCAACAGTTTCTAAGTAAAAGAGTATTGGTAATGGCTAATTGGTAATGAGCAAGAGCTTTTGAAAAGTGGGTGAAGGGTTCTTCAAAAGTGGGCTGCCAGGTCTTCATTTGGTCATTCCAAGTTCATGTGTTCCATGCCAGTAATAACTTCTTTTTTCTGATAATTCTTAATCAGACCTCTCTAAGTCTGTCCAGGGCCAAGGGAACTGAAGGGTCATTGTTACATAGGCATCTTAATGTTTGTCTAGACAATTGCCCCAGTGGGGGGGGGGGAGGCTGCTGGAGTGGGGAAAGGGAGTAGTTGAAAAAAGCCTAGGGAGGAAGTAGGTGTCAGTAGCCAAAGAAAAGGGAAGACTTCTAAACTTAGTGCTGACGCATCTGAAGCCTCACATGCTGCTTCAGTACCCTAGTCACCAAAAGAAAACCAATCAACCAACAATTGCTGTTCTCTGGGTAGGGCAACAGATCTGCCTCTTCTGTCAGAAAATGCCAATGGTATGCCTATGAGACCAGGGAACCTAAGTCTGCTGGCTTTTACTCATACTCTGTCTTTCTGGCATTCTTCAAAATGATATCTCTAAGAGTTAGTTGAAAATACATCTCTTGAAGGACTTCTCCCTCCCATCCATATGGTTGGCCCCTGTGACTTGGATGAGACCTGTACCTGGGCAGGAGGCGTGAGGAAAGTAGATTGTACTCTGTGCCCACAAGGACAGGGTTGTTTTCTGACACTGCCTCACTGGAGTTTGACTGGGAAGTGCCATTTAGGTCTGAGTCTAAGCTAGTTAAACCACCATCAAACTGCCCTGGAATGAGAGCTGTCCAGTCTTTCCTAAAATCCTGAGCTTCAGGATACTGAGTGTCTACATTAACCCACCAGTAGAGGGAGTAAAGTGGGGCAAAACTAGCAGATTCCATGAAGGGACAGAAAGAGAAAGGAAGGGAATATGGGCTGGAGTTGTGAAAAAACCTAGAACTTTTAGAAGAGGGATCTCAAATCCACTCTGTCAAGCTGCTTGATCCTCCCTTCGCCCCCCACCCCCAAGGCCTCCCAGGGAGCTCTTTTTCCTGTTGCTCAGATAAATCAGTTGAACAAGTCTGTGGAAGAGTACTAAGCTCCCCTTCCCTTTTAAAGTAATAAATCATACTTTTTCTAAATATTGCCCTAAAATCCTCGATCTCAATTGAGTGAGAATCTAGTTCATTTTCCCTTGAATAAAAGATTTAATGTCAAGCAAACAGTGTCCTGTTCTCAAGTTCCCTTGTGTCTGACTCTTCATGACCCCATTTGGGGTTTTCTTGGCAAAGATACTAGAGTGGTTTGCCATTTTCTTCTCCAGCTCATTTTACAGATGAGGAAACTGTAAATGAGGAACTGAGATAAACAGGGTCAAGTGACTTGCCCAGGGTCACATAGCCAGTAAGTGTCTGAGGCCAAATTTGAACTCACAAAGATGAGTCTTCCTGATTCTAGACTCAGTTACTCTTATCTGCTGAGCCACCTATCTGTCTGTCTCCAAAGTTCTCTAGCTTCATTCTTAACAAAGACTTAACCAGTTGCTAAAGGGAGAATCCTCCACAGCCTAAAAGTGTTGATAGTAGTAATCAGGCTAAGATCATTACTAAGATCACTAAGGCTACCCTCCCTTTGATTAATGCAAATAGGAAAAACACCTCTTGAATTAGCTTTTAACCTTTCACTTTTAGGGGATTAGAGCTTTAATGGGGACCAGAAAGAGAAAGGGCCAGTTTAAGAGACATCTCCTGGAAGTCAGGTTACACATATACATGCTGAAGTGCTGGGATTTAAGTATCAAAGAGTCATAGACCTAGAACTGGAAGATAGCTCAAAGGCCATCTCATCCACTGCCTTCATTTGACAGATAAGGAGTCTGAGGCATGACATAAGGTCCTTGAGCACTTGTAGAGCAAGGGAGAGGCTGACTGTGTAGGAAAGTTGGTAGAGTGTCGAGCACAATTCATTTGCTTTATAATTCTATCTAGGATCTACCTTGTGTTTAAGAAAGGGAAAAACTATCTTCTTTTAACTTGACCGGACAAGTACCTCTGCCCCTAAGACTAAAACTCAAGTTATTGTTCTCTTCCTTCCCCTCATTTCCTGAGGAAAATGCAGCTGAGCCAATGGCATGAGTTGACAACGAAACCAAACTAAAACATGCTACACTGGCCAGCATTAGGGGAGGTAGAGCTTTTGAGGAGAAGGAGTCTCTGCCTCTATCTCTGCCCTGAGTAGCCCACAGCTGGAGGCTCTGGGAACGATGATTTAGGAAGGATCTTGATAATCTGAAGCATGTTCAGAGAAAGGCAACCTGAATGGTGAAGGGTCTTGATTTTGTATCATAGAAGGATTGGTTGGAGGAACTGAGAATGTTTATCCTGGAGAAGAAAAGACTGTTGGGGTAGAGAGATATGATAGCTGTCTTCAAGAATTAGAAGGACTTTCACATAGAATAAAAATACATTTAGATTTAGAGAGCAGAACCAGGAACAATGGATGGAAATTTTTAAAAAGCAAATTTAGATTTGATGTAAGGAAAAAACTTCTACAATTAGAGCTGTGATTATGTTATATGTTACTTCCCAGCTGACCTAAATGGATTTTTACACTTTGCTAACTGGTCAGGTGGTCAGTGGATAGCATTTCAGGCCTGGAGTCAGGAAGACTCATCTTCCTGAGTTCAAATCCAGCCTCAGACACTTACTTGCTGTGTGACCCTGGACAAGCCACTTAACCCTGTTTTCCTAAGTTTCCTCATCTGTAAAATGAGCTGCAGAAAGAAATGGCAAACCATTCCAGTATCTCTGCCAAGAAAAACCCAAATGGGGTCACAAAGAGTTGGACATGACTGAAAATGACTGAGCAGCAACAAAAAGAAAAGAAAAATTGGTCACGTGGTGGGTACAACTTGGAATTATTTCCTGCGGTTTTTTTTTTTTTTTGGCACACGCAAATCTTTTATCTTTATTTCAGAATGTTGGGTGATTTGTGTGAACTCTTCTCCTTGGATCCTGTTGTGATGGGAAAGGAGAATGAATACCATAACTCTTAGGCACATTTTAGGCAGAGCTGTCATTAAAATACACTTTTAGGCTCTAAGGATGATGAAAGAGGGGTACATATTGGAAAAAAGATACAAGAATCTCATGGGACATGGGAGAGACAAGTAAAGCCAAAATCATGTTCAATTTGGCTTGGAATTTAGGAGTTTTCTTCACTTCCTGTAGTTCTAGTGGTAGTCAGGTTTCATTTTTTATTTCTCTAATCTGCCAAGCATCTGGTGACATTTAATACTTCTCTCCCTCCCTATTGGAAGAAGTTTCAGTTCGTCATTTCCCCCAAGGCAGTGGAGTCATGTCAGATCTCAGGAGGTACAACCTTCTGGGAGTGGGGCAGGAGAGTCTGGAGAGAGAAAGTGTTAATTAAGCCCTCCAGATGATCTTCCTTCTTTATCTCCTCGTTACATCAGCCACACAAGGAGGTGATGCCAGTGAGTACCCCAAGTTAGGCTTTCCCTCCCCCCCCCCACCTCCCCTCTAGCCCCGGAATGGGCAGTTCAGGAACTACAAGTTTTGTTCTCAAAACATGTGATGAAATTGTGGGCTGGCTAGCCAGTTCCAAGAAAGGGTATTTTTGGTTTACCCAGTGTTTGAGGGAGGAATAGAACAGTTTTTCAGGTTTGGGGGAGGATTTAAATTTCATTTTGCTTCCGAGTGGGTGAAAACCACTCCAGAATCCCTTTTACAGCACCTTTCTCCCTCCCACCTTGCTTCCTTTTCTCCCCTCCTTTCTGCCTTTCTTTCCTGCCCTTGGCTCCTTCGTGTATCTTCCCTTCTGGCTTGGTTATGTAGTTGGCATTTGGGGTTGGGGGAGGTATAATCATCCCACTTCATTATTTTCCTCTCACTTCAAGCTGGAGTTAGACTGAAGGACACAGGGAGAGACTAGAACATGCAGAGAAGTTAAGAGCATTGTGAGAGGCAGCAGAGAGTATTTTAAGTGAATAGAGGACTGACCTCAGAGTCAAGAAACCCAGGTCCAGGCCTGCCTCTGACCCATACAGGCAAGGTGATCATGGGAAACTCCTTTGATCATTTTCAAGATTCAGATGAGTTGGGGAACCTCAATGGGTGGAGGGAGTTTTCAAATTCCACATTGACATTTCTTATGGAAATGGAAAGAACAGATCTGTACCAAAAGGGAAGGAGAATTTTTTGGAGGCAGAGATTTGCTCTTCTTTTTCTCTGGAAGAGATGAGGGGAAACGAGCATCTTCTAGGAAGCATAGGCAAATCCATGATTTGCTCCAAATTTATGGAAGGTAGATTGAACTTCTCCCTAAAAAATTAATTGTTTCTCAAACTAGTGTTAGGGATCTCAGGAAAGAAGTTGGGAGTTAGTTCTCTAAGTTTGATGGGACAGAATTTCCAAGGGAAAGTCCTCTGTAGAGAAGTCTAAGTTTGGAAACTGCCTCTATATATACTGATTTCAAAGCATTCTGTTCACGTGATCTTAAAGAGTTTTGTGGTAGTGCTGAGAAGCTGTGATTTCTCCATGATCAGGTCATGCTGCTGGTATGTGTCAGAGGCTGGGTTTGAAGTCCCTGGTCTTCCTAACTCCAAGGCCTGGACTCTCTCTGCTCTGTCACACTGCCTCTCATTGCTAAGATTTGGGGTCATAAGATAGAATTCCAGAGTGAGAAGGAGACTTAGGGATCATTTGGCCTCTCCTGTATATTTTACAGATGAAGAAACTGAGGCCCACAGGAGCTCAGCAATCCCCTTAGACTGGTTAGTGGCAGAGTCATGCCTAGGACCCTAGTCTCTTGAATTCATTCATTGCCTTTTGAATTGCTTCTTTAAACTTCAGAATTCTGAAAACTAGCTGTGTGACCTTGGGCAAGTCCTTAACTCCAATTAAACTTCAGAATTATCAACAGCACTTAGTAGTGAGGAAAATTGACTCTTCAGCTGGCTGGATAGGAACGGCAAAGGATTGTGGGCTCTTTCATCTCCTTGCATTTATTATCTTTCCTGTAGCTTAAAGATACCAACAGGGAATTAGCTGTGGGCAGGGTAGGTCCTCCTCAGGAAAGGCAGAACTGAACTTGGAGTCTGGAGCGATCTGGGTTTGAATTTCCATTCCCATATTTACTAGCTGTACAAATGGATATTTACTGTTGTTCAGATGAAGATAAAATACTGATATTCAGAAGAAGATATGGTCAAACCTGTATCAAGTGTCCTCGTTCCTTGAGGCAGCTAAGTGGTACAGTGGATACAGTACTTGGCTTAGTGTCAGGAAGACCTGAGTTCGAGGACACTTACTAGCTGTGTGACCCGAGACAAGTCACTTGACTTCTGTCTGCCTGAGTTTCCACAACTACAAAATGGGAATAATAACATCACCTACTTCATGTAATATTTATAGAGCACTTAGCACAATACCTGGCACACAGTAGGGTAGCTGATAAATGCTTCTTCCCCTGTCACCTCATTCTTAAAATGGGAGTCAATAAAATTTGTACTACTTGGGTCCCAGGGTCCTTGTGAGGAAAGTGCTTTGTAAACCATGAAGTACTATCCAAATGTACTTCTACATAGAGATGGGACAGGAGGCAAGAAATAGCAGACAGGAACAGCTGCCCAATGTACCTTCTCTACCGACCTAAAACTTCCCATTAGAGTCACTAAAGAGTTCATTAACAAAAGGTGGCTCAGTGCACAAAGGGCCAGGCCTGGAGTCAGGGAGACTCATCTTCCTGAGTCCAAATCTGGCCTCAGACACTCCCTAGCCATGTGACCCTGGGCAAGTCACTTCACCCTGTTTGCCTCAGTTTCCTCATCTGTAAAGTGATCTGGAAAAGCAACCTACTCCAGTATGTCTGCCAAGAAAACCCCCAAATAGGGCAATGAAGAGTTGTATACAACTGAAACAACTGAACGATAACAGAAGGGAAATGTTGCTAGAAGGCCTTAACTTTGTTCCCTGGATGTGGCCTGTCTAGTACTTTGCTCACCATGGAGACCCTAAGGGAAGGGATGGCCGGAAGGAGCACTTACATGGTACCTACTACGTGCCAGCACTGTGTTCATTTCATCCTGAGGTTTTACATCTGATGACTGAGTGGCAAGTCTGGTCAACAAGCATTTATTAAGCATTTTCTAGGTGCCAGGCACTGTGCCAAACACTCCAGGTATACAAATAGAACAAAAAAAACCCCAATGTTTCTGCCCTCCAGAGCTTAAAGACAACATATAAAAGGAAGCTGGAAGGATGTGGAAGAATAGGAGGTAGCCATAGAGAAGGAGAGAAAAATCCAGGAAGGTGGGGGATTAGGAGTGTAGGTTAGAGAAGAAGGAGTAAGCACCTATGGACTGGGTCCTTCAGGAGAAACTGAACTGTCAGAGAAAGGGGCCACAGGGACAGAGGGATCTTTGAAGGGGAGAAGGCTAGTGCAGTATGGTACAGAAGGGAGGTGGAGCTCTCAACATAAACTTCATCTGTTTTAACAGTTTTCTTTTTTTTTAATTAATCTTTTATTTATTTTTAGTTTTCAACATTCATTTCCATAAGATTTTGAGTTACAAATTTTCTCCCTGTCTTTCCCCTACCCCCCACCCCAAGATAGCAAGCCTGTTGAATATCCCTTCTCCCAATCTGCTCTCTCTTATATCCTTCCCCATCCCCCCCCCCCAACTTTCTAGTAGGGCAAGATGGATTTCTATACCCCAGTGCCTGATATCTTATTTCCCAGTTGCATGTAAAAAAACAAATTTTTTAACATTTGTTTTTAAAAACTTAGATTTCCAGATTCTTTCCCCTCTTCCCTCCTAACTCACCCCCACTGGGAAAACAAGCAATTCAATATAGTTTGTACATGATTAGTTACACAAAATGTTTCCATACTAGTTACATTGTGAAAGACTAACTGTATTTCCCTCCATCCTATCTCACCCCCCACTTATTTTGTGTTCTACTTTGACCCTGTTCCTTTTCAAAAGGGTTTGCTTCTAACTACCCTCTCCCCCAATCTGCCCTCCCTTCTATCATCCCCCTTCTTATAACATTCCCCCCTATTCTCCTGTAACATACACACTTAAGTGTGTATGTTATTCCCTCCTTAAGCCAAATTCAATGAGAGTAAGGTTGACCCATTCCCCTTCACCTTCCTGCTCTTCCCCTCCATTGTAACAGTTTTCTTTTGCCTCTTTTATATAAGATAATTTACCCTATTCTATCTTTTCCTTTATCCTTCCATTATATTCCTCTCTCACCTCTTAATTTTATTTTTTAGATATCCCTTTCTATTCAACTGATCTACATAATATACACACTCACATATGTATTTATACACACATACACCTTCCTATACATACATTTTTATGTATGTATACATATATATTCCCTTCAACTATCCTCATACTGAGAAAAGTCTCATGAGTTACAATTATCATTTTTCCATGTAGGACTATAAATAGTTCAACTTTAATAAGTTCCTTATGATTTCTTTTTCCTGTTTACCTTCTCATGCTTCTCTTGCTTCTTGTTTTCATCAAGAATACTTGAAAGTCCTATATTTCATTGAATGACCATATTTTCCCCTGAAGCATTATACTCAGTTTTGCTGGGTAGGTTATTCTTGGTTTTAATACTAGCTCCTTTGACCTCTGGAATACCATATTCCAAACCCTTCAATCCCTTGATGTAGAAGCTGCTAGTCTTGTGTTATTCTGATTGTGTTTCCACAATACTCAAATTGTTTCTTCCTGAAAACTTGTAATATTTTCTCCTTGACCTGGGAACTCTGGAATCTGGCTATGATATTCCTAGGAGTTTTCTTTTTGGGATCTTTTTCAAGAGGCGATTGGTGAATTCTTTCAATTTCTATTTTGCCCTCTGGCTCTAGAATATCAGGGCAATTTTCCTTGAGAATTTCTTGAAGGATTATTTCTATGCTCTTTTTTTGATCATGACTTTTAGGTAGTTCGATAATTTTTAAATTATCTCTCCTGGATCTATTTTCCAGGTCAGTGGTTTTTCCTATGAGATATTTCACATTGCCTTCTATTTTTTCATTTTCATGAAATTTTCATTTTTCATGAGTTTTTGAAATTCCTTTTCCATCTGGCCAATTTGGCTTTTTAAAGCATTCTTTTCCTCATTGGCTTTTTGGGCCTCGTTTGCCATTTGAGTTAGTCTATTTTTTAAGGTGCTATTTTCTTCAGTATTTTTGGGGTCCCTTTAGCAGGCTGTTGACTTGCTTTTCATTATTTTCTTGCTTCATTCTCATTTCTCTTCCCAATTTTTCCTCTACTCTTACTTGACTTTCAAAATCCTTCTTGAGCTCCTCCATGGCCTGCAATCAGTTCATATTTTTCTTGGAAGCTTTTGATGCAGGAATTTTGACTTTTTTGTCTTCTTCTGGTTCCATGTTTTAATCCTTTTTGTCCCCAAAAAAGGATTTTATGGTCTTATTGCGCTTCCTCTGATTGCTCATCTTGCCAGCCAATTACTTGACTTTTGAGCTCTTTGCCATGGTAGAACTCTGCTTCCAGAGTAGAGAGAGCTGTGTCCCAAATCACTGGGGTTTTTGCAAATGTTGTCATAGGTCTGAGGATGGCGCCCTCGCTACAGCCACCATAAATTCTGGCACACTGGCCACACACCCCAGGACCACCATCCAAGATAGTCACCCAGATCCAAGAAGGTCAAAGCAAGAGCGATTACCCTCTGAATGGTTTCTTGGTTCCTCTATGTTCTGCAGGCCAGGAGCTCTGGAGGCAGCCATGTGGCAGCAGCTGCAGCTGCCATGCCTCTGGCATCTACTGCCACCAGGGTCAGGCACCAGACCCCACTCTTCTGTCTCCCAGTTCCAACAGAGTTCCCTACTGACCTTTTACTTTCTCTTTGGTGTTTATGTGTTGAAAAGTCTGGAAATTGCCACAGCTGCTGGTGATTCACTCTCCTGAAGTCTGCTCAGGCCAGTCTGTGCATCTGGCCTGGACCTGGGTGGCTCACAGGGGGCTGGGCTCTGCTCCCAGCTCATTGCATTAGACCCTTTCTGTTGGCCTGCCAGACTGCCTTCAACAGGAGATTTCTCTCTGTCACTTTGTGAGTTCTTAGCTCTAAAATCTGTTTACAGTCATATTTTACAGGTATTGGAGGTCGTTGGTATGGGAGCTTAAGCAAGTTCCTGCTTTTACTCCCAACAGTTTTCTTTTGGGCTGTTCTAATTGGAAACTAAAGATTTTGGTAGCAGAGTTAATGGGGAGGGGAGGAATCACTGGGTGAACAAGCTTCGGGAGCAGTGGGAGTAAGCAAGGGGAGAGCTAGGCAGCCTGGACAGAAATCCCCAGGGCAAATTGGCACCTGCCATTCCTTGTACCTGCAGGATTTGGTATGAAGAAAAGTGGGTCAAACTTTTCATTGCCAACCTTGTTTCCTTATTTCAGTTTGCACAAAGCCATGCACAGTTGGAGAATCTGGATCAATGAGCTGTATGTATACATGCAATTTTCTCCCATGTATGTATAAAGTATGGGTGTAGGTTTTACTCTGTCATTGGTCATCCTAAGTAGCAGCCAGATGGAGTGGTGGATAGCTTCCTGGCCTGGGTCCGGGCAGACCTAAGTTCAAATCCAGCCTCAGATACTTACTAGCTGTGTGACCTTAGGCAAGTCACTCAGCCTCCTAGGAGGCAGCTAGGTGCTTCAGTGGATAGAGTGCTGGGCCTGAAGTCAGGAAGACCTGAGTTCAAATCTGACCTCAGACACTTACTAGCTGTGTGATCTTGGGCAAGTCTGCTTGCCTCAGTTTCCCCAAGTATAAAATGGGGATAATAATAGCACCTACCTCCCAGGGTTGTCAAGATGATCAGATATTTGTAAGGCATTTAGCACAGTGCCTGGCACAGAGTAGGCATGATATAATGCTAATCATTATGATGATGATCCTCATGCAATTACTTACAGTCTTTGGGGATGGAAAAGTGAATTTGCAACAATCAATCAATCAGCAAGCACCTACTAAGGACCTGTTATGTATTAGGGAGCCTGCCAGGCACTGAGAATGTAAACAGTGATGTGGGGAGAGACACTGTGTCCTGAATGACATGGCTCTATTGTGGTCTAGACGGGTGACGTCACAAACTACCTGCAAAAGCAGGGGTTGCCAACTGTCTGCTTGTAATCATTCCTGAATTAGAGAGATGGACATTTAAAAAAACGGGCCCTTATTTATTACATATCATATTATTACATGTGTTATACATGCTATTTATTAGCTATTATGACAGCCTTTACCTGTTTCTGTGGAGCTAGTCCATGTTTGCAGGCCTGTCTATTTGGAAAAAAAAATTTCCCCAGAATAGTATTTCTTCCCCAGGCCCTCTCCTTAGATACATGTAGTTATGGCTTAGTGTCTAAGGAGCTGGCTTCAAAGCCAAGGAGACCCCAGTTCCAGTTTGCTTCTGGCATATACTGGCTGTGTGACCCTGGGCAACTCACTCACTCAGTGCCTCTAACTCTCTAAGACCAGAAGGCCACAAACTCCTCAGGAGTTTGCCTATCCCAATGAAATCACAGGGTCCATCTGCATCTTTGATTCCCCTGTATTTCCATCACCTACATTTCCCACTGATAGCTTTTACTGGTTTTTTCCTTCACACAGTTGTGGTCTTCATGACTATTGCTCTCTGAGTTCTGCTTTCTTTACTCTATGCCAGATTCCATCGAACTTTCTTCCTCATTTTTGTTATTTCCTATGGTGCAATGGTATTCCATTAATTCATATGCCACAAATTGTTCACTTGTTCTCCAACAGATAGACAGCCACTTGTTTCTTTTGGGGGGAGTGGGTGGGAAGGGGATGCAATCACACACACACACACACACACACACACACACACATATACACAAAAGCAATACTTTGAAGATTTTGGTCTGTATGGACTATTTTCTTCTATCTTTGACCACTTAGGGGCATATACTCAGTAGAAGTAATAACACTGGGTCAAAGGATGTGTACAGCTTAGTCCTCTCATTTTAGGGCACAGAGGAATTTAATGAAGTATCCAAAGACTTAGGGCTAGTTAGCTCCATAAGTAGGGCTGGGACTCAGGCCTCCTCCTTCCCAGTCCAGACCTCTTTTCACTACATTCTTCTGTCTCTCAGAATCACAAAGGGAGCATGTTTGGGTTTAGGATGGTGAACTTAGCAGACACAAGAAGAGAGGATGCCTTCTCCTCGAAGGTCCCTAGGCCATGCTCTCACTCTCTCCTCTGAGAGATTTTAGGAGGCCAAAGGGAGGTTGGGCCTATAAGGACCCGAGTCCACTTTATTTATTTACTTTTAGTTAGTCTGGGTATCTCTAGTAGGGAGTAGGAAGCAAAGCATTTGCTTAGGTGAAGGATGAAGAAAAATCACTGTCATTTTTGGTTTGTGCAGTTATCTGCCATAGAATATTGTGGCTATATACATGTATTGCAGTATAGTGGCAGGAGCACTGGAATTGGGGTTCTTGATGTCAAAGACGGTTTCATTTTTTTACTTTTTATTTTAAATGCACAGCATAATGTTAAAAGCACTTTATAAAGCCTTGTTTGCTGAACTGATTGAGCTGCTGTTAGCCCTGGGGTTGATATCACTTCAGCTGTAAAATGAGAGGGTTAGATCAGCTCAGCTCTGAGGTCCTTTCTAGCTCTAGAGCTATGATCTTTGTTAAAATTTAATTTTTTCTCAATACATACAAACAAAAATTTTTAACATTTTTTTTGAATTTTCAGTTCCAAATTCTCTCCCTACCTTTCTTCCCTCCTTGAGAAGGCAAGCAACTTGATTTAGATTATACGTGCATGGTCATGCAAAACATTTCCCTATTAGCCATGTTGCAAAAGAAAACACAAGACTTGTATGTACAGAAATATTTATAGCAACTCTTTTTGTGGTGGCAAAGAATTGGAAATAAAGGGGATGCTTATCAATTGGGGAATGGCTAAACAAGTTGTAGTATATGAATTAATGGAATACTATATATATTGTGCTATAAGAAATGAGGAGCAGATGGACTTCATAATAACCTGGAGCGACTTATATAAACTGATGCTGAGTGAGACAAGCAGAACTAGAACGTTGTACACAATTACAGACACATTGTATCTGTGATGACTGACTTTGATAGACTGGGCTCCTCTCAGCAACGCAAGATTATAAGACAACTCCAAAGGACTCATGATGAAAAAGGCTATCCATATCCAGAGAAAGATTTATGGAGCCTGAAAACAGATTGAAGCAAACTACTCGCTCTCTCTCTTTTTTTGTTTTGTTTCATTCCTTCTTTCTCATTTTCACTCCATTGGTTATAATCCTTCTTTACAACTTGACTAATGTTTAATATGAAGGTATTTGTAGAACCTATATTGGATTGCATATCGCCGTAGGTGGGGAGGAGAGGAAGGAAGGGGGAGAAAATTTGAAACTCAAGGGATTGTTGTAAACTAAAAGTAAATAAATTAATTAACAAAGAAAAAAGAAAACACAGACCAAAAAACACAAGAATAATAAGGAAAGTTTAAAAAGTATGCTTCAATGCATTCATATGCCATCAGTTCTTTCTCTGGAGCTGAATAGCATTTTTCATCATAGGTCCTTTGGAATTGTCTTGGATCATTGTATTGCTGAGAGTAGCTAAGTCATTCATAGTTGATCATCTTAAAATATCGTGTTACTACATACAATGTTCTCCTGGTTCTGCTCATTTCACTTTGCGTCAGTTCTTGTAAGTCTTGCCAGGTTTTTCTGAGAGCATCCTGCTTATCATTTATTATAACATGATAGTATTCCATTCCATTCATAGACCACAACTTGTTCAGCCATTTCCTGATTGATGGGTATCCTCTCAATTTCTAATTCTAATTCACAAAAAGAACTGCTATAAATATTTTTGTACTCATAGACCTTTTCCTTTTTCTTTAATCTCTTTGGGTATTAGAATAGTGGTATTACTGGATCAAAGGGTATGCAGTTTTATAGCCCTTTGGGCATAGTTCCAAATTGTAGAGCTATGATCCTTTGACCTGCCTCTTCTATTTACTAGTTGAGTGACGGTAGGCAAGTCATTTTACTTTTCTCTCTGTTTCCTTTTCTGTAAAATGGGGTTAATAAAAGTTATACCATCTCCCTCAAAGGACTATTGTGGGAATTCAATGCTGCAATCTGTAAAAGTGCTTTATAAAACCTAAGGCCCTAAACAAGTGTAAGACATTAGTCACCCCATCCACCACCACCACCCACAAACCCTGTCTAACACTGCTGTCTTTGTTCTAGAATAAAGCCTGAGGAAAGGTCATTGGATTTAGGTAACCTTTAAGAGAACAATGGGATATGTAGCATATCATAGTAATTTTTCTTAAGAAAATAGGTTCAACCTAAAACTTGCAAAGTTTGGTGGTCAGAGGAGAAGCCAATTACTTTCATTCAAAATATTTCCTCCTCAGGCCAGCAATACTATCTGAAATTTCTAGTCATGTCTTTTGGAGTCATCTGGAACCATGGTTATCTTCACTAAATTAAAGTTTGCTTTTATGGGAGGAGACAACACATTCACTGGTATTCAATTTATTCTGATTAACACCCATTATATCTCACAGGAGAGCTGTAATGGTGTGAAAAGAAGGCAGAAAAGATAGAGAACATTGTCAGAGTACCTGAATAGTCAAAGGCATTGGCCGCATGGACATGTGAGGTGACGATATCTATTACACGTGAAATAAACCTAGAATTAAAGGATTGGTTCAAAGTGTACCAAAGGACCAAGTCTACACACTTCCCATTTTTGCCTACACCAGACTTGACTGTGTGTATCTCTTTTGCTTTACATATTTAAATAGGTGTAATAATGAATTATGTAATCATGGGAT
Organism: Petaurus breviceps papuanus; assembly: GCF_028583685.1. Classification (NCBI taxonomy): domain Eukaryota; kingdom Metazoa; phylum Chordata; class Mammalia; order Diprotodontia; family Petauridae; genus Petaurus; species Petaurus breviceps. The sequence goes on from NW_027187372.1 coordinate 518,720, forward strand.
TCTTCTGTAGTGTTGAGGAAGAAGAAACCTGGCATGTTTGAGGGAATTCTAGAAGGTCTGGATCTGACTCTGGACAAGGACAAGATTCTTAATAGATCTTCCTGTATTGGTCATTTTACAAATCAATTTTCCTCTCCTACCTCCAGAAATCTTTAAGTCTTACTGCAGAGTCTGTAAAAGTCAACCACATAGGCTACTCTACTGGATTCAACCAATTCATCACTGTACCTCTCTTACACTAAGAGCTGAGGGGAATTCAAATACATTTGAGACATTGACCAGGCCTCCAGGAATTTACAGCTTACAAGGAAGGGGTGAGACAAGCTCACAAATAGGCATAGTACAAAGTAGTGTATGGTACTTGCCATATAAGATGTATTTTAAAGGTACTACAGGAGTTCAGAATAAGGGATCCTATCTGCCTGGGACTTGTCTGGGAAGTCCTCATGAAAGTGACTTGCCCAAGGTCACATGGCTAGATTTTGTGTTAAGTGTCTGAGGCAGGATTTGAACTCAGGTCCTCCTGACTCCTGGGCTGGTGCTCTATTCACTGTGCCACCTAGCCGCCCAACAGGTAATTTTTTAAAAAATCAGTTTTAATAGAGTAGTGGGAACAAAAGTCAGTTTGTAAATATAGAGTGAGTAGGTAGAGATGAAGTAGATGGTACAGTATTACCAAATTACAAAGCTACCAGTATTACCAAAATTATTTCATTTATTTTTTGATAGGACTACTAGTATAGTAGTTTATATAAATGATGTAGAATGGTATATGTAAACTGTGGCTGAGGATCTCTGTTCTGAGTACACATGGATATGGTTCAATCATGGGGGCTTCTCTCTCTTAGTAATAGCAATGGCTCAGCCCCCAACCAGAGATCCTGGGAACATCTAAGTTTGGCTCTCTAAGGACTATGCTTAGATGCTCCCCTGCAATCACTAAAATTAACAAAACATTTAACAAGAACAGGTTTTTCATGGAAATACATTTTACATGACTGCACATGTATAACCTATATTAAATTGCTTCCTTTCTCAATGGAGGAGGGTTGGGTGGGAGAGAAAGAAGTTGGAACTCAAAATTTTTTAAAAAATGAATGTTAAAATTGTTTTTATATGTAATTTGGAAAAGAAAAATATTAAATTAAAAAAAAAACGAGAACAGGTTTTTAAAGGCAGGAATAAAACACACAGAAATTAGAAATAGCTCCTGACTAAGAGTGAATCTTCTTCCCTCTACAATTTAGTACTATCCCCCTGAAATCCACAATCAGCGCTTAGTCAATACATTTTAGGACTTCAATGAAAAAGAAGACTATTTCTCTTTGGAGTCTATTTGCTAGCTTCCCTTTTTTCTGGGCACCCTTACTTCCTCTGACTTGGTAGTCTGTGAAGCTTAGATTCTGAGGGCTGGCTCTCCTTTGCTTTGTTGTCAGCTGGTAGCACTATTGCATCTGTAGGCTGGTTCCTGTGGGGCTTTGTGGGCCCCTGGAAATTTCATTCTTTCAAAGCAAACAGGAATGAGCTCCTCAAGACAGCTAACTGGTGGGGGGAAAACATTTCTTCTTTTTTCAAAAATGCATATTAAGAGATGTTCAAGTAAGCTGTCCTGGCTCCTTTGGAGATGTTCAAAGCACCCGCTTCATGCATCCAGATTGCTGCATGACATTTCATAGTCTCCCTCACTCATAATATCCTTTTGAAGAAGATGGAGAGCTATGGGCCTGATGATGGTATAGTGAGGTAGATTCCTAAGTGGTGGAATGACTATTGCCTAGAATGATGTTCATTTGAAGCGAGGTGGCGTGTGAGTATGACGCTCAGTTCTCAATGGCTCCTGCTAAGGGGACAATAATTGAGGCACATGCAGTGTAGGTGATAGTGTAGTGATAGATCTGGAGAGCAGGCTTTATAAAGATTCATTGAAGGAACTGGGAGTATTCAAAAGAAAAGACTCTGGGAGGAGGAGGGGGAGACATGGTAGCTGTCTTAAAATATCTGAAAGGCTCTGATCATCACAACTGTTATTTAACCCTTCCAGGGTTACAAAATGACATTCCTCATAATTGTCCAATGACTATTATTCCCATTTTGTAGATGAGAAAACTGAGGCCCAAAGAGATGGTGACTTACTCATAATCACATAGTTAGTATCAGAACCAGAATTCTAACCCATCTTGTACTTCATATCCAGCACTCACTCTTACTATGTCACCAAATAGCTCCCCTGTTGTAGAAGCTATAGACTCATGTTTTTTTCTTACAGAGAACAGAATCAAGACCAATGTATGGAAGTAACAGAGACAAAGATTTGGGTTCAGTTTTACTTTTATGAGCAATAAGAGCTTAATTGTAATTAATGCTAACAGTGTCCAAGCAGTGGCTGGATGACTTCATCTCTCAGGGATATTTCATATACATATAATATTTGTGTAATACATTATGTATGTACATACATACATATATGTGTGTTTGAATGTATTTCACCAGACTGCCATGACACACAAAAAGGCTAGGAATCCCTGATCCACAGAGAAAAACTCTAAGTGGAAGCCATGTCTTACAAGACTGCTTCAACCTCTAAAATTCTTTCCGACTCTAAGAGTCTGACTCTTTTGAAGATCATTTGATAGTAAAGAGAAGGAGAAGCTCAAGTGTGTGACAGAGTTCAGGGAAAGAATTTTGTTGTTGTCTTAGGATAGGGTAGACCAGAGCATATTTGTAGGGAACGGGCCAGTAGAAAGGAAGAGACTGAAGATACAAGAGAAAAAAGGGAAAATTAATAGAACAAGGTCCCAGAAGAGGTAAGAGGATAGGATCAAAACATAGGTGGAAGGATTAGCCTTGCCAAAGATGAATAACTTGTTATTCTGAACCTGGAGTGAAAAAAGATGAATGAGGATGAAGAGAAAAAAGATTCTTAGGTAGAAAGGGGAGAAGGAAAATTCATTATTGTAAGGAATGGCTTGCTGGGAGAGGAACGGGGGTGGGGTTGGGGGAGGATACAAGGGGAAATTTGGATGATAGAAAAAACAACCAAAAATATTGATAAAATTTATTTTAAAGAAAGAAAAGAATTTATAGTATGATGGGAATTAGTGCCAGAAAGAACCTCAAAGGTGATCTAATTCTGTTGCCTCATTTCATTTGATAGCTATCATGGCAAAGTGCAGAGAGCACTGGATTTAGAATCAGGATTGGACCTGGGTTCAAGTCCAGGCTCTTCCATTTAGTAATGATATGGCTATAGGGAAACCATTTTTCAAGGCCAGTTCAAAATCTGTGATCCTATAACTTTAATTTCTTCATCTGTAACATAAAGAGTTGGGCTAGATGATGTCTAAGGCCCCTCCATCTCTAATATCCAATGATATCCATTGATTAGATTGTCTGCTCAAAGTGAGGAGGCTAGCACTGATACCTTGAGAATAGAAAAGATTCAAAATAGCTCCTAACTAAGTGAAATAAAGGCACCAGCCAGAGACAAATACAAGGATTCCAAAGCAAGGGAAAGGACCCCACTAAGATCCACTTTGTAGTGGACAAAGTCTAGAGAATTATCAAGGCAAAAGTTGTTGTTTGTCCATTTTTGAAGAGGACCGATGACATCATGGGGTGATGTCTTGACTCCTCCGTGAATTGGATTTAAGTGAGGCAGAGTTGCACAAAGTTGTGAGCCTCACTTTCTCTTCCTGAGTCATCTAAGACTAGTAGCAAGACAAAAGTCGAGATGACTGGCAATGGCCTGGGTTGCAGTGAGATGCAGTGGGTGACCTTTGTGTCTTCAATGCCTGACCAAGCTCCAAAAGCTCCACAGCTACCATTCGAATGAATTGTTCTTATCTGTCCATTCTGCTGGTGGAAGTCCTCACATACTCAACCCCCCTAGTGGCAAAAGGATAAGGGACTCTACTGTGGTGACAAGCACATCATTGAAATGGCAGGCTATGGGATGGTTTAAACAGGTAAGTGGAGCCAGAGAAGGGTGATAATCTGGGAGAATAAGAAACAGTTGGGGGACGAGGCTGTGATGATAGTAATAGCTACTCATTTATAGTCACTATAAAAATACTTTGTAGGTCATGACTCACATTTATACAGAGAGTCCCAAAAATCTTAGTGCAGTTTTAAGTGTTAATAACCCTGTATAGTGACTCTATAAATGTGAGTCTTTACTTTAAAGGACTTCGTTAAAAAATTAGAAACTGAGAGGGTGCCTATCAATTGGGAAATGGCTGAACAAGTTATGGCACATATATGTGATGGAATACTTTTATGCTATAAGAAATGGTGATGGGAATGGTTTTAATTAAACTTGGGAAGACTTGTATGAACTGATACAAAGTGAGGTGAGCAGAATGAGAACAATTTATACAATACTAGCCATATTATAAAGATAATCATCTTTGAACTACTTAAGAACTCTGATCAACACAATGGAACCAATCCAAAGGACTCATGATGAAATGTGATACCCCCTCCATATAAAAAGCCAATGAACTCAGAGAGTAAACTGAATCATATTTTTGAAGTCAGTGTAGTGATAGATCTGGAGAGCAGACTTTATAAGGATTCATAGAAGGAACTGGGCGTATTGAAAAGAAAAGACTCTGGGAGGAGGAGGGGGAGACATGGTAGCTGTCTTAAAATATTTGAAAGGCTCTTATCATCACAACTGTTATTTAACCCTTCCAGGGTTACAAAATGACATTCCTCATAATTGTCCAATGACTATTATTCCCATTTTGTAGGTGAGAAAACTGAGGCCCAAAGAGATGGTGACTTACTCATAATCATATAGTTAGTATCAGAACCAGAATCCTAACCCAAGTCTTATACTTCATATCCAGCATTCACTCTTACTATGTAATTGGGGAAAGATAAAAATTCATTTTAAAATAAAATAAAATAAAATAAAAATTTTTAAATAAAAAAATTCATTTTAAAAATTGGGTTCCAAATACTCTCCTTCCCTCCCTACCGCCCCCTCATTGAGAAACCAAGCAATTTGGTATAGATTATACATGTATAATCATGAAAAACTTATTTCCATATTAGTCATGTTGTAGAAGAAAACATAGACTAAACTAAAAACCCAAGAAAAATAAAGTTTTAAAAGTATATTTCGATCCATATTCAGATTCTACCAGTTCTTTGTCTGGAGATGGATAGCATTTTTCATAAGTTCTTCAGAGTTGCATAAACCCTCTTAAGGAGGAAGAGAATCATGCTTTGGAGTTCTGCCCTGGGTTTGACTTGTTCTGATTGGTGAGTGGGTGGGTGGGTGGGTGGGTGAGTGAATGGAAATTCCATATCTAGAAAGCCCCAGACCAGGCTTCAAAACCTAACCCCCTCCATTTAACTGTCAGGAAACTAGGTCCTATCCAAGAATCTTGCCACCTGTCCTGCTACAATCATATCTTTCTCCCAAACCCTACAAACTTTCCATCTTTTTTTCTGGCTCTGGGATAATAATCGAATCAATACTATCTGTAAAAGGAAGGGCAGCCAACTGCTGCCCTGTGTGACAATTTAGGACAATCAATTGTTTATTAATGATCTCTGTGACCATTATTACTAAGACTCTCTGCTCTGATTACCACTCTGCTATATGTATTTGTTGTTGTAGAGTCGTTTCAGTCATGTCTGACTCTTAATGACCCCTTTAGGGGTTTTCTTGACAAAGATACTGGAGTGATTTGCCATTTCCTTCTCTAACGCATTTTGCAGAGGAGGAAACTGAGGCAAAGAGGGTGAAATAACTTGCCCAGGGTCACACAGCTAATAAGTATCTGAGGCCAGATTTGAACTCAGGAAGATGAGTCTTCCTGACTCCAGGCCCAGCACTCTATCTACTCTACCACCTAGCTCCCCAATTTATTATAGTCCTGTTACAGTTCTTATCCTTTATAATTCTTAGCCTGTAGTCTGTGAACTTATAAGAACTATTTTGATAAATATATTTCAATATAACTGGTTTCTTTTATAATCCTACATATTTTTTTTTCATTTAAAAACATTATTCAAAAAAGGATCCATAGTTTTCACCAGACTCAGAAAAGTCCATAGAGCACAAAAAAGGTTCAGACCAGGTTATGGTTCAGGTTAAGCCCCCATTAGAATATAAGCTCCTTGGGGGCAAGGACAAGCTACATTCTGTATTTGTCTCTCTAGTGCTTAGCACGTAGTCCTGGCACATAGCAGGCACTATGTAAATACTTTTTTCATTCATTGATGCTCAAGGGCTCAGCCACTCCCTCCCTGCTAGTGGGTGACAGTCACCAGAAGTCAGTGCTGCTTGAGGGTCCACGCCCCCTAATTGAAGTTCTTTGCCAAACCTCTGTTCCCTCCGTCTATGATGTTTCCTGAACATTCTTTTTCCACTGCTCTTCCTTCAGTTGTCTGCCTCCTCTCTCTCACAGACCTCAAAGCAAGGAGATGTGGTGGAAACTTTCTATCCACATCTCTTTTTCTCCTTTCAAGTCACCAGTCTTTAACCCTTTCCTTTGCCTTATCTGAGAGGAGTTTCTCTATTTTCACCCTATCACCAAAAATATCAATTTAATTATTAATGAAGGAATATTTGTCCTTAGAATATTAATTCATTTCTTCCTCCTGATTTTTTATCCTCCTTATATTATTTTTGTTTTAGATTCTTCTCCCTGTAAAGAGTCTAGTTTTTTTTTTTATCTGTCTCTCAGACAGTTCATTTTTAAAAAGAAAAAAGAATCCTCCCACATTCATAGCCCTGTATAGACATAAGGAAACATTCATTTCATTTCTTAGCTGCTCTCTGAACCTGTTTATCTTTCTTCTGTTTGATGAATTTGCATGTTGAATATCCTGATCACCTTTGGTTTCCTTTGAAGGCAGCATGGTGCAATGGAATGAGTGATGGATTTTGAGTTAGGGAAACCAGGTTCAAACTGGACTCTTTTACCTACTACCTGTGTGACTGTGGGCTCTCTGGAGCTTTGTCTGGTGCTCACAGTCCATCATACCTTAATCCTTCTAAGGGGATTCCTCATCCACATTCTCCCCATTCACTCCTCAGTGCCTTCCCAGACTATCACCTATGGCTATGCTCCAGCTCTACTTTCTTGTCTTCCTAATTTCAATCCCTTAATGCACTAGTTAAAACTCTAAACCAGTTCTCCCCTTGAATCCCTTTCTCTCTTGTCCTATTGCTGATTGTGCCTTGCCAAATCCCACGCCAGGAATATTCTTACCACGTACCTCCTCCACTCCTTCTCACATGTAGCCAATCAAAGCTGGATGTAAGTCATGCAAAGTTCTTACCCAGTACACTACAAACTTATGTTACTTAATCTCCACCGAGTTCTCACTGCAGCAATTGCCTTTCTCTGGTTGATTCTCTAGCCCACTCACCACAGTGGTGATGCCAGTTCCTCTCTTCTCTCCTCAGATCTTCCACAGCAACCCTTCCCTCATTGCCCCTCAGTTGAGGAGCTCACCTCATACTATGAGGAAAAAATTGAGGCCATCTGATAAAAGCTCCCTCTTTTCCACCTCTCACAAACCTTTCACATTGTCCTCCACTAAAGGTGAGTGACCCTTTTCCTGACCAAAGCCAGTCCCTCTAGGTGTACGGTTAATCCCATCCCCTCCTGTTTTATCCAGCAGATGGTCCCTCCATTTTTAGTCTCTCCCCATCTACTGCTACCTTTCCTGCTGCCTACAAATACTCCCAAGTCTTTCCCATCCTTTAAAAAAAACCTTATTAGATCCTCTTATCCCTGTTAGCTATCATGACATATCTTTCTTCTTTTTCTCAAACACATTGAAAAACTCTTTACTCTCATTGTCTCCACTTCCTCTCCTCTCAGTCTCTTCTAAACCCTCTGCAATATGACTTTTCACTTCATCATTCAGCAGCTGAAACTGCCCCCTGAACATGCAGGCTTCTGAAAGACACAGAAAATATAAGACCCTGTTTGTATTTACCACTTGTTGATTAAGAAAAAGACATTTAATTTGGTTTAATGCTACCTCACTGACTATTTTACATGATGTCTCCTATTTGTACTGAGATATTTCAAGATTCCTTGGAACATGTATCAGTACTGTTCAGTGACCGTCAGGGAAATTCATGTTCACCGAAGGCATTCATCTTTGTTTTGGAGAGGATCTAGCACAGAGCCCAGGTTGAAGAGGGATTCCCTATGAATGAAGAAGTTCTCACCATTGCATCAATCCCTATAACTTTGATTGCATCAATCCCTAGAACTTTGAATTCCTAGAATCAATCTAGAACTCCCAGAAGATATCTGTGATATATCAAAGATTATCTGGGACATCCTTTGAACAATACTCAAAGGACCTTCCATCCACACAGGAAAGATCAGTTGGAAAAAGACTATCTATTGCCCAGATATCAGCATATATTGGGATGGACACCAAAAGCGCTTGGCCAATAGTCTGGACATCTGGGATAAATTATGCAAAGAGACAATGAGCGGGGTCCAGTGCTTTCATTGACCCAAAGCACTCCATGAAAGCAAAGGTCCTTCCTTTTCAGTACTAACATTTTTACTGGTATTGCTGTAAGGTAGAGAAGCAGCATAGCCAAGCAGACAATAATAATAGCTAGCATGACTTTAAGGTTTGCAAAGCACTTTCCACATGTTATCTTACTCCATCCTCACAACAGTCCTGTGAGGGAGGTGCTCATATCTCAATTTTACAAATTAGGAAACAGAGACACATAGTAGGTACTTAATAAATGCTGATTGACTACTGAGGCAGATAGAGGTTACAAAGCTAGTAAGTGTATGAGGCAGTATTTGAATTCAAGTCTTCCAGACTCCAAGTCTAACACTATCCACTGGGTCTAGTCTCATCTCTGACATATGCAAGCTTTGCCACCCTAGACAAGTCACAGTAATTTTCAATACTGTTAGCAGGTCTCTAAGATTAAACATTGCCTATTTGCATAGGCAGAAGTAGTTGCTTCACTGGGGAGTTCCCTCAACCAATAAAATCACAGGTCTAGTCCCTCTCTCTATCCTCATGTTATAATGGTAGGGAGCACCATTATCTCCAATGTACTAAATACAGTTATCACATAGAGGGCAATGGAGAGGGCCATGGTGTGGGCCACACACAGTCAGTGAGGGGACTTGACAGGAGTAAAGGAGGTATATTAATAAGAAGAGAAGATAGGTAAGAGCAGAAAGATGACAGATGGGGAGGCCAAGTGCTCCACAGGTACCTGGAGATGGTAATGGGACAAAGGGAGGAAGGTCCCCTGCACATTGGGTGGATTTCCAATGGTGAGGTTTTGGGAGAAGGTGGACAAAAAGATCACAGTATTTTCAAGGATGGGCAGGTTAGGATCTACATCTTAGATGAAACTCCCAAATCAAGGAAATCATAAATCCATTTGAGTATTGAGTATATATGTGGATCTTGTCATCTTTCCCCTGCCCCCATTAGAATTTAAGATCTTCCAGGGCAGGAACCATTTTGCTTTTGTCTTGTATACCCAGAACCTAGCACAGTGCCTGGTATAGAGTAGATGCTTATTAAACGTTTGTTGTTGATTGGCTATTTTTTTTTCACTTTTTGGAGGGGGAAAGGGAAGGTAATTGGGGTTAAGTGACAGTGACTTGCCCAAGGTCACATGGTTAGTAAGTGTGTCAGGTATCTCTGGCCGGATTTGAACTTACGACTCCAGGGCTGGTGCTCTATTCACTGCACCACCTAGTCGCCCCCAAAAAGTCAAATTTTGGGGGGGGAAAGTAGGGCAATTGGGGTTAAGTGACTTGCCCAAGGTCACATGGCCAGTAAGTGTTAAGTGTCTGAGGCCACATTTGAACTCAGGTCCTCCTGACTCCAGGGCTGGTGCTCTATTCACCGCGCCATCTAGCTGCCCCTTTGATTGGCTGTTCTTGAAAGGTTTAAAGAAAAATTATTAAAACTATTTTTAAACATTTAAAAATCTATTAAAACTTAAAACCACACTAAGACTTTTGGAACACCAGGTATAAATAAAACTTAGGTACCACTTTTACTAACCCTCAGTTGGTATCAATCACTGATTAGTCTGTACCATTTGGTCCCACCAGCTCCTAGTTTTGGATAGAATTAGGATACCCTGAATCTTGCTTCAATTGTTTGGGATTTTTCAGTGACCCTTGCTAGCTCACCTGATCAGATATGTATTAAAAACTCTGCAGCCTGCTTTGTGCTTTCAGTTTCCATCTTCATTCTAGCAAAATATCCCCAACTACTTCTTGCTTACATTTTCTCAGGGCAAAGGCCTTCCTTTTTCTTTTAGGCCCTGTCTTCTTATCAGTGTTCAGGATAAAAGAACAGCAACAAAAACCACTACAGGCTGCATAATATACTTGCCTTCAAGAAAGTCCGCAAGAAGGTCCTTTTTCAATCAGAAGGAAATTTCACAGACACCTTATTAATTTTCTGGAAGCCCCCCCTTGGCTATCAGACACTTAGAAATTTACATACAATTAGTCCTTTTGCCCATGGCACAGACAGATTTTTTAGCAAACATGGGCTTGACCTGTTCTAGATAGCCTGCCTTAATGAAAAGGGAGCAAGCTATTTTTAACAGAATTTAACTTTTAATGTATATATATATATATATATACATATATATATAAATGTCACATAAAGGGTGTCGTGGATTATTGTATGGCCATAAGACCTGGAACACAACAGTCTTGGAAGAATTGGCAATGAGTGTCATAGGACAGTGGAGATGCATGGTAGCTACGGGCAGGCTGGTAAGAGAGGGACTTCGAGGAGAATAGAGTAAAAGATGCCATGGAGGGAACAAGAGAGAGAAAAACGAGGTGAACAGTCGTGGCATCGGGGACTCGACGGCCTGAGTGCACCAGTGGTGTCCTCGGGCTATCAGGAAGAAGCCAGGAAGATGAAGTTCTGTGTCCCCTGTTGAGGGGAGGTGAATAAGTGGTGCCCAGCATAAGCAGACATGGATGGACTTCTGTTTGTATTCTTAGAAGGAGCATCCAAGTTAGTGAGACCACACATTCACAAAAGAGTAAAATAGGGTTTGCAAACATATATAAACATTAAAAAAACACATTTGGATAGTTTTCATTTTCAAAAATCTGTATTTTGCCAAATTAGTCGATCAATAAGCATTTAAGGACCTATTATGTGCCAGGCTGCAGGCTTCTATTGGAAGCCTTTCCTCATCCTTCTTGATTGCAGTGTCTTTTCTGTCTTGATCATTTCTGATTTATCCTGTACATAGCTTGTTTGTACATGGTTGTTTGCTTGTTGTCTCCCCTAGTAGCTTGAGTAGTTTGTGAGTTCCTCGAGGGCAAGGGCTGTCTTTTGCCTCTCCTTGTGTCCCTAGCACATGGTAGACTTTTAATAAATGCTTCCTGACTGGCTGACTAATTTCTCCTGTTAAGTGCCAGCACCTCCTACCACCTCACAAAAAGCCAAAGACGATCCAGTCCCTGCCCATTAGAAGCTAACCTTCTGTGGGAGAAAGACAACATGCACGTGTATGTATACACAGAATGAATACAAAATAATAGGGTCAAAGGAGGAGGCAGCAGGTGAGGAAGGGGAGATCAGGAAAGCCTTCCTCTAGGAAGTGTGGTTTGAAATGAACTTTGAAGGAAACTACAGATTCTCAGAAGCAGGGGTGAGAAGGAGTGCATTCCAGGCCTGGGGAACCTGTATTTTAGTGATATCGCCGACATCTGCATGAAGGATGAATTGAAAGGGAGGTACTGGAGACTAAAAGACAAATTTATTTAAATACTTTGGGTGAGAGGTGAAGCAGACCTGAACTAGGATAACTGTGGTGTGAAGGGAAATCAGGGAAGAGCATAAGGGAAAGAATAGAACATCCTAGAGGAATGGAGAAGGAAAGAAGGTGAGAAAGAGGGACAGGTGAAAGGAAAGGTGATGGGAAGAAGACAGGGAACAGAAAAGCTTACCCTGGTTCAAAACCTATGCTAGAGGGGCAGCCAGGTGGCTCAGCGAGTAAGACACTGGCTCCAGTGCTGGGATGACCTGGGGATCAAATCCGGGCTCAGATACTTAGCACCACACCCAGAAATAACTGGCCATGTAACCTTGAGCAAGTTACTTAACCCCAATTGCTTTAAAAAAAAAAACCTATGCTAGATTCTACATTGAGCTAAATCCCAAATAACTTTCTTCATAACTAGCAGATGCCTGCTTTCTGATTCCTGCTTCTGCTTTTAGGAAGTGGGTTGGTTCTTGATCTTCTGAGACCAGCAAGAAGCTGGTGAGGATCACAGGGGACTGGAGACAAAGACTGAGATTTGCCTTTCTGTCTTCAGCATTATGTCACAAAATACTTGACAAAAGTTGGCTCTGTTTGTTTAATTTTTTCTAACCTCAATCTTTAGTCCAAGAGACAGTATAACTTGGTGAATAAAGGCTTCTGGTCTTTGTCAGGAAGACCTTGGTTGAAGTCTCACCTTTGACATATCCACTATATCACTGTGGGCATTAAGTGATTTAATTTCTCTGTGTTTCAAGTTACTAAGACTATATATACATTACAGATGAGCTGGGCATTTGTGTCAATAGATTCTGTATTGGATGTTCCCTTAACCAGGGAAGTCACAGTTCCAATCTAACAATAACCTAACAGTTCCTGGTCTTTAGAAATTATTGTCTATCATCCCTGGATCTTATAGTTTATGAATATAGATTGGAAAGTAGGGGAATTTTAGATGATATCACATTAAAATTTATTTTGTGGATATAGATAATCTACAGCTGTAAGTATATATTTTTTTTAGTAAGCATCTCCCTATCAGATTGACAGAATTGACAAAAAAAATGAAAATGATAAATGTTGAAGAGGCTGAGGTGAAAAGGGCATGTTGATCCACTACTGGTAGAACTGTGAAATTGGTACAGATTGTGAAGTCCTTGAGGGCAGGGACTGACTTTTAACTCTTTTTGTATCCCTAGCACATAATGGGTGCCTAATAAATGTTTGACTATGATTAATTGATTGAAAGCAATTTTGAACTGTGACAAAAAGGTACTAAACTGTGCCCACCCTTTGATGGAGTAATAACATTACTAGGCCTATATCCCAAAGGGATAAAATAAAGATGAAAAGGTCAAGATTTTATATGTACAAAAATATTTGTTGACAGCTCTTTTTTTTTGTGGTGGCAAAGACCTGGAATTGATGGCGTACCCATCAACTGGGTAATATCCAAACAAATTGTGGCACATATATGTAATAAATTACTATTGTGTTATAAGAAATGATGAAAGAAAAAGTTTCAGAGAAACCTAAGAATACTTGTATGAATTGATGGAGACTGAAGTTAACAGAACCAAGAGAACAATATACAATAACCGTGGTGTAAAGGGAGACAGCTTTGAAAGACTTAAGAACTTAAGATCAATGCAGTGATGAACCATGATTCCACAGGAGAGATGATCAATGCTACCCACTTCCTGACAGAAAAATGACAGACTAAATATGTAGAATAAGACACTTATTGTTGACATGGCCAATGTAGAATTTGTTTTATTTGACTATGTATATTTGTTACAAGCATCTGTTTTTCTTTAGCTTTTTTCCAGTGGAGAGGGAAAGGTGGAAGAGAAGAAAATAAATGTTTGGTTAATTGAAAAACACAAATAAAAATCTCTCTCTTTTTTGCTCCGTCAGGGACTCACTCACTGCGATATTTTCGCCTGGGGGTCTCCGATTCCAAGCAAGGGATCCCTGAATTTATTTCAGTTGGTTATGTGGATTCTCATCCTATCACTTCATATGACAGTAACAGAAGACAGAAGATGCCCCAGGCTGCTTGGATGGAGGAGAACTTGGGATCTGATCATTGGGAGAAATATACTCAGCTTTTGAGGGGCTGGCAGCAGACATTTAAAGTAGAACTGAGGGCCCTGCAGAATCAGTACAATCACACTGGAGGTGAGTAGAGCAAAAATGATGCCAGTGCTCTGGGAGAGCATTCTCCAGCTATGGATTCCAAAGACATAAGAGAGCACAGGAGGGATTACTGATGGGGACATGTAGTTACAGATTAGATGTACAAGGTGGTCCAAAGGAAGACTTCAACCTAATATCGAGGTTTCAGAAATAGCAGAGTGAATGAATGAAGGTCCCATGGAGAGAAAAAGTAAAGTCAGAAGGAGAAGCATGTTTGAGGAGAAATATAAGCTCATTTGAGCACATGTTGAGTTTGAGGTGCTAACAGGTAAGTCAGATGAAGTAGCCTCATGGGCAGACAGGTATGCTTCTGAAATTTGGGAAAGAAATAAGAATTGAAGACAGAAGACTGAGAATCATTGGTGTAGAAGTGAGAGTTGAAGATGTAGGAGATCACCAAAGGGGAAGAGCATCAATGCTGAGGACAAAACCTTGGGTGGAATTTTTGTAGTTGTTGTTTTTTGAGGCACCCAGGGTTGCCTCAACCTGGGTCACACAGCTAGGAAGTGTCTGAGGCCAGATTTGAACTCAGGTCTTCCTGACTCTGGGGCCAGTGTTGTATCCACTGTGCTGCCTAACTGCCCCTGTGTGTCTAGATCAGTATTTCATTGGTGTGAGAGATGCCTTGTATGAAAACTCCTTCTACCATTGCAACTTTTCTATACCTAATAATCCTGAAGCTCCTTGGGGTGCAGAGCTACCAGAAGCGTCCAAGGTAGGATTTGAACCCAAGTCTTCCTGCCTTCATGGCTAGACTTCTATCCATGTGCCAGCCTGCCTCTCATAAGGTCATGGGGTCTCAGATGATAATTTCTTTACAAATTATAAAATGATATATATATATATAACATATACATGTACATACATACATACAGATAGGTAGATAGATAAGATGTTAGTAGTTTTTATCTCAGTCAATGATATATAACTTTTTGTTGCTTGGTTTAACAGGAATTATTTGTCGAAAAAATACCTTAAGCCAAAGGAATAAATTAACATTTTCATTGGTGGGACTTGTAGGTCCCATAAGCCCTCCAATAGGTCAGGAAAGCCCTTGAGCTGTGCCCCTCGACTATAGCTATGCATCAAGAGGAAAGGAGGATACCCATGTTCCACTGGTCTTAACCATACTTGTGGATTTCAGGATTTCACACCTACCAGAGGATGATTGGCTGTGAGTTGCTGGAGGATGGTAGCACCACAGGATTTCTCCAGTATGCATATGATGGAAAAGATTTCATCATTTTCCATAAGGACTCTCTGTCTTGGATTGCTGTGGATAATGTGGCTAGATTCACCAAGCAGGTCTGGGAGACCAACCGGAATGAGCTACGCTATCAGAAGAACTGGCTGGAAACAGAATGCATTGCCTGGTTAAAGAAATTCCTAGACTTTGGAAAAGATGCCCTCCAACGGACAGGTAAAGAACAAAGATTGGACTGGTTTTCCTTTACCTACTCTTGGCTTTATAATTTGCATATTTATAGAGCTTTTTGAAAGAAATAATGGCCCTATGAGGTAGATAGTATACATGACAATAATTTCTTCCTTACAGATGAGGAAACTTGGGACCCGAGAGGTGGCTTGCCTAGCATAACCAGCCAGTGGAAGGTCTGATACTCAAACCCAAGTCCCCCTTAGCTTCCTCTAGCTTGCTCCACGCTTGCTCCACGCTCACTTCTAGCGCCCTTCCCTTCCCCCTAGTGAAATAGATTTTCACTATTACTTGTTGATTCTTATAAATACTTACTTTTGTTTTGAATCAGAGTTCCCTTATCCTGAGTCATCCTTCAGCTAGGTAGTTTCCTTCTCTCTTAGAGAAACAATGAACAGAATTCTTCCCTTTTCTCCAAGGCATGTAAGGACACCCTTTGGAAGGCAGTTAATTCTTTCTGACCACTGGAGTATTATTTAGTCACCAAGGAAATCTTACTTGAGTTTCTCAACTGTGTATAGATTCCATTTTTGATGATGAGGAAACTACAGACTTGGGATTTTATTTATGTAGGGAACTCCAGTGTGGAAACTTCCTCCAGGGACATAGATCAATAACTCCTCATAACTTATAATTATAATAGGAAAGCTAGGTGACTCACCATAGTGGATAGAGCACTGGGGTCAGAAAGACTCATCTTCATGAATTCAAACCTGGCCTCAGACATTTACTAGCTGTGTGACATAATCACAGAGGAGTCCTTCTCTTACTGCCAGCAAGATTCTTGCCAGAGTCCTCCTTAATAGGCTGATCCTTCATCTGGAAGATGGTGTGAGAGCTAGTGTGGCTTCAGAAAGGGCTGAGGAATGATCAATAAGGTGTTTGCTGCTCAGCAACTCAAGGAGAAATGCCAGGAACAGAACAGAGGTCCGTATACAAAGTTTGCCAGTCTAATGAAGGCCTTTGATACTGTCAGTTGTGAGGTGGGCTTGTGGAAAATTATGGCAAAATTCAGTTGCCCAGAGAAGTTCATCGCTTTTGTATGTTAGTTTCATGGCATGCTTGCCCAGTTTTTGGATAATGGACAATGCTCTGGGGCTTTCCCAGTCACCAATGGACTGAGGCAGGGCTGTGTGCTTGTTCCCATGCTTTTTAATGTGATGTTTTCTGTGATGTTGTCTGATACCTTCAATGAGAATGAAAATAGCTTCAAGATCAGCTATGACACTGATGGCAAATTATTTAACTTAGAAGGCTACAAGCCAAGACTAAAGTGGAGGGAGAATTGGTGCATGACTTTTTTGTTCACAGATGATTGTGCACCCAATACAGCCTCTGAGGCTGAGATGCAATGGAGTATGGATAAATTATGTGCCACTTGTGCTCATTTTTGCCTGACAATTAACACCAAGAAAACAGAAGCCCTCCACCAATCAACACAATGCTATTCATTTGTGGAACAAATGGTTACAGCAAATTGAGAAATTTTGAATGCTGTGGATGATTTCACTTACCTTGGCAGTATTCTTTCTAGGGATATATACATAGATGATGAGGCTGATGCATGCATTGCCAGAGATAGTTCAACATTTGAGAGGCTTCAAAAGAATGTGTGGGAGAGAAGAGGCATTAGGCTACATACCAAACTAAAGGTCTACGGAGCCATTGTGCTGACTTGGGCATTGTTGTATGCTGTGAAACCTGAACAGTATATAACAGTGCCATTACAGGAAACTGAATCACTCCTATTCGAACTGTCTTAGAAGATTCTAAAAGTCACCTGGCAAGATAAGGTACTGGATACTGAGGTCCTTTCTCAAGGTGAACTGCCAAGTCTTCAAACTTTACTGCAGAGAGTGTAACACTGATGGGCTGGCCAGGTTGTTCGAATGCCAAAAGTATGTTGGCCTAAAAGATTATTTTATGGAGAACTCACACAAAGCAAGCACTCACATGGAGGTCAGAAGAATTTCAGTAGCTCAGAAGAAATATGAAATGTGCACATTTAGAGATATCTCCACTCCAAATGTTTGTACCTGACCAACTATTGTAGAACCAAGCTCATTGGTCTGATCAGTCACAATTATTGTACTTTGATCCCAACGTAGTGATGTCATTTTGGTCCTCTTCAAAAACAAAGGACAACAATCAACTGACCAAGCTGTGTGACCCTGGGTAAATCACTTAACCCAGTTTGCCTCAGTTCCTCATCTTTAAAATGGATGGAGAAGGAAATGGCAAATCACTCTTGTATCCTTGCCAAGAAAGCCCTGAATGGTGTCACAAAGATTCAGATATGACTGAAATGACTCACTACCAACAACCACAGTTATAATCTTAGAGTGTTGCCAATAACACTAGGAGGTTAAGGGATTTACCCATGACCACACAATTAATATGTCAGTGACAGGACTTAAACCCAGGTCTTCCTGGCTCTTGGAATCCTATCCTGGATTTAATGATCATTTCTATGCAGGTAATTCCCAGGTATATACATCCAGCTGTAGCTTTTCTCCTGAGCTATAATCAGTCACATATCACCAATTGCCCTTTGGTCATCTTAAACTAGATGTTCTGTTGACATCTCAAACTTAACATGTCCAAATCAAAACTCATTATCTTTTCCTATTCCTGTTGAGGGTACTAGCACCTCATTACCTAGGGTGCACAACTTTAATGTCATCCATTCACAGCCCCCCTCCCTCCCATATCCAGTCTGTGGTCAAATATTGTCTACCTTCTCCCTCTGTATCTCTTGTCTATGTCCTGTTATGTCCATTCATGCAGACACCACCCTAGTTCAAGTCCCTAATACCTTTTACTTGGATTACTGCAATAGACTTTTAATTGGTCTTCCTGCTTCAAGTCTCTTCCTCCTTTAATCTATCCTTCATTTTATTGCAGGAAGATGTTTTTTGCAAAAAATTTTTTATTGATATATTTTATTTTTACATAACCTAAATTTTCCCATTTCCCTTCACTTGCCCCTTTTCCAGAGAGCTAGCCCATATAAGAAAGAACTTTTTAAAAGAGAAAGAAGAGAAAAAAAGCAGCAAAACCAAGTTATGCATTAAAAAGTCATAAAATACATGCAATGTTCATACCCCTGGACCTCTCAATTCTGCAAAGGAGAAGGGGGAAGTGTCTTCTTCAATATCTTCTCTGGGTCATACTTGTTTTTTGTGATATTAGTTTTTTATATTTTTGGTTTGTTTTTTCCCATTTTTATTGTTTTAATAATTGTTTTCTTGCTTTTGCTTACTTCACTTTTCATTAGTTCATGTAAGTCTTTCAAGATTTCCCCATATTCATCATATGCATCATTTCCTATAGCACAGTAATATTCCATTACAGTCAGGTACCACAATTTTTTTGTTGTTGTTCAGTCATCCAACTCTATGTGATTTCATGGACAAAGACCATGGGGTTTTCTTGGCAAAGATACTGGAGTGGTTTACCATTTCCTTCTCCAGTTCATTTTACAGATGAGGAAACTGGGGCAAACAAGGTTATATGACTTGCCCAGGGCCTCACAGTCAGAGTCTGAGGCTGGATTTGAACTCAGCTCTTCCTGACTCCAGACCTGGTGTTCTATCCAGTGAATCACCTAACTGCCTCCAATAAATTTAGTAGCTGTTTTAAAAAATAAACTACAAAATGCTACAAAATTTACAGCTTTCTTTTGTTCTTTATGCATCACAGTGTATATATTTATTGATGATTAAGTTCATAATAAAGAAGAACATTTAAATTACAAAGAAAGAAGAGAGATAGGAGACAGCAAGGAGGTGAAGGGAAGGTAGGGCAGGTGCAAAAAATTGTGTAGGGAGATAAGTGAGAGAAAAGACAGGAGAAAGAGTTGGTCCTCTTGAGGTAAAAAATATCCTGCGTATTAATTATAAAAAGGTATGACAAACCCAAGAGAGGGAGAGGAGGAGAGGGGCAAAGGAAGAGAGAGACAGAGAGGAGACAGACACACACACAGAGACAGAGACAGAGAACTCTGAGAATAGCAAGAGCTAAGCCAAATGATGCCATACAGCAATCATCACAATCCATCAGTTTCTCCTTTAAACCTTCCCTTTGCATCTCTCTCCCACTTACAGGATATTAACATGTTCTTTCTCCAGTCCTTTTCCTAAACCTACTTTAAGAAAAGCATTTTCCAGTGACCATTTGCATGACCTTGAGAATCAATAGCAATGGCTCTTCAGAGTGCAGATCCTGGTTTCTGTCAGCTGGAGTTCAGTTACTGAAAGGGAACAAGTTTAGTGGCCATTCCCTTTCTTAAAGCGATTCTCTGTTGTCTTTAATTGTGAATGATAAGCATTGTCCCTTGTTAAAGCAATTGAGGCATCAGGATGCAGGTACAGAAGAGACTTTTATAGACAGGGTGCCCTTCCTTGCTGCCCCAAACCTTACTACGTAGGCAGCCAACCTTTCAGTGTCCGGGGAACCAGGGCTCAGCCCATTAGTCTTGGCAATCAGCCATAAGCATTCCTATCAAACTAATAACATGAAGCTCTGCCTGTTTGACATCTGGATATTTCCTGGTTTCAGGGAAAGTATTTAGAGATGGTACATGTGGAAAACATGTGTCATCCATACAGGATGTGTATGGCCAGATGGGATGTCTAAAGGCATAGATAGGTATCATGGGGGAGGGGGCATTGATAGATAACTCTAGAGTCTTGGGGTTACCAGGCTAGCTGTTCTGTCCTCTGAGAGGTGGAGTACTAGATTGGCATCATAAGGGCATCACCCTTAAATACTGTTGGTTTGGGAGCGTGATTGGTTCAGAACAAAAAGTCACTTGCTTCTCCTGGTTGCCTCCTTCAAAAGGAGAGAGTACTTAAACCCACTGCCTTGTCCCTTTCTGCCAAACTCTGATCATAAATGACTGTGACAAGTAAAGAGGCAGATAGCAAATGGAAAGTGGAGACTACTAGAACATACACAGAATGCATGTGTTCTCTTGCTGTGAGAGCTCAATTAAGAGAGAGGCCCCAATCTTACCCAAAGAGAAATTCACAGGAGTCTCTAGGGAGGCACGCTGAAAATCAGAAACATGTTGATGAGCTGGCTTCCCCTACATGTCTGCAGTTGAACGTTTGATGTGATTTTACCTTGGTTCGGGGTCCTTGCTGGTGATATGTTTTCTCTGATATAATTGTCTAAAAGCTGATGGAGAATGGATTAAGGATATTAGAACACTGTAGAATCAGCAAAGGGAAGAAAGCCTTCTCCTTTTTCAGATTGTTTCTTTTTTTCTTTTCAGAAACCCCATTACTCAGGGGAAGCTTCAAAAAGTCATCGAATGGGATTACAAGTCTCATCTGCAAAGCCTATGGTTTCTATCCTCCAGAGATTACTTTGACCTGCATAAAAAATGGGAAACCGATAACCCAAGAAATTGAATATGGAGACATTCTTCCCAGTGGGGATGGAACCTATCAGACCTGGGTATCAATAGAGATTGATCCTCAAAGTAAAGATCATTATTCCTGCCAGGTGGAGCATAATGACCTCCTTAAGATCCTCCATGTGCCAGCTGGTAAGGACATAGTATATGGCTCTGTAAGTAAGGTGGATTTTAGTATAAGTAAGGTAGATTTTACTGTGTGTAAAGTAGATTTTCGTTATTATTTCTTAGAATTCATTTTCCCAGCATCCATAGCCAGAACAATCTCTTGTTCTAAGGTATTAGATATGATTTTTCACAATTATGGTTCAAAACATCACCACACTTGCATGGTATTATATAATGATAAATAATATCAATATTTGTGCTTAAATTGTAAACATCCACTGCAACTGTGCAGTAGATACAGGGATGAGGTGATGTAAACTCGTGAGGCTATTGCTGGCAAGATTCCTTCTTTGTCTGGTGCCCCATAAAGCAGATGGGCACTGGTCAAAGGGTGGGGAACTTTAGGGTTGAAAGCACAAATGCTGTGCGTGCCTTGATCGGCCCCCATCAAGGCTTGAGGGGAATCTGTGTGTGCCTCAACTGGCCCCCATTGAGGCTTATGGGGATGTAGGGGATGTACAAGTTGTGTGTGTCTCAGTTGACCCCATCAAGACATAGGGGTAGTTGTCCCCTCTTCTCACCAGCCCCTTCAGAATGGTAATTAGGGAATGCTGTAGGAGTTGGTGTTCCCATTATCAGCAACCCTTGTGAGAAGACTAGACTAGAATAAAGTAAGATTATTAACCCCTTAGAAGCTGTCTTTCCTGTCTGACCAGATCAAGATTGAACCTGTGCTAGCAGCCATTGTGTGCTAGGGTTATTTGTCTTACAGGCTCTTAGGGAGAAGTTACTGGGTTGCTAGAAGGAAAATGGAATATTGTTTTTATGTTCTGTAGAATGTCTTCTAGTTTTATTGACCTACAAGGGAAGCTGATGGTGAGGGAGTAACCTTAAAGAAATAGTCTTAGGGGCAGCTAGGTGGCACAGTGAATAGAGCACTGGCCCTGGAGTCAGGAGGACCTGAGTTCAAATATGGCCTCATACTCTTAACACACAAAAAAAACTAGCCCTGGAGTCAGAAGGACCCGAGTTCAGTTCTGGACTCTGACACTTAATACCCACACAAAAAAACTAGCCGTGTAACCTTGGTCAAGTTACTTAACCCCAATTGCCCTCCAAAGGCAAAATAAATAAAAATTAAAAATTAAATAATTAAAAAAAAAAGAAATAGTCTTGATTTTTCTGATAGGTCACAAGAAAAAATATTCTAAGTCTTTGTAAGGGGAGAGGGGATTGGGGATTTTCTTCTTTTGTTTTTTGTTTGTTTCATTTCAGAGTCAAAGACCATCTCTCCATTTGTGGAAATTGTTTCTGGGTTGACTATCATTGTTTTATTCCTGATTGGTTTGGGAATTTTTGTTTACAGAAGAAAACAATCAGGTAAGTGGAGTGTAAGTTGTTATTCAAGTTGTATCTGACTCTTTGTGACCCCATTTGAGGTTTTCTTGGCAAAGATATTGGAGTGGTTTGCCATTTCCTTCTCCAGCTGTAATGGGAATGCAAATTTTTAAGATCTTCCCTGCCCCTAGACTAAAGTGCACCAGAGCCTGGGGTGGGAGGCTTGTTTTTCAGTAGATACTTTTTGATTGGCCAGTGGGTTCAGAAGGTTGTTACATTCTCTGAGCCAGGAGCAGGCTATATAAACGCTGATTTGTAGCTTTGTTTTGGGGCTCACTTTGAGAAGTGTTCTGTGATTTGATCTGGACTCTGGGAAGCCATTGTTGAGAGCCCCCCGGCTTTGAAAAAAACCCAGATATTGATTTGGTATGGATATAATGGTTGGACAGTTTGGAAACTGTCTACTTGATCTGTTTCTCTGTCTTGATAATTCTGTCTGTATACTCTGAAGTTCAGGGTGTTGACCTCTTTCCCCTGAACGAGGTAAACGATATATGTTTGACTGATTAAAGTAAGCTTGTTAACCCATTTTGAGTTGCTTTTCTTTAACAAAGCAGATCCAAGAACCTGTGTTGGCAGACACCCTGGGGACGCTGGGGTGCTTGCTGATACACCAGCTCACCTTACAGAGGAGGAAACTGAGGCAAACTGGGTTAAGTGACTTGCCAGGGGTCACAGCTAGTAAGTATTTGGAAGCCAGATTTGAACTCACAAAGGCCCAGCAATCTATCCACTGTGCCACCTAGTGCTCATGGCAAATGGAAAATACTCTGGCTGCACTGATCCTACAATATTTTTTTCTCCCTCAAAAGATCCCCGTATTGCAGCCCCACCTTTGGGATATCACCATTATCCTCTGGTTGAATGAACCCAATGGATTTAAAAACATTTTTTTAATGAGTGGCTATATCTTTCACTCACAGCTTTACTAAGAATAATAATTTCAGAGAAGAAAGGGACTTTAGAGATCATTTAGCCCAACTCTCTCATTTTATAGATGAGAAAACAATGGTGCAGAGAATTTAAGTGACTTACCCAAGGTTTCATAGTGAGTTAGAGGCAGGGCTGGGAGTAGAACCTAGGTGTCTTGACTCTCAGTCCATATTTCTTTCTGCTAGATGGGCTTGTTGTGAGTTTCAGATCATTAAAGTTTCCTGGAGTTTTCTACTAGCACTTACAGGAAATTCTTTCTTTCCCCATGGATAAAGCTTACAGATACAGTTGCCTTGTAACTCTGTATTTCCCAGAGCTGTATCCTTCTTAGACTTCTAGACAGCAAGTTATTACTCCTGTGGTCTGGACTAAGAATGTCAGAGTAATTTTGTTCCTCCTTTTTCCAAGTTCTCTTCCCTGATACTATCACTCATTGCTTGATTGGAATTGGTAAAGCTGTAAATCCCTGCCCCTTCAACCCAGTGAGCATTTATTAAGGCCTGCTCCCTCTCCCTTTCTCTTGACACGATGAGATAATTATATTTTTTTCCTTTTAAATGTAATGGCCATATAAAAATTTTTGTACTTTTTTTCAAGTTTTGGTTTTGTTTGCTTTCAGTTCTAATATTTCTGTAGCTGGTTTATTTGGTTAGTTAGAGAGTACTACTAATAATATCAGGATCATGGGTTTGGTTGCTAGTATGGGTCAATGACTTGGGCTTTCTGTGGCTACACACTGTGGACTCATCCCATCCAGCCATCCTGTGAATGTTGCTATTTAACCTCAAGGGATACTGGGTGAGAGAACTGGGATGTTACCAGAAAAATATCTCTGAGAGCATACTCTCCACTGATGGGAGGTCAGCTGTGTCCTAGATAAAGGCCATCACTGATTCTAGTTCATATGCAATATGATGACTGACAGAACAATTTTAAAAATTGTCATGGCCTTCTCAAGGTCTTCCATTAATGGCATTCATCTTTGCCTGTTGACCCTAGAGGCAGATAGGTGGTGCAATGAGTACTCAGCCTAGAGTGAGGAAGATCTGCCTTCAGATGTGGACCCAAACACTTGCTAGCTGTGTGATCTGGGAAAGTCACTTAATGTCTATCTGCCTCAGTTTCCTCAACAGTAAAATGGGCATAATAATAGTATCACTCTCTCTGAGTTGTTGTGACGATCAGATAAGATATTTGTAAAGTGCTTAAAGCTTAAAACAGTACATGGTAAGTGCTTAATTAAATCAAGTAATTAATTTAGTAGGTTCTTGTTTTCTTTCCTTTTTCCACTTCTTCCTTCATTCCTCTCTCCAAGATTTTGAGATTGATATAATGGATATAACATTTAGAATTATGAAGTGTTTTGGAGAATCGTGGACAAAACAGGATAAAAATTAAGTTATTTCCTTCTTTGAGGACTGAGCCATCAAATGGATGAAAATGCTCTGTTTCTGTATAGCAAGGAAAAATACAAAATTGATGTCTGTCTGACTGAAACATTTTCTTTTTTCAGGTCTCAGAGAAGTCAGTTACATTTCTACACCAGTTAATTGATTTAGATGCTACCTTCATATTCCTCTTTTCTTCCAATGGTCACAGCCCCTTCTACATATGACCTGGAGTACAGTATCAGAAAACCTGTGACTAAACTCCCTAGAGAATATTGGAAAGAGGCATTGTACTACAATGGACAGAGGACCAAACTTGGAGTCAGGAAGACCTGAGTTCAAATCTCACTTCAGATACTTGTTACGGGCAAGTTACTTTAACCTCTTGGTCCCTCAGTTTCCCTATCTGCACACTGAAGAGATTGGACTAAAGGTGTGTCTAAGAGACCTTCTTTGAGCTCAAAATCCATGACCTATGATATAACAGAAATTTTGAAGGTACTAGAATTGGAGTCCCACAATTATCTGGTTATGCCCCAAACTTAGGTCTCTGAAATACTGCCAGTTTGGGGTACTTTGATTCACAACACATGACAACTGAGATGAAACATCCTCTGCTGAATGGATATAACCTCCTCCTAGATCTTATTTATCTGTGGATTTTGAACGCTATAACGAGAATCACCTTAGATACTATGTTGAACGTGGGATTGTCTATAAACAGTGTTAAAATAAATACCCAGGATTTTCATTGTGGATTACAGCCTAAGCCTGAACTTTTTCTGTGTTCCCCATGACTGAGAAGAAGCTCCAGTAGCTGAATTTTTCTGGTAATATTGACCTGTATCCAGGCATTTGGTGAGAGTTTGCCTGGCTTTATCAATGGGCATTATCCCAGACTGACTTAAAGAAAAGTTGGGTAACACTCAAAAACTCCATTATTACTTCTAGTGGCAACATAGAGACCTCAGTACAAGCATAGCATTTTGATGCCAAAACTATAACTACCTGTACACATATACCTATATATAACAGAATCTCAAAAGGGCCCAGGTTCACAATAGGGGGAGTTTTCACATCTCTGACTCATGGCCTCCAGCCAGAAAATTCATTATCTGTTACCATCCAGGATACACCCTCTTCACAAATAGAGTTCACAAAATGAAAGAAAGGTTTTATCGAAGGATCAAGGAGAACATAAAACAGAATAGTTGGAAATCAAACTGCATATTTCAAGAAGTGGTCATCTCCCAAAGGTCTTTATAAATTCTCCATCAGACAGAGCTAGATGGGGAGGTCCTATTACTGGCTGAGCCCAGCAGGTGTAAGCAAGCTTGATTTTTTTCTCTCTTACAGCTGGTGCCAAGAATTGTCCTAAAGCAAAACCAAAATCCTCTTCTGAAACAAAATTTCTTCCATTGAGGGCTCTAAGAAGCCCTGCAGTATGGCACCTCTCCTTCTATAGCAGTGTTATGATGCAGTGTTCCACTAGGACCTTCCCCTCACTTCTGCTATTCATTCCTCTTTGGGACCCACCTCTGGCCTGACAAGAGCTTGCCCAGGGAGCAGGTTTTGTTCTCCGAATTAAACAAAATCCCCGTCACCAGCTCCAAGTACAATATGGTGAATATGCATCTTGATGTACTAGGTGGTCCAGTGGATGGAGTACTGGGCCTAGAGTCAAGAAGACCTGAGTTCAGATCCAGCCTCTGACACTTCCTAGCTATGTGACTCAGGGCAAGTCACTTCACCTTTGTCTGCCTCAAAGTCTTCACCTGCAAAATGTGATTCATAATAGCACCCACCTCCCAGTGTTGTTGTGAGAATCAAATGAAGTAATATTTGTGAAGTGCTTGGCACGTTGTCGTTGAATCATTCAGTCATGTCTGACTCTGCCTAGATTTTCTTGGCAAAGGTGGTTTGCCATTCCTTCTCCAGCCTGGCACATAATAGGAACTTAATGAATGCTTGTTCCCTTTCTCCCTTTAGTATCCCACATGTGAAGGAGTACCACCTTCTTCAATTCAACAAACATTTTTGAGGGCCTACTATGTGTCAGGCAATGTGCTAAGTGCTGGGGATGCAAAGACAATAAAACATTCCAACTTCTTCCTTAGTGACTGCTCTCTAAATAGGGAAGAACTTCTGGGGCTGTTAGGTGAGATTACCCAAACCACCCTGGATGTCAGCAGTCCCACTATTTGCCAGCCATACCTAAGAAGGGAGGTAGAAGGTGGGGGAAAACTGAGTTTTCTGAATCCCACAGCCTCCACTTCCTTAGAAACAGCCTACGTTTGAGAGTGGGACAGGGAGTAAGCTCCCAACACTGGCTCCTCTGTCTTACACTGCTAGCCTCAATGTCCATGGCTGCTGAGCTCCTATGGCACATCTTTATAGCACCAACCAGATGTCAAAGTCCAAAAGCACAAATCACTTTTTTGCCAGTGTGGCCGTGGGTCTTTTTTCTCTTTTGTTTCAAATTGTCTCTTAAGTCTTAAATTCAATTTACCCTAAATCAGGATGTATAAACGTTCACTGCTGGAGTGGTATTTTCTACTCCAAGTCTGACTTAGTGCAGATACTGTCGGGGGGAGATGTATGGCCAGCAATGCACAGTTAATCATTTCATTAGTAAGACAGGTACTCTCTCCAGTTGTATAGATTGTAGCATGCCTTTTGGCTCTGTGTGAATCTAGTCCCTGTGACAGTCCCTGTTAGTTCTTCACAGGAAATCCACTGAAGATTCTGTGGGCCTCCCCCTAGATCCAAGGTTCTTAGCCTTTTTTATGTGTCCTGGACCCCTTTGATAATCTATGGAGTGATGACTATTGTATCAGCAAGCACCCCAAGCGTCCCCAGGGTGGCTGCCAACACAGGTTCTTAGATCTGCTTTGTTAAAGGAAAGCAACTCAAAATGGGTTAACAAGCTTACTTTATAATCAGTCAAATATGTATCATTTACCTAGTTCAGGGGAAAGAGGTCAACACCCTGAACTTCAGAGTATACAGACAGAATTATCAAGACAGAGAAACAGATCAAGCAGTTTTCCAAACTGTCCAACCATTATATCCATACCAAATCAACATCTGGGTTTTTCAAAGCCGGGGGGCTCTCAACAACGGCTTCCCAGAGTCTCATCTGATCAAATCACAGAACCTTCTCAAAGTGAGCCCCAAAACAAAGCCTCAAATCAGGGTTTATATAGCCTGCTCCTGGCTCAGAGAATGGAACAACCTTCTGGACCCACTGGCCAATCAAAAAGTATCTACTGAAAAACAAGCCTCCCACCCCAGGCTCCAGATGCACTTTAGCCTAG
This sequence comes from Petaurus breviceps papuanus, assembly GCF_028583685.1. Lineage (NCBI taxonomy): Eukaryota > Metazoa > Chordata > Mammalia > Diprotodontia > Petauridae > Petaurus > Petaurus breviceps. Next base: position 546,693 of record NW_027187372.1, read on the forward strand.
GGGCAGGGAAGATCTTAAAAATTTACATTCCCATTACAACTATGAACAGACAATGAAACCTATGGATCCCTTCTTAAAATAAAGATTTGTTCCTTTATATGTAAAAGAAATGCTAAACTGCAGTTAGAAGTTAGTGAAAATGAAGATGTAATTCTTTTCCTGTCCAATTTCATGAAACCCCTGAAACATAACCACAGATGCCTTGGGGGTCCATGGATCTCGGGTTAGGAACCTCAGTTTTCAATCTTGTGATTTAGAGGACAGTGGAGCACATGAGCTCCAGGGATAGATTATTGCTTGTCTGCTTTTCTAGGCCTAGTTTTCTCTGACAAAATCATTTGTGCTGCTTCTCCTTGCATAGTTCTTTGTGAGTATTTTCTTATAAAGGTGGGGTGGGGGGAGTCATTGAGTGTGGATCAATTACTCCATCCCACTTAAAGTGATAAGATTCCATACCCAATGCCTTAACCAGGTGAGAACATGCATCAAGTAATCAAGACTTTAAGGGAAAAAAGACCTTGAAAATTAATTGTAAAGCACTTAGCACAGTTGCCGGGCACATAATGAGTGCTAGATGAATGTTGGTTATTATTATTATTAGAACTAGATATTATAAAGGAAAGTATGCTAGGATTGGTTAAAGAAGTTTGGTCTCCTCCTGTAGGGAATCTATAAACAATATGGAGCCAATTCCAAAAAAGAGAGCTCTCAGCAAGAGACAAGCTGGCTGGGCATTAGGTGAGTCATTCAGGGGCCTGGAGGAGAGCAGGAATTTGGCCAAAGGAGTTTCACAGGGTCCACAGGATTTGGGTTTCCCATGGTCTCGCTCATGTCCTAGCATCCTCTCCTGGGACTGCATGCCTGAATCCAGATCCAGGCCTCTGGACCTGAGCTGTGCCAATCACATGTGCTCTCTCCAAGCTTGAGCTTACTTTCCTCTGGACTCTGTATATACTTGTGAGAAAGCATGACATAGACTTTTGGGAGGATATTTTGTACCAACTGTTCTTATTTCACCATCCTAATAAAATTTCACTTTCCCCCTCTTTTTGGAGGGGGAAAGGTAGGGCAATTGGGGTTAAGTGTCTTGCTCAAGGTCACATGGCTAGTTTTGTCCTAAGTGTCTGAGGCTGGAGTTGAACTCAGGTTCTCCTGACTCCAGGGCCGGTGCTCCATTCACTGTGCCACCTAGCTGCCCCTAAAATGTCACTTTCTAAAAGCTAATTAAGCCTGGCTAGCTAATTGATATCAACTGATAATCAAGGGTAGGGGTGATTGATGTGAGTTCATGAGCTTTGATACTAGAAAAGACACCCCACCCCCAACCTCTCAGGGTTAACTTCAGAGACCTAAGAGGGAGTAGTTTTCATCACACAGTGGAGATCGACTCCTCCATGGGTGTAAGTGTTAGGCTAGTAACCCATTGAGCATGGGCAGATCCTATGTACAGTTTAGTGGTTCTACTTTCAGTTTGAGACGCCAGGGGACTCATATACCCTGTACCTTTTCATTGACCTTCAAGGGACCTGCAGCATATAGAATCCTTTGGGTACTGTGATATTCAGAGCTTCACAGTCATATTCTTTGTATATATTATGCATTTAATATTATATGTATAATTTGTCTCCCCACAACAGTGTTTAAACTGATTTATCTTAATATTTCCAGGGCCTAGCAGAGTACCTTAAACAAAGTAAGTTCTGATACTTGCTGAACTGAATTTGAGCATTACTGGTAGATTGTTGATTTTTAATAAGAGTAGTCTTTGATAGAAGGAGAAGCTTGCAATTATTTAAAAAATTATTTATTATTATACTTTTCCCCAATTACACATAAAAACAATTTTTAATTAAAAAAAATTTTTTTGAGTGCTGAATTCTCTCCCTTCCTCTTCTTCCCCCTCACAGGGAAGGCAAGCAATTTGATACAGGTTATACATGTGCAGTCATGCAAAACCTATTTCCATATTAGTCATATTGTAAAAGAAAATGTAGATCAAAAAAGAAAACACCCTGAGAAAAATATTTTTTTAAAGTGTGTTTTGATCTGCATTCAGACACTATCAGTTATTTTCTCTGGGGATGGATAGCATTTTTCATCATAAGAACTTCAGAACTGTCTTGGATCATTGTATTGTTAAGAATAGCTGTCATTCATAGTTGACTTAGCTGAATTTAGTTCATCCTTACAATATTGCTGTTAATGTGTACAATGTTCTCCTGGTTCTGCTAACTTCACTTTTCATCAGTTCATGTAAGTCTTTCCAGGTTTTTCTGAGAGTATCCTGCTTCTCATTTCTTATGTATTCCATCACAATCATATACTACAACTTGTTCAGCCATTCCCCAATTGATGGGCATCTCCTAAATTTCCAACTCTTTGCCACCAGAAAAGAGCTGTTATAAATGTTTTTGTACATACTTTTCCTTTTTGTTTTTATCTCTTTGGGATATATACCTAGTACTGGTATTGCTTGATCAAAGGGTATGCACAGTTTTATAGCCCTTTGGGCATAGTTCCATATCGCTCTACAGAGAAGCTTGGGTTCATTAAAAGCGATGGACAGTTCCCCATCCTGCTCTCTTCCTCCTATTCAATTCTAGATCCGGTTAATTATCTGTCTGTGGGGTATGAGATAGCCCTACTAATGGGCCAGCTCTATGGTCTGGTCTTTCAATTTCATACCCAGACAATAAGAAATTTTTTCCTAAGGGGGTAGTTAGGCTGAATTAGAGTTGTTATGGACCTTAGGAAGCTTTGAAGTGTTCTAAGCCTTAATGCAGTTAACACACTATCATCTGTTTATACAAGAGATCAAGAGAACTTCAGTAGCCAAAGGAGAATTTCTGTGTGTTTAGATTTAGATTCTTTACCTCAAATGTTAGGTGGTACATAGAATACTGGGCCTGGAGTCAGTAAGACCTGAGTTCAAATCTAGTCTCAGACTCTTACTAGCTGTGTGACCCTGGGCAAGTCACATAACCTCTGTTAACCTCAGTTTCCTCATCTATAAAATGGGGGATTATAATAGCACCTTTTAGGGTCATTGTGAGGATCACATGAGATAATACATGTACCCTTAAAGCACTATATAAATTCTGTGTGTACATACATATATACATATCTATGTATATATAATACATATATGGATATTAGACATATATGCTACTAGTTTATAAGCTCTGAGTTTTTTCCTGCCAAATTTTTGTAGCCCCAGGGCATAGAAAAATGCTTTCCACATAATTGATAATTATGACTAGAAGACTGAGTAATTCTGTAATTCACTTGCAAGAGTTAACTTTCCCTACTGGGTACTTTTATACTATAAAAAAAGGTCTAGGTTTCTTTTGGGAAGGGGGGCAGGAATTGACTAGCATTTATATATAGTGCCTTAAGGTTTGCAAAGTGCTTTACAAATGTTTCATTTGATCCTCTTGATCCCCCATTTTACAGATGAGGAAACTGAGGCAGATAAAGGTTAAGTCAATCAATCAACAAACATTAAGTGGCTACTATGTCCAGGCTCTGTGCTAAGTGATAGGGATACAAAATGAAGCAAAAGACAGTCCTTGACTAAAGGAGCTTACATTCTCAGTGACCCATGGTCCTGCAGTTAGTAAATATCTGAGGCAAGGTTTGAACTTGGGTCACACTGACTCCAGGACCAGTACTATATCCTTTTTGCCACCTCACTACTTCTAAATTTTCCTAGCTTCCAGATTTCAAGAAGCATTAAGCATTCAAGGAATTACTACTGAACTTCACTTAATTTTGTTTCTTGATCATGTTATCCCAATCATCCCTGCACAAATTCATTCTAGTCAGTGGGGCTATCTCCAGTCATTCTGGTTTGTATCTCACTGTTGTAGATGGCTCTGGAGGAGAAAGTGAGGCTGGTGGCTTTGCACTGCCCTGCCTCACTTAAATCCAATTCCCTTGCATGTCATGGCATCACCTTCCTGATGTCATGGTCCTCTTCGAGAACAGGACAAACAATAACAACAACATTCTAGTTAAAATAGGAGGCCTTCCGACATTACCCACTGGTACGGGGTGGGGTGGGGTGGGGTGGGGGAGGTCAAGGAATGAAATGTTTTGGAACAAAAGTTTCTAAGACAGTTGGAAATGGGTGGTGAGAATCTGAAAAAGGTGAATCTTTTACCTGATCTAAGTGAAAACTCCCCAGTCTTTTCTCAATGATTCTTCAGCACAAATTTCTGTGGATCCAGTACCACACTGATTTGGTGCAAGGACCCCAAAGCCACATTACCATTAGTCAGGAGTTAAAGAATATAAACAATAAAGATTACAAAGATTTGAAGTCACAACAATTACCTCCATCTCCACCCTTTAGTGGATTTATTCAGGCCCTAGTACCCTGTTATCCCTGGACTCTTGTCCAGTTCCACAAATAAATCCTAGAAAAGTAGTCCATTCAAAGGCTGGGGGGGCGGGGGGTCCCTCTAGTTCTCTTAACACTTTCTGTTTTTCCAGTTAGTCGTCTCTGATGATATGTCTAACGTGACTCCTCTCATGCAATTCTTGATTGATAATGCATTTCCATTCACTCACACTTGTCATTTGCTTCTCCATCACCCTTTAGGTGACTATCAACTTAATTTATCTGAAATGGTGGCATTCCATGTCTCAGAACTGTAAAGTATCCCCAGAAGAATATTATTGTTAAAACGGCTTTGTTTCAGGAAGAAGCTTGAGGTTGTTAAAAGAAATGTGTTGTTTTCCAAAGATAATTTGGCCCATTCTCTTTCTCCTATCCATTCTGTCATAGACAGCACAGAATCCAAATGGCAGAGAGGTCTAGATGGCAGGGTACTTTTATTTGTGGATGACAATGTGGTGATTGTATCGAGTCTGCAAACATGTACGAGCCTCCTAAATTATATCTATAACCACCCAAAGGAGTTTGGCCTAACTATACACGTAGGAAAACTGAGTGGACAAAGAATACCAATTATACAGCTCTAGACCATATTAGAGCTAGGTGTGTATGTGTGTGTGTATGTGTGTGTTAGAAAATGTGTGGACAATGACCTAGACCCCAAATCGAGCTTTCACATTACCTGAAGTATATATTTCACATTAAATTCTGAACAAAATCTTGGTTTCATTTTTTAAAAATTTCCATGATTGAACATATCTGCTTTCTTTAAATATTAGTCTTTAGTGATTGAATGAATCAGTGATCCCTGAGGACAAATGGAATTTAAGACTAAAAGCAAGTGCTCTGGTGAAATTTAAATTGGTGAAGCTTTCATGGAGCTGCTATCAGCTTAAAACACGTCTGGCTTGAAGACTTGATGTTAAAACTTGCATGAATCATTCCCTGCTTTAAAGGATAATCAGTAGCTTTACATAGTATTGAGCAAGTTATATTTTCATTTAAGGCAATAAGTCCTCAGGCAATATATAAGCATTAATGAACATGAAGATGAATATTGACATCTAGCCCCCCTGTTTTAAAAATTATCAAATACAAATTACTTTCTTTAAAAAAGACAACTAATTTTTAAAAATCCTACATAGCACTCAATTTGCTAGAAGCCATATGAAGCTATAGACTGTGGAGAGCAAATCCATACCAGATAGCAAGAAGCCCCTCTGGCTGCAGAGGTTTCAGAAAAAGCTGTTGCCAGAGTAAAGGGCTGCCCTGTAGTACCCTCCCAATGTCAGAGGTAATACTAGACTCAGACTCATAGCATGTTATTGCTGGAAGGGACAACCCTTGCCCCTAAACCCAAATAAAAATGCAGCATCTAATGGCCATTCTGAAGGAACTGGTACCCACATTGAACAGGAAATTAAATAGAATAAGCCATAGGCAAGAAGAAAGTCCCCATATACTCTGAAATATTTATTGCAGTACTTTTTGTGTTAGCTGAGAATTGGAAACAAAGTAGATGTCCATTGATTAGGGAATGACAAAACAGATTGTGGTAATGAATGTAATGGAATATGATTGTGCTATAAGAAATGATGTGTGTGATGAATAATACAAAGAAGTGTGGAAATATCTCTATGAACTGATACAAAATGAAGTAAGCAGAACCAAGAAAATAATATACACAGTAGCTACAACATCAATGGAAAGAATATAACAAATATAAAAGTGAATATAACAAAGTTATAAATATCAAATAGAACTCAAAAGAACCCCCTTAACCTACTCCTTTGTGGAGGTGGGAGGTCCACAGGGACCACACATTGCATGTTAGGTTGACATTTTTTCCTCTCTAAAAAAATGACTATTTGTTAAATGGAATGGCTTTCTGGGAAGGACAATAGGAGGAATAGCTATGGTGATATAAGAAACAGAGGATATTAGTACAAACTTATTTTTAAAAAAATGACTGTTTCTGGAAAAGAATACTTTGCCCCAAGTGCCTGTGAAAAAGCTACTAGATTTTATATTGACAATAAGAATGCAAATGATGATCTTTTGTGTTAATAATGAATTACAACTTTACTTTAATTCATCTCAGTGAAAAATAGACTGCATAAATTCATAAGATCTTAATGTTATATGTCATTTAATCCAGCCCCCTCATTTTACAAATAAAGAAACAGAGTCTAAGGAAAGTTAAATAACTTACCCAAGGTCACACAGGGATCATAGGATCAAAGAACACATGTAGTTCACTTCCCCCTATTCCCATTTTAAAGATAAGGATACCAAGGCTCAGACAGGTTAAGTGTCTTGCTCAACATCATATGTGATAAGCGATGGAGGCAGGATTTGAACCCAGGTCCCCAACTCTGAAGCACGTGTTCCCTCCATTACACTGCACTACCTGGTATAGCAGGATCATGCTAACATTTCATAAACTGCCAGAGGGGGAAAAAGAAACAAGGAGACATAAGCTGGAGAGAGCATCAATAAAATAAATACAAACATTATCCCTGGTATATGATGGTCTAGTCCTGGTGGATTCAGGTTCAGCCATACTTGGTATCCCATTTTGTGGGTTTTTCCTTGGGGGAAATCTGGTGCCTTGGGCTCTATTTTAAGTCATTGGAAGCATTAAGCCCAGCATTCCACCAGAGGGCTGACCAGTGCTCAGGCAATTAACAGCCCCTTAATAGGTTTCTTCTATGCTCTCAGAACTCTGCTGAGGATAGAAAGACAAAATGAGGCAGTCTTTGTTCTCCAGGAATTTATATTCTGCTAGAAAGACGGAACATGGCCACAAATCAGTGAACACAGGATAGATACAAAATAAATATGGAATGACTAATGAGGAAGGCAAAGGCAGAGGGACCGACAATTGGGGGAGTCAGGAAAGGTCTCTGGAAGGAGGTGGTGCTCAAGTCGTATCTTAAAAGCGGGTAGAGCAGGAGTGGGGAATCTGCAACCTCAAGACCACGTGTGGCCTTCTAAGTCCTCGGGTGTGGCCTTTTGACTGTGTCCAAGTTTTATAGAAAGGAATCCTTTTACTAAGGAGATTTGTTCTGTGAAGTTTAGATTCAGTCAAAGGGCTGCACTTGAGGACCTAGGGGGCCACATGTGACCTCAAGGTTACAGGTTCACCACCCCTGGGCTAGGGTTTCCATGAGGTGTAGGTACAGCATGTAAACAGGGGGAGGAAGTGAGAACCAGGAGAATGTTGTACACAGTACAGCAATATTGTACAATGAAGAACTGTGAATGACTTAGCTATTCTCAGCAATGCAATGATCCAAGATAATGTCAAAGGATAAATGATGAAGCATACTATCTACCTTCAGAGAAAGAACTGATGGAGTCTGAATGCAGATTGCAGCATGCTATTTTTTCACTTTCTTTTTCTGAGTTTTCTTGCACAAAATGACTAATACAGAAATGTTTTATATGATTGCACATGTATGATCTATATCAGATTGCTTACCCTCTCAGGGAGGAGGGAGGAGAGGAAGGAAGGGGTAGAATTTGGGAGTCAAAATTTTAAAAATAAAACAAAGGTAAAAGATTATTTTTACATATAATTGGGGGAAAATAAAATATGGGAAGGAGAAGAAGGAAGGGAGGGAGGGAGGAAGGAAGGAAGGAAGGAAGGAAGGAAGGAAGGAAGGAAGGAAGGAAGGAAGGAAGGAAGGAA
>NW_027187372.1:554795-598616 GCF_028583685.1 Petaurus breviceps papuanus
GAAGGAAGGAAGGAAGGAAGGAAGGAAGGAAGGAAGGAAGGAAGGAATGTTGTTCTTTCCTTTCTAAACTTTAGAAATATTCAGTTTTAAAAATTTGTTTATTACTTTTAGTTTACAACATTCAGTTCCTCAAGCTTTTGAGTTCCGAATTTTCTCCCCTTCCCTCTCCTTTCCTCCCCCCCCTCCCCGCCCCATGGCTGCATGCAATCCGATATAGGTTCTACAAATATCTTCACATTAAACATTAGTCATGTTGTAAAGAAGCATTGTAACCAATGGAATGAACAATGAGAAAGAAGAAACAAAACAAAACAAAAAAAGAGAGAACAAGTAGTTTGCTTCAATCTGCTTTCAGGCTCTGTAAATCTTTCTCTGGATGTGGATCGCCTTTTCCATCATGAATCCTTTGGAGTTGTCTTATAACCTTGCATTACTGAGATCAGTCCAGTCTATCAAAGTCAGTTATCACAGATGAGATGTGTCTGTAATTGTGTACAATTTTCTCTTGGTTCTGTTCTTCTCACTCAGCATCATTTGAGATAATAAATAAATTTAGCAAAGTTGCAGAATATATAAAATAAACCCACATAAATCCTTGGCATTCCTATATATTTTTAATGAAGTCTAATAGCAAGAAATAGAAAGAGAAATTCCATTTAAAGTTACTGTAGACATTATAAAATATTTGGGAGTCTACCTGCCAAAACAAACCCAGGAACTAAATGAATATAATTACGAAACACTTTTCACACAAATAAAGTCAGATCTAAATAATTTGAAGAACATCAGTTGTTCATGGTTAGGTTGAGCTAATATAATAAAAATGACAATTTTACCTAAATTAGTTTACCTATTTAGTGCCATACCAATCAATCTACCAAAAAACTATTTTATAGAGCTAGAAAGCATAGTAACAAAATTCATCTGGAAGAACAAAAGGTACAGAATATCAAGGGAATTAATGAAAAGAAATGCTAGGGAAGGTAACCTAGCCATACCAGATTTTAAACTGTATTATAAAGCAGCAGTCATCAAAATTACTTGGTACTGTCTGAAGAATGGAGTAGTGGATCAGTGGTACACAAGACACAGCAGTCAATGACTACAGTAATCTACTGTTTGATAAACCCAAAGATTCCAACTTCTGGGATAAGAACTCACTATTTGACAAAAACTGCTGGTAAAACTGGAAAATAGTATGGCAGAAACTGGGCATAGACTTACACCGTGTACCAAAATAAAGTCTAAATAGGTTCACAATCTAGATATAAAAGCTGATACTATAATCAATCTGGGAGAATTAAGGAATAGTTTACCTGTCAGATTTATGGAGAAGGAAAGAATTTATGACCAAACAATAGATAGAGAGCATTACAAAATACAAAATGGATAATTTTGATTATATTAAATGGAAAAGTTTTTGTACAAACAAACCCAATGTAACCAAGATTAGGAGCGAAGTGGAAAATTGGGAAAGAATTTTTGCAACCAGTGTCTCTGATAAAGGCCTTGTTCTTAAAATATACAGAGAATTTAGTAAAATCTATAAGAATACAAGTCATTCCCCAATTGATAAATGGTGAAAGGATATGACCAGGCAGTTTTCAGAAGAAGAAATGAAAGATATCTATTATCATATGAAAAAATGTTCTAAATCACTATTGATTAGAGAAATGCAAATCAAAACAACTCTTAGGTATCACATGTCACTGGTCAGATTGGCTAACATGACAAAACAGTAAAATGATAAATGCTGGAGAAGATGTGGGAAAATTGGAACACTAATACATTGTTGGTGGAGGGTGGAGTTGTGAACTGATCCAACCACTCTGGAGAGCAATTTGGAATTATGCCCAAAGGGCTATAAAAATGTGCATACCCTTTGACCCAGCAATACCACTTCTAGGGTTATATCCCAAAGATATCATACAAGTGGGAGAAGGACCCATATGCACAAAAATATTTATAGCAGCTCTTTTTGTGATGGTAAAGAATTAGAAATCAAGGGGATGCCCATCAACTGGGGAATAGCTGAACAAGTTGTGGTATATGCATGTAATGGAGTACTATTGCACTAAAAGAAATGAGCAGACAGTCTTCATAATAACCTAGAAATACCAATTTTACAGCTGCATGGAGGATCAGCTGAAGAGAGGAGCGACTAGATTTGCTTTGGAGATGGGAGTATGAAAGATCTAGGATGATTTCAAGCTGATGAACCTATGTGACTGGGAAAATGATAGTATAGGGTCATTAGGAGGAAGAGTGGATTTAAGGGGAAAGATACTGAGTTCTGTTTTGGATATGTTGTGTTTGAGATTATAAGGCCATAGATTTAGAACTGGAGGGATTATAGAGGCCACCAATTCAAGGGCCTCATTATACAGATGAGAAATTTGAAACTCAGAGAGGTTGAATGATCTGCCTGTGGTTGTACAACCAGTTTAAGTGTCAAAGGTGAGATGTAAACCCAGGTCTTCCTGATGGCAAGGCTGGCACTCCATCCACTAGGCCATGCACCCAGTGAAGATGTCCTGAAGACAGCCAGAGAAGGAGCATTAGAACAGTAGAAGAAGAGAAAGATTCCATATATAAGTTTGGGAGACATCTTCATACAAATGGTAGTGAAAACTATAAAAATAGACAAAATCACAGGAAGACAGAGAATGAGAAACACAGCACATAGACAGAAGACAAGGCCTAAGTTAGTGCACTGGCATTTACTTCACACAAAGGTGCAGGACATAGGTGATGCTGATCACGCAAAGAAGACTCAGAAGGGTAATAAGACAAATGGAAGGAGAACCACAAGATAGGGAAATGTTCCCCAAAAATGAACCAACAAAAACCAAGGAGAAGAGAGTATGAAGAAGGAGGAGGTGGTCAACAGTGTTAAATGCTTCCCAGAGGCTAAGGAGGAATGACAAAAGGGCATTGGAGTGATCAATTAATAAGATCATTGATGTTCTTGGAGAGGGAAGCTTTAGTTACAGTGATAAGGACAGATTACAAGCGATAGGGAAATGATTGGGAGATAAAAACATGGAGGCAGTAAATATTGTCATGGTTTCTATAAAGAGAAAATCTAGGATAAGGACCTGAGGAGGTGACAGGGTCAAGTAAAGGATGGCAGAGATCGTGGCATATTCTTAAGTAGGAGAGAATGGCCAATAGATAAGGAAAAGCCAAATATTAGGAAGAGGGGGATGGCTGATGTACATGCTCCTGAAGAAAACATGATGGCACAAACTAACGAGGCAGTGGGGCTGAGAATCAGAAAGGCCTGAATTCAGGTCCTGACACTGAGTAAATCACCCTACCCTCTCAGTATCCCAGGCAATTCTCTAAAATTACAAATGGCAGAACAAGTGTTTATCTGCTTTGGGAGAGTTTTCCTCATCAGGAGGAATCTTTATCAATGAAATACCAGGTCCAGAAAAAAAAAAAGAAAAGAAAGAAAATAATAGTAAACTACAAAAGCAGAAAGCTATATGTACTACAAGTAACAATTGATATATGACTCATTTTCCTTAACATTTTTTAAAAGGAAGATATTAATGAGGGAGAGAATATTATTTATTGCAAAGTGATTATTTTATCAAAACCATATATATATATATATATATCAATTATGAAGTGTTATAATTTTTCCATAAAGCAAAGTCAAACTTATTATGCTTTGCAAACTCTCTCCTCTTTCCTTTTTTTGAAATTTGGGACAATTGTCCTTTTCCAGACCTATATAGCATATTTCCTTTCCTCCAAAAACACTGACAACTAGTGGAGCTGTGAATTGGCACAATGAGTCTGGAGTGCAATTTGTAATGCATGCTTTAAAAAATTGATAAAAATGTCTATACCCTTTGATGCAGAACTTTAATTGCCAAGCATATTCTCCAAGAAGGTAAAACAACAACAAACAAACCAGAAAAACCCACACACTAGAAAGGTCCCCTGTATATACCAAAATATTTGTAGCCATCTTTGTAGAGGCAGCAAGGAATTGAAAAGAGAGCAAGGCGTCTGTCATCTGGGAAATAGCTAAACAAATTGTGTTATATGAATATAATGGCATAATATTGTGCCATAAAGAATGATGAATATGCAGAATTCAGAAAAATATGGGAAGATTTATATGGACTAATGCATAATGAAGTAAGCAGGACCAGGAAAACTATATAAATGGAAAGAACAATAATATGAATTTGAAAGTTCTGTAATAATAATGCCTTAGAGAAGAGTTTAGAAAATGTACCGGGACGGCCAGGTGGCTCAGCAAGTAAGAGCACCAGCTCCAGTGTCGGGATGACCTGGGGATCAAATCCGGGCTCAGATACTTAGCACCACACCCAGAAATAACTGGCCTTATAACCTTGACCAAGTTACTTAACCCCAATTGCTTAAAAAAAATGTACCTTCTCTCTTCATTGGGATGTGGGGGGAATGGGGTGGGGAACTATGGGAGTACAATATTGCATATTGTATCAGATATGGCTAATATTTTGGTTAATTTTGCTCAACTGCCTTTTCCCTGCTTTTAAAATCTGTTACAAAGGATGGCTCATTGAATAGGGGAGGAGAGGAGAGGTATCTTTGGAAATAAATGCAAGATAAAAACAAACGATTATCCCTAAAATGAAAACACAAGTAAAAAAAGATCACTGACAACAACTTGGTCATCACATCTTCCAGTTATTGCATTTCCAAGGATGTAGTTGTTTCATGTGTGATGATTTGGGTTCATTTAGAGCTTTCTTCCCATCCCTTCATGTAGCTCAAGTTTCATTTCCTATCCTTCCCGTCCCTAAGATCATTATTCTTGGCGAAGAAAACAGAAGCAAAACGAGAGAGTTCAGTAGCCCAGCCCCCTTTCTTACTTTAGCTTGTTATCACCTCCTCCATCCTGAGGAAGGGCTTTCTTCCTTCTTTGGTCTTCTGCTTTGAAATCCTTTTTGTTGTCAGCACTCATCACCAGCCTCAGCTGATTCATATTCTTAGACAAGTGGGCTAATGCTTTCCTATTGGTCCTGTTATCTGCCCTTCCATTTTCTGCACAAGACTTTAAAAAATATGAGTTAGTATAGAGCCACATTAGTCTATTTAGACAGGACCTCCTTTTCTTTTTCACGACAATTGTTTCTTTTTGAATTTGCAGAATTTCCTTCTCAAGAGTCTCCTAGGGGTGGCCAGGTGGCTCAGTGAGTAAGAGCACCCGCCCCAGAGTCAGGATGATCTGGGATCGAATCTGGGCTCTGATACTTAGCACCACACCCAGAAATAACTGGCAGTGTAACCTTGAGCAAGTTACTTAACACCAATTGCTTAAGAAAAAAAAAGTCTCCTATCCTTATTTGGATAACTGCCCTATTTAGGGCACTGGATCCTATTTCTTTTTTTTTTTTTAATTCTCTGAAATTTGCTCTTCTAAAATTTAGGATATGTATCAAAACTAGACCTATCTCTCTTCTCATTCATGAATCCTAAGATGGAGTGACTAGTTGCATCCAGGTTTTCCATCATCTCAACATCAGGATCCAAGCTTGCCTAATTTGTTGCTCAGTTACAAACAGAATGTACTCTGGGAAAATGTAGCCCTTCATGGCCAGCACATGGCTGAATGTGTGCTGTTGTCACCATATTGCCAGGACTGAATCCAGGTGCACCTTGCATCTCCACCACTGTCCTGACTCCTATCATCTTTTGAGCTGAGAAGCTTTTATCTCTGAGACGCTTGGTAACTCCATTTCCCTGTTTGCAGCTACCATATAATTGAGGGCTATGGCTTTCACATTCGTAGTTCCAGCACGTGCTGATGGCTACCCCTTTTAAAAGGTAAAGCAGTCTGTCAGTTCTATTTTATAAGTCATTGTAAAGAGGTGTCTGTCTCACAGGAATCTGAGCTAACTCCTCTTGGAGATAGTTCCAGTCACTGAGACTTGAACAAGAGTTCTTAGGTCGTGCACTAGGTGTTGATGGGCATATCCACACCTTCCATAGGAAGATGTTCTCAAAAGTTCCCACCAAAGGATCCTTACCCTGTAAACTCAACAAGCTGATCAGAAACTCTCTCCACATACACCGCTGCTAGATCACCTCTGACCTTACTATCATGCTGCTAACTCTAACCCTGACTCACTCAACTTTCTCTCCCCTCTGATTGGAGGGCTGGAGGCTGGAATACCAAACTCCTCCCAATGCCTTCCTTTATTGAGGGCAGAAGCTGGACTTTTTGGCTCACTCCACTGGCTGTTTCCATTCCTCGCTTTTTCTGACTCCTTTTGTGTGTCTCTCTCCATTAGACTGTAAGCTTCCTGAGGGTGGGGGTGGGGCTGTATTTATTTTTATTAATTATATCTACAATGCTTAACACAGTGCCTGGCACATAGCAGTCACTTATTAAATGTTTACTGAATTGGATTAGATTAGATGGTGCTAGCAGAAGCTCAAAACACATAGTACAGTCTCTATATGGCCCTGCTCCCCTCCCCACCCCCTCTGCCCTTCCTTAATGTGAGGTCTTCAGTCCACTTTCATTCTTGTTGACAGCTTTCATGGTTAACTGTTTTTTTTTTTACTTTAAATAGTACTTTATTTTTTTCTCCACAATTACATATCAAGAAAAAATTTTTAGCATTCATTTTTACAAGATTTTGAGTTCTAATTTTTTTTCCTCCCTCCCTTCCCCTTTTCTGAAAATGGCAGGCAGTTTGAAATAGTTTATACATATGCTATCATGTAAAACATATTTCCATATTCATCACAGTTGTGGAAGAAGAAACAAATCAAAAGGGAAAAACACAAGAAAGAATAAAATGAGTGAAAAATACGCTTAAGTCTTAACTCAGAGTCCATCAGTTCTTCATCTAGATATGGATAGCATTTTCCTTTGTGAGTCCTTTGTACTTGTCTTGGATCACTGTGCTGCTGAGAAAAGCTGAGCCATTCATAGTTGTTCATCACATGATGTTGCTGATAATGTGTACAATGATTTCCTGGTTCTGCTCATTTCACTTTGCATCAGTTTGCACAAGTCTTTCCAGGTTTTTCTGAAGTCCACCTATTCACCTTGTCTGATTGAACGATAGTATTCCATGACATTCATATAGCACAGCTTGTTCAGCTGTTCCTCAACTGATGGGCATCCCTTCAGTTTCCAATATTTTGCCACAACAAATAGGGCTGCTATAAATATTTTTGCACAAATAGTTACTTTCCCCCTATTTATTATCTTTTCAGGATATAGACCTAGTAGTAGTGGGATTGATGGATCAAAGGGTATGTCCAGTTTGGTTGCCCTTTGGGTCATGGTTAACCTTTGTGGCTAATTTGAATGCTGTAGCAAACTTCTGAGTTGTCATGCTCATACTCTGTTTCGTGGGCTCCTGAGTAGAGCTGACTTGATTTGGCACTCTCTTTTTACTTTTCTGACTGTATGTGGGTGCTATTCCATTCAACTGTCTTTGACAATCATCACATTCCTGCCAAGCCCTCATGCAAACAGAAGCTGTTGTTGCTATCCTCAAGGACAAGACTCTACCCAAGTAAATCTCATTAAAAATCTCTTTTCTCCTTTCATAACTGAGCATAGGTGATTCCTTGGACTTCTCTGACCATTTCATTTCCTATCTCTAATCTTCATATTTTTAATAATGATATTCTATATTGCACACCATGCCTTTGTTTCTCAAAGAAAAACTGTCTAGAGAAGTCATGGGTGGAGAAAAACAAATATCTTTCCAGTTCACTAGGAGACTGAATACATCCCCAATCACCATTTAGAAAGGATATAATCCATGTAAAATTAACGTTTGGTGATATAACTTAAATCTGAAAAAGCTTGGTGAATCATCAATTTTTTCATGAAAATATAAATGCAAAAAAATAACATTTTTTTAATGCTTCAACAAATTTACAAAATTCCCTAAGATTTACAATTGTGTAGATATTAGCATATGGGGTTATTTGATGCCGAATGTAAAATTAAAAGTCCTTCAGCATGGTTACCTCATACAAACTTATGGGATAGTAGAACTGGAAAGAACCTTGGACATCATCTAGCATACTCCTTACAGATAAAGAAACTGAGGTCCAGAATTTCATTCACTTGTCCAAGGACACTCATGGAGCACCTTACAAATGTTTTATGTGATTGATAGATCTTGGCTCCAGCTCCAGCTCTCTAATTAACTAGCTACTAGCTGTGTGACCTTGGACAGATCGCTGGATTTCCTCATCTGTAACATAAGGGGACTGGAATCTAGTCTTTAAGGCCTCTTCCATCCCTAAAGTCACATGATTCTAACTGATAAGAAGGACATAGTTCAGTAACACCAGACCTGGCCCAAATCCAACATGGTGACATACTTTTATACATCTATTCATCACATAAAACAAACAGTTGAGGATTCCAACCTATTAAAGTAGCCAGTAACTTGTCTTTATATCTTTCATTTAGGGCAGCTAGGTGGCACAATGGATGAAGTGTAGTGTCTGGAGTCAGGAAGACTCATCTTTGTAAATTCAAATCTGGTCTTAGACACTTATTAGCTGTGTGACCCTGGGCAAGTCACTTGTCCCTATTTGCCTTAGTTTCCTCATCTGTAAAAGGAGTTGGAGAAGGAAATGGTAAACCACCCCTATATCTTTGCCAAGAAAACTCAAAATGGGGACACAAAGGTTGGACAACAAATATCCTTCCTTTACCCTTCTGAACTTATAACTTAAAGTATAACTTGCTACTCTTTTCTTATCTCAATTATCTAGGAAAAAAGCAAGTTTTAAAGTTTAGATATGTAAAAGGATCTATTAATAGTACAAAATAACGATGGCCTAAATTTACAACCATACCTTACTTTGCTGTCATCAGTGTTGTTTCTCAATACAATAGAACCAAATCCCCACCGTGAATCTGTGAAGCCCCACTCCAGCTCTGACAGGCCCATCTGGTTCACACTGCCAAAGCCCAGGGTGATGGGGCCAGCTGGCTTGTGAAAGGCATGTTCACTCACTGTGAATATGATCACAGCAAACATTCATCTCCCAATGTCCTGCCAGCTGCTCCAGTCCAGTTGTTCTGATATTGGCTCCTGAGACTCTGCTCAGTTCCCCCACAGCATTATTCCACAATCATTCAGAACTTCTCTCCCAGAAGGAAACTACTCTCTGAGAGTTTCTTCTCTAGGTGTTTTCTGTTCCTTCTTACCATGCATCTTGACTCCCCATGTACTTGGCAAGCTCAGGACCCTCTCTTGTCACTGTCGAAAGTCAACTTCTTCCTTTATATTACATTTCCTAGGAGTCTTCCTCAGGAGGAATTTCTATTTAGCTGCTTTGTACCACCTACCTCCATTTCTGGATCCTGTTCCCTCTGATTCTTTTAAGAGTGGCGATCTCCCTGATTGTCATTCCTCTATCTGTGATGGCTTCCTCTATGCCATTGGTCAGGACCATTTTGCTGATCCTTCATTTATAATAGCTAGCCTTTATATGGTGTTTCAAGATTTGCAAAGTGCTTTATGTGTTATTTCATTTGATCTTTATAACTATTTGAATTAGGGGCTATTATTATCCCCATTTTATAGCTGGAAAAAATGGAGACCTGGAGAGGTTAAGTGACTTGCCCCTGATCACCCAGCTGAGGCAGGGTAGGAACTCAAGATCTTCCTGATTTTACACTCAGAGCTCTATTTACCACACAACCTAGCAGCCATATGGAATATTGTCTGGTTGGAAACCCAATCTTCTATTATTCTTTCTACCATACTGCCTTTCAGTATATTATAAGGGCCATTTCATTAGCAATTTGGTTATTAGCTCAACTTATAACAGACTATTGTAATCTATGTGCTAATTGAGCTCTGGCCCCAAAGAACCTAGGTAGAATTTGGAAGGAGGTAGGACTCTCTCACACAAGTCACTCTGGCTCATGCTCACACCCAGGAAAACTCTGGAAATGCCAGTACCTGATTCAATTTGTTTCACTCAAGAAAGGACCTCTGGTCTCTTGCAAGCAGGCAGGCAAATAAAACATAAGCAACAGGGAAAATGTACTTTCATCTGGCATGCAGAATGAGTTTGTTCCTAAGCCCTTTCGTCCATCACAAAAACTTTTCCTAGCTCTCAGGAAGTTGATAAGCAACTTTCCTCTCAGGTGAGTGTTACTTTTCCTTGGGATCTTCTCTCTAGAGTTCATTTGGCTTACAATATCACCAACTTGATAGGCCCCTTTTATTCCTTAGTGAATGTCCCTCCCTGATACGGATTCTTTAATTTTTTTTTTTCAGGACAATGAAGATGGTGTAGCCTGAATGACTCCAGATCTCCTCAGTCAACAAAAACTTCTTGGATACTTCTTATGGGCCAGGCATACACTCTGCCAACTACCTTTCTTTGCCTACAAAGAAAAGTCAAAAAACAAAACAGTCCCTGGTCTCAAAAAGCTTACATTCTAATAAGGAAGAGAATTATGAATAACTAAGTAAATACAAACTATAGAGAGCAGATGAGCACAATCTGAAAGGGAAGGCATTCACTGCTGGGAGGACTGGGAAAGACCTCTTTGAGAAGAAGATAGGACTTGAGCTTAGTCATAAAAGAAGGCAGAAGGGCCAAGAGAAAGAGACAAGGAAGAAAGTAAGGCTGGGCATTTCTACTTCCTCTTCTACCTTTTCTCATTAAGACTCTGGGTCCCTTCACTCACTTGGTCATCCATGTTTCATATCCCTTGCCTCTTCCATAAAGGCACCATCATCGGCCTCTACCCAAGCGGTCTCTCTTGAAGTTTCATCTCCCATTCTTCATCTCTGTCTAGCATTAGCCCTTCAGTGTATATGCTTATTGGTTCATTATAGAGGAGGCTTCTCTGCAAGAGGGCAACTGATCCCCTTTAAAAATCCATCCTGAGGGCTAATGTAGGTGAACAGTCATCCAAGCAGGGGCATCTTACTTACTCTCACTGCTCCTGTCCTAGTAACTTTAAAGCCCTGGTAAATGTGAAGAAGAGAACAAAAAGGAAGGTCAGAAAGAAGCACAGACAAGTAGGACAACTTTGAAACCTACAGGTTGAACTTACAATATGTCTCAAAAGAAAAATAAGTTGTACATAACAGAAATCTTCAGTTTCATGTACAATTCTTTTTTCTGTCTACAGTATTTAGGGAAATCGCCATATTATGTTGTTTTAAGTTCAGGATGAAAATAACTTAAAAGAAAACAAACAACTTTGAAGCCATGAGCTTGAGTCAATGTCAGAGCCAAGGCCAGGTCTGTGGGACAACTATTGCTTGGCCTTCATTTTCAAAGAGGACCAATGACATCACGATGTTGGGGTCAGGTTACAGTGTATTCAGCTGTGACTGACCAGACCAATATGAACTCAGAAGGTTTTACCATAGGTCAGGCACAAATGGTCCATATGACCATTTGGGATGGAGATGTCTCTAAATTTGTATACCTGTTTCTTTTGAGCTATGAAATTCTGCTTTGCCCAAAAAGCACAGCACCTTCTTTGATATGGGCACACCATGCTAGTCCTGTGCCTGCATCTCCCAAGTCTCACAATATATATTAAAGTTCTTCAGAGACCTTGAGAGTGTCCTTGTATCACTGACCTCATGTGAACGCTTGCCTTGTGTGAGTTCTCCATAAAATAGTCTTTTAGGCAAACGTACTCTACAGTAGAGTTTGAATGCTTGGCAGTTCAACTCCAGCCTCAGTGTTTAGTACTTTTATCTTGCTAGGTGATCTTTAGAATCTTCCTAAGGCAATTCAAATGGAAGTGGTCCAGTTTTCTGGCTTGGCGCTGGTGTGCTGTCCAGATTTCACAGGCAACAATGATGTCAGCACAATGGCTCTGTAAACATTCAGTCTGGTAGGCACTCTCATTCTTCTCTCCCATACTTTCCTTCAGAGCATCCCAAACAATGCGATAACCCTGGCAATGCGTGTATCAGCCTCATCTTCTATGTGTATATCCTGGAAATTACACTGCCAAGGTAAGTGAACTTATCCACAGCATTCAAAATCTCCCCATTTACTGTGACTGATTCCACTCATGGATGGTGCAGTGCTGGCTAGGGGAGAACCTGGGCTTTCTTGGTGTAAACTGTCAGAACCATTGATCCATACTCTGTGGCATGTCAGCATTGGAGGCTGCATTTATTGTGCAGATGTACATAACCATCTGTGAACAGAAAGTTGAGCACCAACTCTCTCTCCACTTTGGCCTGTGGGACAATAAGGAGAATTCTCCCATTGACCAGGAAATAGTCAGCAGGGTGGTGGGGGATGACTTAGCAGATTCTTCTTGATGCATGCTCAGGCATGCCTACTGTACTCCAGTAATTCAAAGTTCTCTGCTTTCATTGGCATGGGTTAAGCACATAACATTTAATAGTAAACACTGTCCCCTTTTTATACTTAGTATTAAATTTCCATTGAGTAGAGTCCAAGGAAGAAAAAAACATAATCCTTACTTTGCCTGTGTCTATCACTGTCCTTTGTAGTTTGAAGATATTGCTACATATGGTGATTGGTCTCCATGGCTGAAGAGAGAGCTGTGTGGTGAGCAGTCCTTTCTACAGCCCACACGTGTGAAGATTGTTCTTTTATCTGTGACTGGCTTCTATTTTCAAGTCTGGCAGCCTGAAACCTCTTTATTTCTGACTTTGACCAGTAGGCTAGTTTCTCTGATGCAGTTTCCTACCTGTCCACAGTTGAGCCCTGTATCTTCAGGTAAACTATTGTCTCAGGACTAAGCACTGATAGTAACGTTTTCAAATTCTTCACTTTGAAACTCAATCACACAGCACATTGAAATAACTGATTATTTTTCAGGTCCAGTTCAGTCTGGATCATGAATAGATATGATTTCATTTTGCTAGGCTAGGAATCAGAATTTCAAAGATGTAAGCAGCTTCTAAGGCTACTGTAGCAGCAAGCACCCCAAGCGCGTCCTCAGGGTTTGCTGCCCATACAGGTTCTTGGATCTGCTTTGTTAAAGGAAAGCAACTCAAAATGGGTTAACAAGCTTACTTTAATCAGTCAGACATATATCGTTTACCTTGTTCAGGGGAAAAAGGTCAGCACCCCAAACTTCAAAATATACAGACAGAATTATCAAGACATTAACAGATCAAGTAGACAGCTTTCCAAACTGTCCAACCATTACATCCATACCCAGTCAACATCTGGGTTTCCACATCTGGGTTTTTCAAAGCCGGGGGACTCTCAACAACGGCTTCCCAGAATTCAGATCAAATCACAGAACACTTTTCAAAGTGAGTCCCAAAACAAAGCTACACATCAGGGCTTATATAGCCTTCTCCTGGCTCAGAGAATGTAACAACCTTTTGGACCCACTGGCCAATCAAAAAGTATCTACTGAAAAACAAGCCTCCCACCCCAGGCTCCAGGTGCACGTTAGCCTAGGGGCAGGGAAGATCTTTAAAATTTACACTCTCATTACAGCTACCTAGACCAATCCTAACTGACCGAATTCTTTATACATCATGTGGAATAGATAATTAGCCTTCCCTTGACTATGAGACTAGCTAAAGCAGTTAAGATTTTACTACATTATTAGGCTAAAATCTCTCTTCTTGTGGTGTTGGTAGCTTCGATGACTTGGGACACCTCCACTGGGTGTTTTTCACCAAATTAATGCTCAGCTACTGAAAGTATTTCTAATTCCCCTTTATGTAGAATTGTGGAGTTTAAGAGGAGTCTAGTCCCAGCCTCACCATGACTAAGTGGAGATTCAGAGGTTAAACGATTAGCCACAGCTGGGTTGAGGGTAGAGCCAGGCCTAGAACCAAAGTGGTTTCCCCTACTGAGTCAGTGAACTTGCCACCATACTGTGTGCTTCCTTTCACAAAAGAAGCCAGTCACCCTTTCATTCTCCTCACCCCCAAACCAATTTTTTTTTTGGCAGGGTAGGGTAGGAAATTGCATCTTTTGTTGATTCAAAGTGAGTATTTTCAGAACAGCTGCCATGGTTGAAATACTGGTTGCTGTTATTGTGTGCTTACCAGAAAAGCAAAGAACTGTGAAGATTCCCTCATATACAGGGCATCTAAGCAGAGAAGTGCTTTGGGCACACACATAAATCCTTCCATATTTATATCAGTGAAGATCTTTCTGTACAAAGGGCTTTTAATCCAAGAATCTTAGTTGGCAATTCTAGCCAATATGATCTTTTACAAAACAACTTTCTAGGTTTTGCATATAGTAGGCACTTCATAAATGCTGGTTGAATTTAATTGAATTAAAAACTGTATTCCAGAAGGATTCAGGTTATTAGGAAACCCTAGCCAGCAGATAGTAGACAGTAAATTAATGTGCTAATGAGGTGATAATACAGTTTTGCCCAGGATTATACACTCACAGAGGATAGCAAATTAAATGCCTGCTGATATTTTCCCCAGACATATTTACATATTCGGAATCCTGGAGACAATTTTTTCTATTTGAATTTGAGATATCCCCTGTCTTTTAGCTGGCTAAAGATGAATAAGTGAATTGCCACACAAGTGGCTTGGCAAACAAATCTTGAAGTTCGGTTATTTGTGTCAGGTTAAAAACTGGTTCTCCTATGTATTCATTCAACAAGCATTTATTAAGTGAGCCTTAGGTTTGAGGTAATGTGTTAGCTACTTTATAAACTCTGGTTGAATTGAATTGAAAGGATAAAAAAAAAAAGAACAATTCTGACTCTGGAGGGGCACAGCCTGGCAAAGAGCATGGGATTTGGATTTTAAAAGTATTGAGAATTTGTGTTCACATGTTGGCTGTGTGACCTTGGGCAAATCACTAAACTTCTCTGATCCCTAGTTTTCAGATATATACAATGATGAGGTTTTACTAGATGACCCAGGTTCTGAAATGATGAAACATACGTCTGGGTTTTTTTTTTTTTACTTCTTGGCTTTTTATCTTTACTAGAGGTTGGATCAACCCATTCTCCTAACCCTAGCACTCCTCCATAGTTGGTAATAGTCTATCATGATAGACTACAAAAAAAGCAAATAATGTGAATGATCAGTTAGTGCTATGTACATTTAGAAGAGGCTTTAGGGAAGAGATTATATTTGACTTGAGTCTTGAAGGATGGACAGAACTTAGGTAAGCAGAGGAAGGAAGTGTATTTACTGGAAGAATGGAGATGGAGGACAAAGGTCATTGGCAAAGATCCTTCATCAAATCAGCTGCAGCAGAGGGTTCTTGTTGGGGACCACTGGGATTATTTGCTACCTTCACCTCTTTCAGATGTCTGAAAAATGGACAACTCAATGCTTTTGAAATTGGGTAACCTTAAGCAGCAGGTAGGTCCCTCTGCCTACTCATTTCTACTTACTCAAATAGTCTAGGAGAGAGACAAAGCATTAGAGTCCATATGTGGTCCGGTCCAGGATCATTGAAGGAAATATTTTGATAGAAAAACACTGAAGAATCTGTTCTATTTTTTGTTTGGTGCCCTTCTCATTTTACTTATAAATGTTCTTGACTAAATTGATCTGACTTAGTTGGGTCACATGCTAAATTTTTTGCAGACACATTTTCTTTCTCTTCATTTTTTGCTGTTTTGTCAGATGATATTGCCAAGGGTCTCATAGTAAGTAGCATACTCAGAATCCCAGACTTTGTAGCTTCAGTTCAATGGTCTTTCCAATGTAGATCTTGGAACTAGATCTGGAAATCAAGGGAGAGAAGGTTTCAAGCTCATGAAAGTGGAAAAAAAACCATAAATTAGGAGTGAAGTGGGTAAGGGCAGTAGTGCTGGAGACCCCAAGATACCAACACACCGGGTCCTCCCAAATGAATTTGACGCAAGTCTTCTCTCAGCCAAAGAAAAGCAAAGTTTATTAAAAGTTCGCTTGTATTGGGCACAGAGTAAGTCTGTATTAGGTCATTCTATGGCACTCTCACACACATGGAGGGAAGATGGGATCTTATATACAGAAAGGTTGTGGGAGGAATCTAGGGGTGGTCTAGAGGAGGAGTTTGGGGAGGGTCTTCAGGAGGAGTCAATTAGGTCAGACTCCAGTAAATGAGTGATTAAGGGTGGGAAGTTGCTGGAGGCTTCCTAGAGACCAAGGACAATGGTGGGCTAAGGCCAGTTCCAGGGTGTAACAGATTTGTCTATAGATACTTAGGAAGGATCAAGGGTGGGGGCTAGTTGGATAATGGAGGGCCAAGCTAGTAACCAAGGTTTGGGAGGAGCTACAGTGAAAGGCTTATGGGCTCATGCAAATGCCCTATGTGGGAAGATTCATGAGAGCCTCAAGGGGGCTCCCAGAGCCTGTACCTCAAAAGATTCAAGGAGCTCCAAGGGGTTCCCAGAGCCTGTATCTCATCATTGGGGCACCTTGTAACTATTGATTTAATTGTAAAGCAGACTTAAGTAATTTTAAAACTTGCATATGCATCTCTTAATGTGCATCCTAGAATGCTAGTATATGATAAAATACATGAATTCTTGAGCAAAGCACCATACACTAAGGTTCTCTCTAGTTGATTTAGTCTGTTAAAAACAAAACAAAACAAAACAAAAGAGTAAGCTGAGATGCCCTAACATAAAACATGCATTTTGGGCCGTTATATGCCATAACTTCACATAGGAGGCTTGTTATTTTTTAATTCTACATTCAGGAACACAAGAAGGAAAAAAAGCCTTTTGATTATCCCGGCTTGTTTCCCTGTGGCACCCCTCCCCCATCTTGGAATCAATGCCTTTGGCCTTATCTGATAGAAATAAAAGATGATTCATGGGTCAAATCGCTTTCTGAGATGGAAATTTTGTTTCCCTCGGTAGTATATTTAGATAAGCAACTTTTTTCTTCTTCTTACAGCCAGATTCAATAGTGATTTGACAGGTGCTATCTTTATCCTATAATGTCATTTGGTTTTGTCACTTGGTTTAATTCACCCTGCATCTTCTGTTCCTCGTAGCTAAAGCTTTTCAAGCAGGCGGGTCCCTTTGTTTGTTTAGCACTTGCACCTTACCCTTTAACCTTTATTGCCTCCCCTCACACACCCACTCCGATAAGCTCGGCCACTTTGGAACCATCCAGATCCAGCTGGGACACTTAGGTGAAAGGTGAGCCTTGTTGTTCAAGAAAAAAGAACAGAGAAGAAGAGACAGGAAAGAGGAGAGAGGGAAAGACGGGGGATTAGGAGAAGAGAAGCAATTCCCCGGAATCTGATGCTAAGCAATTTCTGACCCCAGACCAAATCTCTAAGAAGGTATGTGTGGGTTGTAACACCTCTTGCAAATATGGGGAGGGGAGTAAAGGAACTGAAGATTATGCCTGAAGACTTTTCTGGTTCCCTGTGGGAGCCTAGCAGAGTGACTTACTCGCTAAAGCCAGAAGGAAAGAAAACCCCAACCAGCATCCCTACACAACATGCTGCTTTAAAAAAAGAATTACTATTTTTGAACACAAGCTGTTTCCTGTCTTTACAGGCAATTCTCTAGTTGCCTTCCAGGTGGGCCCAGGTCTTCTTGCTAATTTGATCTCCTGGGATTCCTCTCCACCCCCCCCCACCCCCCAGTCCCCAACACCCTTACCCCCTCCCCCTTGGGAGATCCAGATGGAGGTTTTACAGAAGATTCAAGTCTACTCCAAAGAGGCCACCTCCCTCCCAGCACCCCGCCCACCTAGATGCCTCTGCTTTATTTTGGGAAACAGCAGCTGAGAGGGAGGATTGTTAATTGTTTGTCAAGCCTTTCCAGACCAGTTAGATCAGGAGAAAAAAGGGGCGAACACCTATTAATTCCCTATCCTGGGCTCTCTCTTTCTCTTCTCTGGTAAGGGAAAGTAGTCCCCTCCCACCCCCCAAAACACCCAAAACAAAAGAAAAAACAGGGACAGATTTGTAAGACCCTGCCTCCTTTGCCCATTCTTAATGTTTACAAACCTTCAGCTCAGTCCGTAGTACCCAACAGACACAAGCCAACAAACCCCCAAACCCTAACCAGCTCGAATCCAAGGGGCTGTGAGGAGCACATTTGCAAGCTTCATAAAACCTCTAATGAACACAGCCTCTGGCCAGTAAAATAAGAGAGCCTGAAAACACCCACCGATTCAAACACAGAGCTTCCCCCAACAAAGCACTGGGGGTGAGAACTGAGGCACGTAAATAGCAACCTGTAGTATTGCCAGACCAAGTAAGAGAAGCCAATTTCCAGGTGAGCGAATTAACAATCCTACATAAGGCACACTAATCATCAGCACGTTTATCGTGACACACACTCAACACAGCCGGACAAAATCAAGATCAAACATAAAGAAAACCAGACCGAAAGCTTCCCGGGACTCTGACCTCAGAGGCCACCATGTGACTGTGTCTCAAACTTACTAAGGCATTACATCAGCCTGGGAATGAAAGAGAGACAGAGAGAGAGTGGAGGGGGAAAAACCAACTAGGAACCAAAATATTAGCCTTCTTAAAAGGGCAATGCCACCAAGCTTTTTTCTACAAGACAGATTTGCTTCTTTTAACAAATTCTTTCCTTGAGGGGGGAAAAAGTCTTGTTCTGACATTTTGACTTCTTTCATTGAAGAATACCTACCTTCTATTATAGGAATCTGTGAATGTGACCCAAAGAAATGAATAATAGAGACTTTACCTTTGGGAAAACAACGATGAGGTGGCCAGAGAAGTACCATGGTTTAGGAGGCTAGATTCCTAAGCCTGGAATCAGGGAGACCTGGGCTCAGATCCTGACTCTGATATCTTACTGGTAAAAGGAACCTGGAGGAATCAATTTATTTGTCCCAGGTAACTGGGCAGGACTCCTTAAATCATGAAGGAAGTTTCATACCCGCCACTGAGGAGGGAATTTACTACACTGACAGAGATCGTTTACACATTTGATGGAAACTATTATGGCTCCTCTAACACTTTGAAGGTCACCCTGAAATTTTCAAGGGCTGTAACAGGCTATGAAAGGCTTGGAATACAGGAATATAGTAGACTGTAGGTCTCCATCAATCAACAAGAGTTTAACATGCTTACTATGTTTCATAAACAGTGCTAAGTGCTGGAGATAAAAAAAAAAAGGCAAGAACAAAAAACCAAAAAATGTGGTCCCTGTCCCTAAGAAGATCATATTCTTATACGGGTAAAAACATGCAAACAACTATGCACATTTAAAATATATACAGAATAAATTAGAGGTAATCTTAGGGGAAAGGGTGGAATCAGGAAAAGACCTCAAAGAAAGTAAGATTTGGGGGGCGGCTAGGTGGCGAAGTGAGTAGAACGTTGGCCCCTGAGTCAGGAGGACCCGAGTTCTGTTTGGCCTCTGACACTTAACACCCATACAAAAATACTAGCCGACTAACCTTGGGCAAGTTACTTAACCCCAATTGCCCTCCAAAAAGAAAAAAAAAAGTAAGATTTGAGCTGTGCCTTGAAGGCAACCAGGAAACATAGGAGGCAGAGATGGGAGGGGGGGTACACAAGGAGAAGGGGAGCATCCTAGGAATGTGGGGCAGTGAATAAGCATGGAGTTGGGAGATGAGTATCACGTGCCAGGAATAACAAGAAAACCCACTGTCACTAGACTGTGAGATCCTAGAGGGAAGAACCTGTCTTTTGCTTTAGAACAGTGCTTAGCACATTGCAGGTGCTCAATAAATACTTGACTGATTACTGACTATCAGTAGATCCCAGGGTACATTTAAGGAGAGTTAAATGTAAGAATATTGTAAAGATAGTGATGAGGCAGGCTCTGGGAAACTCCCCCTTGAACTCTGATTAAATTATCCCATTTGATGAGGCATTTGCATGAGGCCATAAGCCTTACATTGGGGCTGGGCCCAAACCTCTATTACTAGCCTAGCCCTCCATCGTCCATATACTTCCCACCCTTAATCACTCATTACTGGAGTATGACCTCATCTGATTCCTGAAGACCCTCCCCAAACTCATTACTGGAGTCTGTCCTCCTCTGACTCTTCCTGAAGACCCTCCCCAAACTCATTACTAGAGTCTGTCCTCCTCTGACTCCTCCTGAAGACTCTCCCCAAATTCCTCCTTTAGACCACAACCTTCTGTATATAAGATCCCATCTCATACCTTGTGGTGTGAAAGCACCATAGAATTTTCTAGCACAGACTTACTCTCTGTCCACTACAAACTAACTTTTAATAAACTTTGTTTTTCTTTGGCTGAGAGAAGACTTTAGTGGAATTCATTTGGCAGGACCCAGCGTGTTGGTATTTTAGGTTCTCGAGCACCCTTGACCTCTTCATTAGGAAGGGGTCACATTATAAAGACCAAAACAGAGGAGTTTATATCATGGAGCTAATAGGGAGCCCCTGTAATTTATTGAGTGAGGGGAAGGGAGGTGACATGGTCAGACTTACAATTTGGGAAGATTACTTGGTCGATGAACAAGGCATGGACTGGAGGGGGGAAAGGCTTGAAGCAGCAAGACTAAATAGCAGGCTATTGCAATATTACAAGTATGAGGGTTAGCCAGGTAGCACATTGAGTAAGAGCACCGGCTCCAGTTTAGGGATGAGCTGGAGATCGAATCCCGGGCTCAGACACTCAGCACCACATCCAGAAATAACTGGCCGTGTAACCTTGAGCAAGTTACTTAACCCCGATTGCAAAAAAAAAAAAAATATTACAAGTATGAGATAAGAGCCTGTACCTGGGTAGCAACTGTGTCAGTGCAGGTAAGGGGGTAATTGTGAAAGTAGAAAAGAAAAGACTCAGCAACAGTTTGGCTAAGAAAGGAGTCAAAGCTGACACCCAGGTATCAAGCCTAGGTGACTGAGAGCATGGGAATCCCCTTGACGATAATAAGAAGGTTGAGAAGGAGGGAGTTGGGAAAGATAATCAGTTCTGTTTTAGACAAATTGAGTTCGAGATGCCTGTGGCCCATCCAGTTTGAGATGTTCAAGAATTAGTTGCTACTATGAGACTGGAGGGCTGGAGAGTATAGATCTTGGAATCATCTTTATGTTGTTGATAATTGAATCCATTGGGAACTGATGAGATCATCAGTTGAGAGAACATAGAGAAGAAGACCCGAGACAGAGCCTTGGGAGCCTCCTTTGGGCCATGTCTAGATGAGGATTCAGCAAAGGAGACTGTGAAGGATTGACCAGACAGGTAGGAGGAGAACCAGGAGAGAGAAATGTCACCAAAACCTAGAGAAGAGAGAGTATACCAAAGAGGTAGATTAATAGTATCAAAGGCCACAGAGCAGTCAAGAAGGATGAGAACTGAAAAATGGCCATTAGATTTGTTGATTAAAAAGAATATTGGTGACTTTGGAGAGAGCAGTTTCAGCTGAATGATTTAGTTGGAAAACATTATGGAGGATTTACAATTGACCAGAGAGGAGGTTGAGACCCTGAATGTAGACAATTTTCTCAAGAAGTTTAGCCAAGAAAGGAAGGAGAGATAGAGCTAGCAGGGATGAACAGATCAAGTGAGGGTTCTCTGAGATTGGGGGAGATATGAGTGTGTTTGTAGGAACTAGGGAAGGAGCCAAGAGATTGAAGATCAGAGACTGAGGGTGCTAGAAGAGGAAATCTACTGAGATCAAGGATGAATGTAAAAGGGTTTCCCTTGGAAGGAGAAGGGCTATCACTTCATGACAGACAGAGGTGAAGGAGAAGATAGAGGGGAAAGATGTTTGAGTGATATAAGATGAGGAGAAGAGGAAGCTCTTACAAAATAGTCTCTGAATTAAGTTTGGAAAGGACCATCAACTGAGTCACAGGTCATTAAAGTTTCAATTATGTTTTTAGTTCTTTTTTATGAGTCATAATCTCATCAGATCCTCACAACAATCCTATATGGCAGGATAAGGTTTATTATTACCATTTGACAGATGAGAAAACTGAGGTTAGGAGAACTTAAAATCTCTTGTCCAATAATAAAAGTTTAATAAATGGTGAAGCCAGATCTAGAACCCCCAAGGTCTGACAACGTCTGACAAAGTCTGAAACTCTTCATGAGGCAATAATGATTGATGAAATCAAAATAATAACAATAATAATAATCACTAGCATTTCTATAGCACTTTAAGGGTTGCAAAATGCTTTACAAATATTATCTTATTTTATCTTTGCAACCCTGAGAGGTAAAATAATTGGACTTTTTATTTCCCAGTCATTTTATTTCATAAGACTTCCAGTTGTTCTATAAGTACTAGAATCCTGACAATAGCCCTAAGAACTGATACTAATATTTATTTAGAGTATACATTTATAGTCAGGGAAATCATTTGCAATTGAAGAATAGTCAGACCGCTTGAACAAAATACCAAGTGCAAGACATTATTGCTTTTGTGTATATGGATTGAAGTAATGAGGATAGATCCTAGAATTTCATATCCACTTAGTTTATATTGCTTATTTAGATAGGCTGTGCCGAACAAAAAATAACTTGTCTATTGAATTAAACTTTTTTATAATATCTATATGATTTAGAATTGGGGGAGGGAAGAATTTGGTAGTGATATAAAGGTTTATAGGTTTCCTCTTAATGAGGTGCTAATATTCAGTGAAACACTTAGCACATCATCATCACTCAATAAATGTTTAATTGGAAAAGAACAGGAAAGCAATGACTTTTTTTTTTAACAAAAAGGTTCATAAATAGGCTTTGGAAAAGTAGTCAAAATAGACTATATATCCAGAAAGCAATTTCTTTCCTATAGTCTCTTTCACAGCTGTTGTATAGTTTGAATAAAGTTCTAGTGACATAATTTCTGGGTAATTGATAATTTTATTAATAATGCTAACATTTCATTAACAAAAGAGGTCAATGGCACTCTGGAATGCCAAAGACAATCATGGCTGACTTCTGGCTCACAGCTTATATACCCTTGGAAGAGTGAGTGTTCCTGAGGACAGTAATCAATTGATGAGAGAATGAATATTACAATGAGAAGTGGGTTCACTCCCATGAGGAGCTTAAAGAGTGACATCATGTCACTCTTGGACAAAAAGACTCAGGACTCCCCTCCCCCCCACACCCCTTACATCATCTGAGTCCCACAAACACCCTGTGAGACAGATGTTATCATCACCCAGATTTTACAGAGAAGTTAAATGACTTGTGGCAGCTAGGTGGTGAAGTTGATACAGCACCAGGTCTGGAGTCAGGAAGACCTGAGTTCAAATCTAGCCTCAGACACTTACTAGCTGTCTGACCCTGGGCAAGTCACCTTAACCCCATTTGCTGTTCAGGTCCTCATCTATAAAATCAGGATATACTGGGAGAAGGAAATGGCAAACTAATATCTTTTCCAAGAAAACCCCATCAACTTTGTCCCTAGGATCATATGGAGTCCAACATGACCCAACAACAAATAAATGACTTGCCCATTGTCAAACAGCTAAGGTGGCTGAGATAGGATTTAAACCCAGCCCCTTGTCCATTATGCAATGCTGCCTCTCTTCCCATGTTTTCTGAAACTTTCATATTTGTCATTCCTTATGGAGCAATAACATTCCATTGCATTCATGTGTTGAATTTGTTTGGCCATCACTGGTTATATATTTTATTTTTTTCTATATACTCATCTAGTATCATACTTCTCATTTTGTTGCTTGGACCTATTCAGTTCAGAAACACAATACAGTACTCATTTTTAACTATTTAGAAAAGCTCTTCTTTATTGAGGGACACATTCTTCTTCAAAGACGAGAAAGGACAGATATGGTATCTGATCGAAAGAAGACACCTTTACAATGTAACTCAAAGTAGGAAACAGCTTAGACATAACTGTTTATAGATAGTTTAAAAAGGGAAGTAGAGACTGAAGAAAATGCATGAGTAGTTTAAGAAAGGAAGGAGTTTTGGGTCCTCCTAGAAATCTTGAGTTAGCACTGCTTTATAAATACTGTTTGAAGGGAAGGAATCCTTCAGTAGCAGAGCAGTCAGCAGGGAAAAGAGGTTAAAAATTTGGAAAGATGTGGGTAGCAGTGGAAAAAGTGATTCAGAAAAGGTGGGTTTGGAAAGAAGGCAAAAGAGATCAAAAAGCTGAGTTTATTTCCTTGTAAAGTGATTTATTTCCTACAGCCCTTGCTTTTTTTTTTTGTCATTAAAAAAAATATTGTGTCTATAAGGTTAATTTCCCTTAGGAGGAAAGGAATAATTATTTTAAAATAGTATCAATTTTTCTTCAAAGATTCTAAAGCATATATTTAGAGCTGAAACTGACCTTTAAAGTCATCTAGACCAAGCCTTTTCCCCTCAATCCTCCCTTAATTTTATGGATGAGGAAACAGATCCAAAGAAATAAGTGATTGGCCACAAGTCACACAGCAGGTGAATCAGGATTCAAATCTAGCACCTGCGGCATCAAATTTAACATTCTTCCCTATCCCTGTTCTGAGATATCAGACATTTATACATTTCCCACCCAGCAGCACTCATTTTGGATTTCTTTTGACTTCCCCAATTTATCTCCACCACCCAGCTTTCTTTTGGTTGCACTCTACCCCCACTAAACTCCTTGAGGGCAGATTGTCTTTTTCAAATTTTTTATTCCCAGGATTTAGCTCCAAGGCAGGTACCCTGAAGTAATTTAAATGTTTATTGACTGTTGAAATTTAAGAACTATCTCAATTCAGTTCTGGACATTTAACACTACCTCTGAGTGCAGGGTATTTTATCACTGTTATTAATAAGATCCCTGCTTTAGAACTAGTTGAGATTACCTTGGAGGTAATCTAATGCAATCCCACTATTTTACAGATGAAGGTGTGTTCAACTCACACCTTTACTGGAACCGAAGAATCAGATAAAGATGTATCTTGTTTTTATAAAACATGTAATGGAGATGTGGAGGGAGAGGAATTGGGTTTAAATTCCAGTTTTATTAATTACTACCTATGACCCTTCAAGTACTAAATCTTATGAGTTCTATGTGTTTTCCTGAAATGTTTGGTGTAAAGAAAATCTTAAAATTCAATTTTGAATGCACTTTGAGGAGTTACTATTTGAGAAACTATGGGAATATGCTTTGGGGATGAAAGTAATTGCTCCTTAATTTAAATGTTTTCTAAGTTTGGATTTTTGTATTTTGGTTTTTCTTAAATAAAGGCATATCTATATCTTGAAATGACATCGTATTTGTTTCAAACAGCTCAAAATACTTACATTCATGAATTTACTTAACGCCTCCCCCTACCTATATCTATGGAAGCTATTTAAATAGTTCCATTAAAAAAAAACAAAGTAAAATTAAGTCGCAGTGAAGTGTCCTACAGTCCAAGGTCCAAACAGAACCCAGATCTCCTAAGCGAGGGCAGTTCTCTAGTACAGAAAGCAATGATGTCATTCAGGTGTAGAATCCGGAAGAGATTTACTGTTCAGAAAGTTCTGGGGCTGGCACAGGACCTCGGAGTATTTTGGTCCTCTGACACATCAGACTGTAATGGCCCGCACTAGGAAAGGGAGCCTCCCCACAGCACTGATAGCGACCCCCCAGCTCTGCTCTTTGCAGGACTGCGGGCTGACAGCTTGCGGTACAGAGCCCGGGCGGGAGGCGTGCACAACTTTGCAGGAGGAGACCACGGAAGCGGCGCCGCGCCCCCCCCCCCCCCCCCCCCGGCCCCAATTCGGGGCCGCGCCAAAGTCGGTGGGGACTGACCCCAGCTAGGGACTGGGTGTCTGTAGCTAGAGAAGTGCTGGTCGGAGCCGGCAGGTAAGGGCCGGCTAAGAACACCGCGCACTCGGGTTCCCACGCCTCGGACCAGCTACAAACCTCTTTAGCAAAGTCTCTGAAAATGGAATCGCTGCCCGGGAGGCGGGGACGAGGAAGGGGGAGGGGAAAAGGGTGGAGTGAGAGGGAAAGGGTGTGTGTCCGGGTACAGTGTGGGGGGAGGGGCGCGGTCAGGAAGCGAATCCTGGCCCTTCCTCTACAGTTGGAATGGACTCAGAGGCTTTGGAGCCTGCCCTCTCCTTTACAGACGAGGAAACTGAGCCCCAGGGAGGTTTAAGTGACTGCCGAAGAGGCAGGATTCGAACTCAGGCTTCTCAGCCTCCAGCGCTCTTTTTACTGGCCCAGGTGGCCTCCCCCAACAATGTCTCTTTGAAGGACACTTACACACTGCTGGGTTTTTTTTTTTGGGGGGGGGGGGCGGGGGGGGCGGAGGCAGGGGAACCACCGTTAGGAGCGCCAGCTTCGGCCCTGGGAATCCAGCCGTGTCCAGAACACACCTGAACACACTCCCAACCACACAAACAGCCAGACAAAGGGCTGGGCTGGGGCTGGCTTTCCCCCGCCTCCTCCGAGAAAGCCCGAGCTCCCAGAGAGGTGACACCTTGGGGACTTTGGCTTCTTGTTCCCCTCCCCCCCAGAACTGCTTCCTTTTCCACGGTGTTTCCCCCTTTAAGAGAGGGCTCCGCGGGACTAACGTTCGAATCTGCCCTGTCTCCCGTCCTCGGCCTCTGATTGGCTCAGAGGGGCGCACGAGGGAGCGCGAGCTCTCCCCGAACCGGTCGGAACGGTCGCTAGTCCCTCCTGATTGGCTGGCGCGGGAGGGCTATATAAAGCCGCCGGGTCGCCCGTCTCCTCTCAGTTAGCGGCGGGACTGGTTGCTAAGCTGCTGTGTCGTCTGTCGTGGCCGTGAGAAAA
The DNA here is from genome assembly GCF_028583685.1 of Petaurus breviceps papuanus. NCBI lineage: Eukaryota > Metazoa > Chordata > Mammalia > Diprotodontia > Petauridae > Petaurus > Petaurus breviceps. Next base: position 581,413 of record NW_027187372.1, read on the forward strand.
GGGGTCAGAGCTCGCGTCGCCGTTGTCCTGGTTGTTTGTTCAGTCGGTTTGGGCCGAGGGAGGAGCTGACGCGTCTCCGCCTCCGGCCCCACACCCTCACGGTTGACGGGACGAGAGAGTAGCCCCCGTTGAGTCAGACGCCTTAGAACTGCGGAGGCGCCTGAGCGAGGGAGGATGGAGTTCAAGCTGGAGGCTCACCGGATTGTCAGCATCTCCCTGGGCAAGATCTACAACTCGAGGGTTCAGCGCGGCGGCATCAAACTCCACAAGAACCTGCTGGTGTCCTTGGTGCTACGCAGCGCCCGCCAGGTATACCTGAGCGACCCTTGCCTGGGCGGCCCCCCGCAGCCCCCGCCGGCGCAGCAGCAGCTCCCAGGGGAGCCGGCCCCAGGCTGGGGAGAGCCGTTCCCGAGGGACAGCAGCATGGAGCAGGATCCGGAGCCCGCCGGCGCCGCTCCGGCTGCCCCCGAGCCGCCCGTCCTCCCCCCGGGGCTCGGGAAGCGCCCGCTGGAGGGGTCGCCGCCCCTGAGAGCCGAGGCGGGGTCCGAAGCCCCGAGGCGCCGCGTGGAGGTGGCTGAGGCGGAGAGAGGCAGCGGCCGGGGAGAAGGCGCCCCAGAGGGGCCGTCGCGGGCGCGGCACTGCTGCTACCGCCGCCTCTGCTGCTCCCCGCACGGCGCCCCACGGGCCGACTGCGGCTGCCGCCCGCGCCCGGACGAGGGGGCCGCGCCGCCGCCCGTCTGCCCTCGGAAAAGGAGCGCCTCGGGGGCAGGGGGCGGCCCTGCGGGGTGCCTGGCTTCGGGCGGCTCCCCGGTGAAGAAACCCCGCAGGGACTCGGAGGAGCAGCCGGGCGAGGAGGAGGAGATGGAGACTGGTAACGTGGCCAACCTCATCACCATCTTCGGGTCCAGCTTCTCCGGACTCTTGCGCAAAAGCCCCGGGGGCGGCCGGGAGGATGAGGACGGCGAGGAGGAGGAGGAGGAGCAGCAGCCGCCGCAGCGCGGTCCCGAAGCGGCGAAGCCCGGGCCCATGTACTGCGATAAGCCGGTGTTAAGAAACCTCAACCCCTGGAGCACTGCCATCGTGGCCTTCTGATCGCCCGGGGCCCGGGCGGGGGAGGGGGCGCCCAAGGAGGAGACTGACGCGGCACCGCCCTGCCCCCGCCCCGAGCCGGCTCCGCCCCCGGCCCACCGCCCCCCTCCGGAGCCGGCTGGGCAGCGGGACCTGCCCGGGGGCGAGCGTGAGCGGGACTCTGCCACCCCGCCGGGCCCTGCGGCACGCGGGGGGTCTTGTGTTATAAAGCAGTTTTTTGTAAGTTTATTGTTGAAGTAAGGCTTTTTTGTCACAGGGTTTCTTGTCTGGGGCTCGAGACACTGGGGGAGGGCGTGGAGCCGGGACTTTCCTCCACCGGCGGCGAGAAGGAAGCGGGGGGCCGGGGCAGCCCCGTCCCTCCCCGGGGAGGAAGGGACTTTCTACACACTCCTCACACCCAGCCCCGAACCTTCCTCTTGGACCTCCCGGCGGGGAGGGGGCCCAGGCTGGAGCCCGCTCTTCTGCTCCCGTCCCTTCTTACCCTGGAGCTCCTTCTGGGGGGTGGGAGGGAAAATTTCTTCTGGACCGACTTTATCGTCTCACCCTTCTCCCTAGACACTCTCACCCCCCATAAGAAAGCTTGATAAGCTTCTTAGAAGAGATCAAGCTTAGAAATACTGAGTTTATAAGGAAATATATATATGAGTATATATATATATTTTAAAAGCTCTAGGTCAGAATTATTACACAGTGCTTTTAAAAAGTGTTTAATGAAAAAGTTTACAAATGCCCTAATGGAAAGGCCTTATGGCTTAGTAGATTTGATTACTCTCCCGTCTTTGTTGTATAAAGGCTGGGGGAACTTGTAGAGTTTTTGTACAGTATTTTCTTTGTGCATTGACATTTTTTTGTATAAAATGTAACTTTACGTGTCTAACACGTATTAAATATTTTGAAGCAACTTCATTGTGTCCTTTTCTGAAATCACCTACTTGGGATTGGGAGGAGAAAGGGGTTCTATTATAATAATTAACCTTCCACAGACCATAGTGATAATCGCTTATTGCCCTTTCTCTAGGAAATAAATACATTTTATCACCCAATATAGAAATAGCCTAAACTGGGCTGCTATTAAATAGAGGAGAAACACCAGTATAGGTTGGACTAATTTTCTTGAATTCTTTGAAGTTTTCTATAACCCAGTCTGAAAAGGGTATAGCAATCCTTTGGCTGTAGGGTTTCCCATTAGCATCTTTTTATCCCTTCCACTAAAATGTCTTTACCAGTACTTTGAAGTAGAATAAATAGGTTTATGGAAAAACTACACTGCCAATTAAAATGTAGCTCCTGAGAATTAGTTGACAATCTGTTGCCATGTCTGAATTAGCTTAAAAAAAATTTTGTGTTTAGCCATGCCAATGTTGGAAGTTTTTCAGTTGGAGGCAATTGAAATCTTTTCTCCGGAATCTGAGGATGGTCACCATAAGTTGACCCACCTGTCTTATGGTGGAAAAATTTTTTTGGAAATTTGATTTTTCTGCTGTTTTGTCTTGCAGAGGTGTCAAAAAAAAATATCAAGAGATACATAGATCAGATGGGGTTGCCATTGAAGATGAGGTAGGCAGATTTTAAGAAGTTTACTTACTACTAGTAGACTGACTTTCTGACTGACTAAATGATACTTGGTGACACAGGTATTTGGATCACATGGCTGACAAAAGTGATGGGAACCAAAAACAATTGACTCCCCTGCTAAAACTGATGTTAATGGCTTCATATAAGTGAGCTTTTTCTCTACAACAGTTAAAATCCAGCTCTGAAGAATTAAGTCATTTCTTCAATAAGCACCTATTTATGTGCTAGGTGCTGGAAATAGAAATACAACCCCCTTGCCACTTTTGCCCTCAAAAAGTTTACATTCTAATTGAGGAAAAAAATGTCTACCCTCCAAAATTATATATGGAGTAGTTTGCCAGGGGGTAGAAAATTGGGACCCAAGCTGAATCTTCAAGTAAACCATAAATTCCAACTGAGAAGGGAATGCAGTCTATATATGGGGGTAGAGTTTGCAAAAAAGTACAGACAAGGACTGCTTTAAAAACTGCAAGCAAGCCAGTTTGGTTGGACCCTAGTCTGGAAATTAATGTACATGAAATTAGGATGGAGCCAGATTGTGAAGAGCTTTAAGAGACCAACAGAAGGGTTTGCATTTGATTCCAGAGGCAAGAGGAAGCTACTGAACCTTCTTGAGCAGAGGAATGACAGGACCAAACTTCTGCTTTGGGACTATCATTCTGGCAGCTGTGTGAAGGACAGGGAGTGGAAGAGGGAGAAACTGGATACAAGGAGACCAATTAGGAGGCTATAAAAATAATCCAGGTGAAAGGGGATGAGGGCCTGCAACTAGGGTGGCTGTGTAATTGGAGAAAGAAGAGTAGATTGATAATGAAAGTCTGTAATTGCAAAACACTTGTCTGATGCTTTAAAACAGTGTACTATGCTATAGAATTCTATAGTAAATTATAATTTTATGAACTGAAATGAATAGATCACAGGATTCTGAACTGGTTACAGAAGGTAGCAGGGAAAATTGAGAACTTAAAAAACTCAGGGTAGTAGACTGATGATGATTGAGGGATTATAGTTCTAGACTATAGGGTCTAGAGAAGCTAAGACCCAGGAAGGATGACTGGTTCAAGAACAGTACAGGTAGTAAAGCAAGCTTTGCATGATGATTTGAACTGAGATTCTCTGACTTTACCAAGATATTGGCCAAACTTGTGTTTTTCATTATTTATACTATTATGTATCTTTAGCATAAGAGTTTAAAGATGTTAACCTGTTTTATCACGTCTCAATGTTTTTATAGATTAAATGTTCTTTTTAAGATGGCTTTTCCTAAAATTGACCAAGACTTGAGAAATCATACCTCAAACTATTACAGTTTCAAAAGATTATTTAGATACTTAACATCTGGTGACAATTTTATAAACATTTCTAATTGTAAGAAAGTGAATCTATTGAACTGGGGCCACTTTCATTTAAGTGCATTTTTGTATTTGAAAGGGGTTCACAGTTGCTATTTTTAGGCCCAAGAATACAGGAGGCTGGGCTAATTGTTCAAGAGACTGAACTTCTACCCTCTTTCCTTGTGATCAACATATGTCAATTAACATGAGAACTCAGAAGGTATACTTAAATATTTAGTCCCAGCTTTGTAATGATAACTGAATATATTGGCTTCTTTGTTCAAAAATAACATCTCTGGCTATAAACAAGTATGTTGTGCTTTGAAAGCATTAATGAACTTGGGGGTGGGGGAGGTCTTAGTGTGTTTAAAAATGATTCTACTTTGTTTCAAGCCTGTTGTAAAGGAAAGAGAACTAGGGTTTGATTTTAATCCCAGCTCTTCTACTCACTAGCTGTGTGATTCTGGGCAAGTCACTTAATTTAGGAGTTTTTTTTAAGCTATAAAAATGTGAGGATATCAAGTGCTTGCATTCCTTAGATTGGAGAGGCAGCTAGGTCTTAGAGAGCTGGCCTGAAGGCAGGAAGACCCAGGTGGAAAGACTGCCTCTGACAATTCCTGGTTGTGTGTTCCTGGACAAGTTCTGTGTACATCTCAGTGAGCAGGCAATGCCCTAAGACTCCAAACTGCAGAGAAAGTACAGATGTGCTTTGTTAGAGAGGTTCTCTGCTTCAATGGACTCTTAGGTCTGGTTAATAAAAATACTGACCTGAAGAAATTGTTTCAAGGAAAGCACTTAAAACAAAACAAAACACCAACCCTTAAATGCTATAGAAGTGAGTTGTTACTAATGACACTTGGAAGTAATCAGTCCTTCTTCTATGAGCATATTTTTGGCTGCTATTTACTTCTCTTTTTGCCAACCTGGTTGCTTTCCAGATTATATCAAACAACTCTCTGCACAGAGGAGTAATAAGCAGCAGAAATGAGAACACACCAAGTGCAAAGATCTAGTGTGTTCACTTTCAGAGGATAAGGAAGAGCAAAATAGATTACATGATTATGCTGTGGCATGGAATGTTTCTCAAGTTAAACTATGATATCCTATGATGGCCTTCTTAAGGCTAGAATATTCTACAATTAATTCTGTGACTAGAAAGCAATCCACAATTTAGCCTATTTTTCCTGAATTTGCTGGGAGACTTGTATGGCCTCTCAAAAGAATTAATTTTAGCTCTGAATAAATCATTTTTATACTACACATGCCTTTTAAGTATTTGGTTCTCTTTAATTGATTGCCCTCTTGGAAAATGTTGACTTTCTCAATTTAATTCGACAGTTAAACCATTAGTATTAGAGTACTGTTCTAAGTAAGCCAGGGGAGATGCAAAGCTTAAATAAACCAGAGTCCTTGACCTCTTGGAATTTATAGTCTAGGTAGGGGATGAACACAGTTTTCAAGTATTGCCAGAAGGTACCTCAAAGGTCATCTGATTCATTTCATTTTACAACCAGGGAACTGGGGTCCGGAGAGGTGAAGTTGGCAGGAACGAATATATGAATGAAAAGGCATATATTAAGCTCTTGTTACATGTAAGACACTGTGCTCAGTGGGAATGCAAATTGAAAAAGTAAGTCAGTCTCTCAGAGCTCACATTCTAATGAGAACACACAGGGAGTTTTAGGGGCAAGTCAGATGGAAAGGTCCAGTGGTTCTTAGGGTGTGGTGGCAGTACAGTTGGTAATATATTTTCTTTTTTGTTTTTTTTTTTTTGGAGGGAGGAAGGCAGGGCACTAAGTGACTTGCCCAACGTCACAGGGCTAGTAAGTGTTACATGTCTGAGGCCAAATTTGAACTTGGGTCCTCCTGACTCTAGGGTTGATGCTCTGTTCACTGAGCCACTTAACTGTCCCAGTAGTATGTTTTCTAATATCAGTTCCATTGATAAAAATCATGCCTGTTTCTAATGCTGAGCCATTTGATGGGACTGAGGACTTTGGTGGTGAGAAATTTCTCTTTTGATTCTCTAGTAACTGGTGGCTGAGAAAGGAGCATAGTTCTAAATGTTCACAAGGATTGCTCCTCTGGACAAAGACTGTAGGGGCTGGCTGGAAACAGCTTGTGGTGTGGGGCTGTTGGGTTTACCTGCTCTCTGCACTTGGTCAACAATTGGTATTGGTGGGGATCCAATCCACACGCTTTGCCCCTGGAAATGACCAGAGGGACATATTCTTGGGACTTTTAGGCAGGGTACTGGACTATCACCACATGCATCTGAGGGGTAGGTGGTAGAGGCAGATAACCTCTTGCTCCCTGACTCTCCTTTATACACCTTGCTGTTTCACATGGGAAGGTTATTAGCAACTAGGGAATTTAAGGGAAAAGCAAAAGCCAGAGATGACTTCCTAAATTTAGGGATAAAATTTTTTTTGGCAGTGCTAGATGTTAGAATTTAGTGTTTTTGAATTTCATCTCAAACTTCACTTAACATTTTTGGTGGGGAAAGAACTTTGGGCTCAAATTGTAGGCTCCTAGCTTTAGAGCTGGTTAGATCATTTAATCCGTATAAGGATATGGAGGTCCAAGGACATAGAACTAGTAAGTGGCAGTCTGGATTTGAACTCAGGCCCTCTAATTCAGAACCCAGTGATCCCATGATACCTCTCAATTACTAGAACCTAATAGATTTAGATCAACAAAAACAAGTAAATTAACTTTGATTATTCTTAAAAGATAACTGTTTTTGGAAGACTTCTTCATTACAGCATTGGGTGATGAATTCAGATTGCAGTCTTAGGAAGGTGAGGGAGAGCTGGATTCTGGAAATGTTTTTGAAAAGAGTTTATGAGAATGAGGGTGTGGTTGCTCATCAAAATAACTCCAATAAAAGTCAGTCCTTTGTCTTGTTGGATTCAACTCTTTCAGACTTGCTCAATGTGTGTACTTTGTTTAGGACTTGTGTGGAAGGAAAGAAGGATTAGTAGTAACAGTAACAAGGACTTTGACAAGACTGGTAGGCAGCAACTTCCCTTTTTTTAGTGTAAAGGTTTTTTTTAAAAATAGTTTACAGAAGAGCTAAGTCCCCATCAAAAAGGAGATAAACATGTCACTAGATCCAGTTGTATTTTTTTTTGCTCCAAATGTCTTATTCAAAGATGCTTATTTTTGAGTTTTTATCCCACTTGGGTTTTCCCAGTAATTATCAGAGGGGTTGCAAGGTCATTTCCTTTCATCCTGATCCGTATCTGGCCACTGGACACAGAAGGCTCCAGAGGGGAAAGTAAAGGCTGGTGACTTTGCACAACCCTCCCTCACTTAAATCCAGTTCACTTGCAAGTCATGGCATCACCTCCCTCATGTCATGGTCTTCTTTGAGAACAAACAACAACAATCAGAGGTTAGCATGATCAGGAGAACAACCCTCCTAACCCAGTCTCTAAACGGTTATGTTAACAGTGAATAGGTTCTCAGGCAAAGTCATTCCTCCTTGCATTGCTCTGGTGAGAAGTTAAATGCAGTTACCAAGTATTCTTGGCACTATTGCTGATAACAAACAGTTGTAGCTCTTAGCCTGTGTGCTACTGTGCTCATTTACAATTTTTTTCTCTATACTGGAACTCTTAAAAACAAACAAACAAACAAACCATCATTGGCAGAGCTAATGCTAGGAAGCATTTCTTTAATTCACACTACATGACTATCACCTAGGAACAACTCCCTTGAAGATGCTAAAGGGAGGGGAAGGAGTAGTGAGGAAGGTGAAAGGAAGGAGGAATTAGTGTAAGATCAGACAGACTATGTGAAAGTATAGCTGTTGAATGTCTTGCTCCTAATACAAATATTGTTGGGATTTTCAGTGGGAATGAAGACATGTAACCCCTCCCAGATAATTCTTCTCGCCCCAGAGGAATAAGTCCCATTCGAGTATCCTCCGATTTGTCTCAGACCTCTGGAATCCTGCTCTCTGGGAGAGAAGCCTCCGGGGGCTACATTCCTCACACAGCCCCTCCTCTCCTTCCCTCCCTCTTCTACTGATCCTCGGGCAGTCCACTTAAGGGCATCTGTAGGAGGAAGCCCACGTTGGGAAAGAGTTTATTTCGAGAGAAGTATGGGGGAAGGGATCTGACCTTGTTAAAGTCTACGATACACAGCATGTTTATCAGATGACCTTTTAAGAGAAATGTTTACTTATTTGCCTTAATATTCTTAGAGACTCTGTTTTCTTTTTCAGCCTAGTGGTGAATCTGACTTTTACCTTATGCACAGTAATGTGAGAGGCCTTCACTTTGAAGGAATACATGTGAGAAATTCAGTTCTCTTCTGTCCACCAACTTTGTTTTCAAGTTGACAGCTCTCTGTTTTACCCCCTGTGAATGCTAGTCCATCCTAATGTGAATCTCTGCTTTACAAAATATTTCTCAAGCTGATTTATTCTGAGAGCCTCTGGCATCTACCAAAATCTCACAGCCTGCCCCTTTCATTTTTTCCCAGGACACTGTGTCCTTAACTCTCACCAAATATTCTCACTTCCTCCATCTCTGACTCATCTAGCCCCACTTTGAAATGGGTGTCTGCCTTGTCCCTTCACATTTGATAGGATTCCCAACTGCCCTATTTCCCCCATCACAGCTGAAAGATTTATGCTGGGATAGCTAGAAACTTTCATACTTTAAGTGAAGGAAATAGTGCAGTTTTTTTTTAAGTAATGATTAAAAAAAAATCCTTGCAAAAAAAAAAAAGTACTGATTTTAGTAGAGCTAGTTATGATGGAATCCTGGCCCTGCCATTCTCCATGAGCGTGCTATTTCATTCCTGGACCTCAGTTTCCTCATCTACAAAATGAGGAGATTGGATTACATGTTCTCTTTTGTTCCCTTCTGGCACTAACATTTTGTAAGTCTATTCTATAATTTGTGATTGGAACATTTGTACTTATAAATGTCTTTCCTTTTGCTCAGACTGTGCTCCCTCAAAGTCCTGAATTTCTCATTTCTTGTTTCTTTTAATATCTTCCCTTTGACTCCTACAATGCCTTCCTTGGCCCTTATGCCTAACTAATGCTGTTTTCTGGGTTCATAGACTTGGCCTCTGTAAACACTGTTCTTTTAGGTCTATCTCTGGCTGGTCCAGGCTGCCAGCCACAGAGGATGTTTCTAGTCCTGTGTAGCTTGGGGCACTTCCTTCAATGTAGCAAGATCCCTCTTGGTGTCTCCCAGAATCTCTACCGGCCCTCCCCCCCAACCCCTTTATTCCCTCTCCCTGGCTCCACCCTTTGCACTACTCCGGGGGACACACACAGGCTCATTGTTTGTCTGGGGGAAGAAGTTGATGGCTCAGGGAAGGGCCAGGAATGGGAAGGGGTGGGGGTGGGGGGACTGGAATAGGAGGGGCTGGGCATGCTGCCAGCAGGGCTGGAGAAAGGGTTTGGTTTCCTGATGTTTGAACTTGCAAAGGAAGACCAGCCTTGAAGGGATGGAGAGGAGGTGGTTCCAAGGACAGGTAGCTGTTTTAGATAGTGGGAGGAGTGGGGGGGTGGGTTCAAAGGGCCCCCCTCTTTTTTTTAGTATCATAGGAGAGGGGTGGTAGTGGGGGAAGTGATTGGTAGAATATTTTCTGGAAGCTTCATAAGTAACCGAAAGCCAAATCAGCCCCATAACCAGATGGAGGGTAGGTGGGTAGGAGCCAGGATAGCAAATAAACTATTTCCATGTTCTTGTTTTAATTCCAGCCTCCAAACTTGGGACACAAAGCAGTTCTTCCCCGCCCCCCTCCCGCCCCCCCCCCCCCCCCCTTGGAACTGAATGTGCAACTTTCCAGAACAAATAATGAAATGCAGAGCTCCTTAGGTTTAAAAAAAAATCCCCAAAGTGTTTCTCTGCTTTGCATCACCCTCTAGGGTTTGCTTTAGTAAGGAGATTTTTTTAAAAGAAGTGTTAAAGTGCGTTTACTAGAAGTAGTAGTGGGGGTGGAGTGAGAGTCCTCCCTCTTTCTTCTCCTTCCCCCCCCCCCCCTTTAGAGGACCCAGCATGCCTAACTCCCCAGTATCCTACAAAGGATGTAATCTAGAATTGTTGAACCACAGAAGCTTAAACAAATTCTCTCCCCTCATCCTTCATGACATTTCCAACAAGTGGGCAAACAGCCTCAGATTAAACAGTTCCAGGGAGGGACTTTATACTATCCCAAATCTTGGGTAGACAGTCTCTTATTTCTGGACAGCTCTAATGGTTAGGAAGTCTCCCCTTATGATGATCTCAAACCTGTCACAAATACGTATTCATTTGTGAAAAGATATATAGGAGAGCACATCCATTCTTAGGAACAGCAGTCAAAGTTTGAGAAAGAAGTGTGTACATATATTCTTCTGGCTCAGTCTAAGCTATCCTTTGCTGCAGGCTGGGTGAATTCAGGACAGGAAGGGCCCCACCCTTTGCTTTCATTTTCCTGGCTTTTGTCAGCCTGCACCACAACCCCTCTTTTCTTTAATTTTCCAATTTTTATTTTTGGACTGGAGAGAGGGTGAAAGCTTTTTGGCATCTGTATTTAGCAGACTTTTTTCTTTTCTTTTCTGGAATCTGTATGACCTACTTGAGAAACTAGAATGCCTTTTATTATTTTTCTGGCCATGGGAGAAATCCCTGTAAGCAGGGGATCAGTCACCATAGCTGGAAGTCTCTGAACTCTAGGAGGTGCACAGGGCACCATCCTGGTGACATTTTCCTCTGGCTTCGGATTTTCTCCCTGAAAACATTTTTTCAAAAGGCGGTGCTTGGTGTGTGACTGCTAGGAACAGCTGTAAAGATGAAACTGTGGGGGCTGTCCTTTCATTGTGGGCTGTGCAAGCTGTTAACAGGTCTTACAGGCTTTTACTAGTGAATAGGGCCAGAGTTGTCTCTTCAGAAGACATCTTAGTAACTTCTTTCTGTCAAGCAGCTCTAGGCACTTAAAGCCTCTTAACTTCTCTTGCAAAGGATGAGGTGGGGGTATCCCTTTTTAATGGGTGAAGGGGCTAGGAAGCCCCAAAAGGTTAATTAAGTAGCTTGTCCAAGGTCACTTAGTATCAAATAGAAATGTTAGAAGTCAGTCTGGAACATTTAGGTTCTGTAGAACATCCTTCCCTCTTTAGAAGTATGATAGGAGAGAGACCAACAGAGAGAGAGACGAGACCGACAGAGAGAGAGACAGAGAGACAGAGAGAGAGAGAGAGAGAGGATTTGGAAATGCATATCCTGGCTTCCATTTCAGCTCCTTCAGGTCTTTATGGTACATGTGTCCACTTGTCTCAATTGCAGGGTGAAGATGAGTTTGTGTTTACCAAAAGAAGAATGAATGTTTAAACTAAGTCTCCCCAGTTGGTTGGTACATACTTTGTCTTTACCATTATTATGTATGTGTGACACATACAGGTAAATATGGGGAAAGTATAAGCCATGGCCCCTGTCCTCAAGGAGCTTATCATCTAGTTTGGAAAAGAATAAATGTGCATGTGAAAAACAATCTATAAGGATATAGTTATATATCCTATATACAATAAAAGGATATAGTTAATATACTGAAATATTTAAGGAAACCAAAAGATAATAGGATATAGAGTTAGTGGGGATATAGAGGTCATGCAGTTGAGCTCTTTGATTCTAAAAATGAGAAAACTGAGGCACAGAGAGGTGATTTTTTTCCCCTAAGGCCACACAGGTAGTAAGTAGAAGAACTGGTACTCAAACCCAGGTATTGATTTCCAAATCAAATGTTCTTTTCCTAAAAGGTAAATAGGGACTATGGTGGATAAAAATGCTGGAATTGGACTTAGGAAGACCAGAATTCCACTCTCCTAGTAGCTAGCTGTGTAGCCTTGGGCAAATCACTTAACCTCTCTCAGCCTGTTTCCCCATCTGCAAAATTGGGATAATAATAGCACCAACCTCACAGGATTGTTGGAACGATTAGATGAGAATACATGAAAAAAAATTGCTTTACAAACATATTACAGATGTGAGCTATTACTGAAACAGGAGAGAAAGACGACGGAAGGGGAGTGGGGGAGAGAGGGAGACAGATCCTCTATGGGTTGTTAGAGGAGGCTTCATGGGAAAGATGGAAGTTGAGCTAATTCTTACTCATTTATATGGATAGGCAAATGGGGAAGAATTCTAACTGATCAGAGGAACTCTACTAAAATCTGCCTCTGGGCAGCAGTAATGTTTGTATGTTTATGGGACAGTGATGAGATAGTCTGACTAGAGCAAAAGATACATGTTGCAGTAGAAGTTAAGATTGAATAATTCACCTTATCTAACAGACCACAAAAGGGGAAGGGAAGGAAACAAGCATTTATTAAGCACCAAATGTATGCCAAGTACTGAATGCTTAACTTATCAGTATCCTACAAAGGTTACCCACTGAGCTAAGCTCTCTACAGTATTCCATTTGATCCCTGTTTTACAGTTTAGGAAACTAAGGCAGACAGATTTAAATGACTTGGTCAGGGTCACACAGCTGAGAACAAATTTGAATTCAGATCTTCCTGAATCCAGACCCAGTGCTCTACTTTGTCACACCTCTGACCTCATAAGTCATTATAAAAGACAGATAAATTATATGATAAAACTCATATGATTTAAGGAAGACTAGTCTGCCCATGCTGGATTGGTGTGGAAGAATCCCATCCCAGGCAGGCCAGTTTATAGGCTTACCATCTAGGCCCTTAGGCCCTAGACTATGGGAGGAATAGTGGGAATGAAAAGAAAGGAAAACCTAGGAGAGACATGGAGAGGGAGGATTGACTGGACTTGGTGATGATTGGATATCATTAAAGAACAGCACCAAAGCCAGGATGGCCTCCGGGTTTTGAGGCCAGGTGGGAGGATGGTGCCACTGACAACAGTGAAAAGCTGTTGGGATAAAGAGAATTTGTTAGAAGAGGGATGGGGAAGTCTCAATTAGTCACAGTCTTTGCATATTAGAGCAGGAAGTGAAGATACCAGTTAGTCCAACCCTCTTGACCTATAAGAAAACAGACCCCAAAGGGTTTAAGTGACTTCTCAAGGTCACAGGGCTTGGTGATTTTGGGGCCAGGGCGAGGCCTCCAACTGAAAGTGTCTGGGAGGCAGTTAAAGATAAGGAGCCCCAAGGAGAAGACAGAACTTTAGAGATAAATTTGGAAGTCATTATTAACACAAAAATGATAGCAGAAGCAGGGAACAGAGAGAAGGTTCCAAGGAATAGCTAGGAGATAAGACAGAACAACAGACTGAGGCTGAGGACAGCTCATAGTGGGCCTGGCAGGTGAAGATGAAGAGCCACGGAAGGAAACAGATTAGTTGGAGAGGTGGTGGGAGAACCAGGACACTAGATCACTTAAGTCAAGGATGGAAAGTTCCAAGAAGGGACTCCAGACTGTCAAATGCAGTAGAGGAGTCGGGGAAGATGGGGACAGAGCAGGGGGGGGCAAACGCCATCAAATGAAATAGGATTGTAGCATGAGGAGGCAGTGGGGTTAAATGAAAGATTTTTTTTCTTCTCCCTTCCTCCCTCTCCCTCCATCCTTCTCTTCTTCCCTCTTTCTCCCTCCATCCTTCTCTTCTTCTCTCCCTCCATCCTTCTCTTCCTCCCTCCCTCCATCCTTCTCTTCCTGCCTCCCTCCATCCTTCTCTTCCTCCCTCCATCCTTCTCTTCCTTCCTCTCTCCCCTTCCCTCCCTCCCTCTCTCTTCCCCTCTGCCCCTCCTCTCTCCCTTCCTCCTTCTCTTCCTTCCTCCCTCCCTCCCTCCTTCTCTTCCTTCCTCCCTCTCTCCCTCCTTCTCTTCCTCCCTCTCCTTCCTTCCTTCTTTCCTTCCTTCTCTTCTTCTCTCTCCCTCCTTCCTTCTCTTCCTCCCTCTCTTCCTCTTCACATTTGAAAACAGCTAGAAGGTATAGTGGCTGATCACAAGCAATCCTAGGCAGAGCTAGCAGGGACCTTAGAGCACATCTGATCCATGTCCTTCATTTTACAAGTGAGAAAGCTGGCCCAAGAGGTGAGGTGAATTGGATTGTCCTGGTCCCTAGGAAGTAAGTGGAAGAGTCTGGAATCGTATCCAGGTCCTTCGAGTCCAAATCCAGGGCCTTTTCAGCTACCTCCTACTGCGTCCTGTCGAGGTGGAATAGAGCTTTAAAGTGCAAATCACTAAGTATTGTTCTATTACCAGGAAGAATAAAGAATTTCCTCTCCTCCTTCTGTCAAATAAGAGAAGACCTGGGATGGCAACAAAGCACTCCAGGGACCTTGTTAGTATCCCCAACCTTCCCTCCTTCTTTCCCTCCCTCCCAACAGTGCCAACCAAGATTCTAGCAGCATTAACTCCCTTGTACCAGTTGGCAAGGTAACAAACTGCTTTGGGATTCTGGGGGCTAAGAGGGCTGTACCCCTAAACCCCAGAGATGCCTGATGTTTTTCCTTTGGGGGCCAAAGATCCCTGATGTAGGCTCTATTTTAAAGATTAATCGGGAAATAAAAAATGGAATGTAGTAGTATGTTATGGGTAAAACAAGATTTTGGGCTGTTGCCATCCTTCTCTTCTCTCCCTCCCCCACACCCCCTAGCACATACAGAAACAGGCACTGCCGTCTGTTATTCCCATTTGGAAAGCTGGTTATGAATGAGACTGGTTTCCTGGGGAAATTTTTTTTTTCCTTCTCTTCTCACCATGTCTGACCTCATCTGTCGTTTTCAGTGTTATGGAGAATTAATCTGGGTCCAAGGACAGGTTGAGGCTTGTATAGTAAAGAGAAGCAGGGCACAGACAGGGGGAAAGAAGGCATAGAGCTCTAGCTACTCAAGGCAGCTGACAGAGAAGGAAGATGTGTAAGTAAGGGAGGACATAGAAGGGAAGTGTAGACTGCCCATGAGAAATGCAAGACTAATAACATTCAGAATCAGAAAGCAGGAAGACTATAAGGAGTGGGAAAATGAGGCAGACTAAAAGAGGATTTGCAAATCCTAGGCAATTGCAAAAGGAGAGAGGACATTTGCCCACATAACAAAGTCCTGTGGAAACACCGAAAAAAAGCAAAATGGGGAGGTATTAATGCTCATCCCTTTGTAACAGGATCATTAAAACCTCGGAGGATGCTCTACAAAGCAAAACGTATAGCCATTTTACACATAAGAGAAAATGAGACCCACAGGAAGCTGTCCAACCCCACACAGAATGGAGCCGCAACCCAGGATTCCTGCCTTCTGCCTTCTTGCTGTCATTACTAGATGATGCTATTTCCATGAAGGCATAATTGGGATAGAACCAGGGAAAGAGAAGAGTGAGAGAGAGGGACAGACCTTCAAGCAGAAGGCTAGCGCTTCCTATGCCAAAACAGAAAGGAATGTGTGGTTTCTTTCACTTCCCCGCCCCCTACCCCCAACACTTCCAGAAGTGGGGTAGAGTTCCCTCTCCAGTTTCTCAGAAGTTTTCTTAGCCATCTCATCTCTGTAGCCCCCAAGGGATTCAGGGGAGCTGGGGGTGGGGGTGGGGTGCCCTATCCCTGTTAGCTCTTACTCCTTCCCCCATGAAATAGACAAAGGAGTCCAAAGAACAGTGACTCAGACAAAGCCAGTGAGAATCTAGCCCCTGCCGTTCACCTCCAGGACCCCATTTCATACCCAGAAACCACTGGGAGATGGAATTTCACTTTAAAAAGAAGGTAGGGGGTGTGGGAATTACATTTTGATGCATTGAAAAGGTGTTGGGGGCGGGGCGGGGGTGGGGGGGAAGGGAGAAATCCTTCCAGGCAAAAAGTAGAAGTGAATCATTTAAACTGATTCTCACTTTACCCCATCTTCCTTTTCAGTAATTGCTTGTTTACTCACTTTCAGCTCTCTGCTGCTGGACTCCTGCTGCTCTGGGGACTGTGGGCTTTTTTTTTTCCCCTTCCCTTCCTTTTCTCCCCTCCCCCTTCCTCTGAGCCGAACTGGCAGTGGAGGAGAAACAGAAAGACCAGAGGTTCAGGTCCTAATGAGGTCTCTAGTGATGTGAAGTTGATCGTCTTCACATGGTCCCAAGCGGATGTACGTCTAGGTCTCTGAGCTAAGACTTAAATTGGCTACTCACCTGATACCTATAATGAATACCAAGGGTTCCACCTGAGGAGGAAGATGACCTTGGCCTTCTGGTGAAAGGGCTTCCTGGAACAGAGAGAAAAACATCAGAGTAAGCGGAGCCGTATTGGTCCGGGATAATGAGAAGCAGGTGCCATCCCTCTTCACGCACTCCTCTCCCTGTCGCAGAACCGGGAATTTAGGGGCCATTCTTTAAGTAATGCCTGAAAGACAGCACAGGTTAAAAACGTAGTGAATGTGAACGAGCAGCCGAGCACCCGGCAGGAGTACTGTCATCTAAATTAATCCTTTCCTCTTCATAGCTAGATATAATTATACAAAGAGATAGGAACTAATTTTCCCAGGGGTAGGGGGATAGAGACACATATTAGTAAATTCGTTCATTAGAGTCTATGTGGTTTTTTTTTTTGTTTTAGTGTGAAGATAATACCTTCTTAGCCTAAGACAGACTGCTTTCCAATGAAATTTTAAAATTATTTATTCTCAAACATTGTTTTCTTTTTAAATTTTGAGTTCCAAATTCTCCCCCTCCCTCCTACACCCTCCTCTACTCACTGGGAAGGCAAGCAATATGATATGAATTATACATGTGAAATTGTGCAAACATATTTCCATATTAGCCATTTTTTTTCAAAAGCAAGAAAAATAAAGTGAGAAAATTATACTTCAATTTTCACACAGAGCTCATCAGTTCTTTCTCTGGAGGTGGATAGCATTTTTTTCATCATGAATCCTTTGGAATTGTCTTGGATCATCCAATGACATTTGCTGGAAAGGTGGATTGAGGGTGGGGCACAGTTAGGAAGTGCAATTCACACATACTTTAAAAATTATCTCTCACTGCCAGGCATTTTTTACTAAAATAAACTAAGCTTTGTGAGATCTAGTTCAAAGGGGGGCTGGGGGTGGAAATGATTACAGTTAACAATTGAAGTTCAGTTTTCCCTTTTGGGGTGTGGGGGGAGGTGGGGAGTTGGTTAAAGGGGAAGGACATGTGACTATTTGAGGACAGATTTAGGGATCTTCCACTGATCAGGCCTCCCTCCAGACAGAATTAGTTCCCTGACACTAAGGGGAATCTCTGAAACCCTTTTTTTGTCCTTTGGGGCTATTTACTCTGTCT
>NW_027187372.1:598626-739561 GCF_028583685.1 Petaurus breviceps papuanus
GGGGGGGATGGAGAGGGACAAGGCTCTTCTACCTGTCACCTACCTGCCAGACTTCTCTTCTTATGGGTTCTTTTCTCCATCTTCTTCCATCTTCTCCAGAGCCTTGCATGAGCTTTTAACGAAACCCCGCCAGACTCTTGTATCTATCGTCTCCTCCCATTAGTGGTGATGATCGGACACGTTTATTTTTGTAAATATCCGGGGTGCCCCCTTCACATATTTTATCTTCTTCAGCTTTTCCCCTTTCCTCACGATTCTAGCAGAATATTTACTATTTTCATTTTTTTCAGAACTCTTCCGCATCCTCTCCAAGAAGCACTCAGCCTCCCTATTCCTTGAAGCAAGTTTCTTCCTCTTTCCTTAACCCTCTTTCCTTGTCCCTCCCCTTTGCCTCTTTCTTTTCAAAGGACTATAATAGCAGTGACAAAGGCAGAGTGAATAGCAAGTGACCAACTGATTGATCACCTTTATTTCACCTGACTGACCCTCCCCCCCCACCCCCCCTTCTCTCAGGAATCAGTTGTGGAAAGAGAGAGAAGAGAAAGGGATGGTGGTGGCAGGTGTTGGCGGGTCGGTCCTCTCCCCTCCCCCCAACAAAAAGTCTTGGAGCTATTGCTATGTACCACTGAAGCCCACCTTGCTCTGATGCTTTAATTTAAGAACCATTCCCAGGTCTGTTCTTTCTCAGTTCTGTTCCTACTACACTAAATATCTCTCTGACATTCTATTTCGTTCTCATCTCCCTTCTGTCATCCCATCTGATTCACTGTAACCTCTCTTCTCAAACTTTCTCCATGCCTTCACTCCCTTTTTCCTCCCCCACCTACCTCCCCAAAGAAAACAACAATCCCTCAACATCAATTACATTGTTCATAAAGGGAATATTTGACCCTGGGGGAATCTTGGCACCCACCCCATAGGATAAGGAAGGGCAGGACCCTGAGTTTGCCGGAAAGCCAGGCATAATGGTTCCTACAGGAAAGGAAGAAAAAAGGAGGGAAGGAAGTCACCAGCAAAAAGAGGTGGACTTTGGGGTGGAGGTGGGATTGTTGTAATTTGTTTCTTTTTTCAGGATTGAAAAATAGAAGCCAAGGTCCACCTAGAGTAGTTTCAGCTGCTACCTCTCTGACCCACTGATGGAGGAATTTTTTCCTGTCCTCTGTGCTTGGAGGAGGTATAATGTTCCTGCCTTTGTCTGGCTCTTACTCTTTGAGTGACAACTGAAGCAGTGGGCTTTGAGGTCTTCTTACAAGACAAAATAAGGATATGTGTCCCTTTTCACTCTGTTTCTTTCCTCCCCACTTGAGGATTATTTTTTTTTTCATAGAGGTCTCAGTATTAGACTGGGCTTTAGGTAATTAAAATTTTATCTTTAATTTTTCCAACCATGGTTCCTCTCTCCTTACCCTTTGCACCCAGAGAATCTAGCACATGGTAAAGTTCACATTCCCTCACCTTGGCCCATATCGAAGATCCCAGAAATAGAGAAGTCCTATGAATCTAAAACCTATTTTGTCCAAGGTGTTTGACTTAGTAAGAAAAAGTTTCTCATGTATGTATTATTTCAAATGTTAAAACATCTGTACTTTAATTTTTTATAATTACAATGAGCGACATCCCTCAAAACCAAATGCCTTCTACAGTTAGCATCACCTTCTTTCCTAGGAGGTAAAACAAGCTAGACTTTTACATGAGGAATCCCTACCTCAAAGGCCACCTGAAATTAAATGGCTGGGTGTCTCTCTCCTGGATGTTTAGTGGTGTTCTGGGGAGCCTGGGACACAGAATGTTTTCCTTTTTCCTTTTAAAAAAATCTTAAAATTTATTTATTTTTTTTTCCCATAGGATATTTTATACCTTATCTGAGATTTACTGCTCTTTCAGGCAGGACAGTCCAGCTTTGCTCTCCATGTAGATTCCCCACTAGCAGCTGCATGTCATTCTCTAGGTGATTGCCTACTTTGTTATAATCAGGGCTAACGGGGGTATCAAAAAGCCCTCTCAACTCCAGTGTCTTTTTTTTTTTCTTCCTCAAGAAGTACATTTGTTTGGCTCAGTGAGTAAGAGCACCGGCCCCATAGTCAGGATGACCTCCGATCAAATCTGGGTTCTGATACTTAGCACCACACCCAGAAAATAACTGGCTGTGCAACCTTGAGCAAGTTACTTAACCCCAATTCCTTAAAAAAAAAAAAAAGAAGTACATCTGTTAAGTAGAGGTAGCCAAAAGAGGCCAGAGAACTGGCAAGAATGGGAGAGCAGTCAGAAACAGAACATTTTTGTGATTATCATGGTCAATTTAATATATGCTTAAAAAAAACCCCAAACTGTATGTAATATAAGCTCACAGTTTTATAGCTAATTTTCTTTCTTTGTACTTTTTTGGTATATTAAAATGTTCATGTATTTTTATGATTAAGTTCATAAGAAAGAACATTTTAAAGAAAGTTAGGCACTTGGTATTTTTGCCTTCTCTTCCCACTCTTCAAGTAGCAGGGGCATAGAGGGAATGTAATACTTTTAATTGATGAGTTAATCATATATATCCAACAATTACTATGTGCTTGTGCACTGTGGGGGTACAATACAAAGAATACTACTTCCCCAAATTGTTGGTTTATATCAGGGGGAAGGAAACTGGCCTCCAGGTCACATGTGGCCCTGTATATAAGCCCCTGGTTTATATAATACTTTAAGATTTACAAAGTGCTTTAGATATATTGTCACATTTGATTCTCACAACAACCAGAACATTTTAAATTTTACAATATTGAAAGATAATACTCAAATAGATTAAGTGGTTGGAGCAGGGATTCAGTCAACCAACGAGCCTTTATTTTATTTATTTATTTAGCCTTTTTTTGGAGGGGGGAGGGCACGGCACTTGGGGTAAAGTGACTTGCCCAAGGTCTCACGGCTAGTTAAGTGTTGAGTGTCTGGGGTCAGATTTGAACTCTGGTCCCTCCCAGCCCCCCTACTCCAGGGCTGGTGCTCTATTCACTGTGCCACCTAGCTACTCCCCAATGAGAATTTATTAAGTGTTTCCTGTATACCAGGCATTATGCTAGGCACTGAGGATATAAAGATAAAGCCAATTCTCTGGATTTGAAATTCATTGCCCTTTTTGTTATTCTGCATTGCCTCATCCTTCAGGGATTTTAAGGGGTTTGTAATCTAGTTGTGACCCTGAGACACATTTACATATAAAATCTGACATGACTTTGGGATCACAGCACCATGGTTGGTAATACTTGATAAGTCATATAGAAGAGGTGCCGGTAGACTGGAGATGGACAAATATTGTTCATAGTTTCAAAAACAGAAGAAGATGGATCCAGGAAACCAGAGACTGGCAAACTAGAACATCAATTTCTGGCAAAAATCCAAACAAGATTACTAAACACATAACTTATGAGTATCAATCAATCAGCAAACATTAAGAGAACATGTCAGCCCTCTAAGACAACAAGAATTCGGTAAGAGCAAATTAAACCAAACTAACCTTATTATCTGTGCTAGTATCACTATTATTATTCTGACTATGAACCCACAACTTTCCCTGATATATTGTACTGTCTTACTATGTTAAACATAAATCTTATTTTGGCTTCCACTGACAGGTGGAAGTATTTAAATATTTTGATAAGAACACCAGAAAAACCAGCTACACCATCTAAAATCAATGAACGGATAAACAAGATGATTGCACACTGCCCTCAGTAACTTCTGTTTATTTACTGATCATTAACCTCCTCTCCCCAAAGACTGCTATATTGACTTTAACATCCTCCTGCCTCTAAAGATTTGAAGGGCTATTATGTAGAAGCAGAAGCAGACAGATACTGCTGTATCCAAAGGGGAAAATTAGAACTGATGGGTAACAGTTTCAGGGACACAGATTTTGCCTTGGTGGAAGGACAGCCAGAGCTGTAAAACAAGTGAGTGCCTTGTAAGGTAGTGAACCTGCCGTCCCTAGGTTATTCAGACAGAACCTGAATGATCCATCTTCTGTGAGTGGCTTCTCAAGTTCCTTTTAACTTTAAGGGTCCTGATGACAAGAGTAACAAGACCTCATGATATATAAAAGCCAAATGAGGATTATGGAGTGAAGGGTCCTGGCCATTGACTTCGTGTCTGCTGTTTGAGAACCAGTATTGCTGTATATGGAGAGAACCAGATTGGCTTAGGGTGATGAAGATAATCTACTAAATTATAGAAGGGTTGCATTCTGCTTTAGTAGCGGAAGGGCCAGCACTGAGGGAGGTAAGTACATGGAACATTGGAGAGACCTCTGGGCCTCCAGTCAGGACGATCTGATTTCAAATCTGGCCTTAGACTCTTACTTAGCTAGGTGACTCTGGGCAAGTCACTTAACCTTTGTCTGCCTCATCTCCCTCATCTATAAAATGGAGACAATAATAGCACCTACCTTGAAGTGTTTTTGTGAGGGTCAAATGAAATAAGATATGCAAAGTGCTTTGTAAACCTCAAAGTGCTATATAAATGCTAACTATTATTATTAAATGACAGACCCTTGGAATATTGGTGTAAATAGTTCAGTTCAATATGTCCATTGAAAACCTACTATATGCTCAGTACTATGCTAAAATAATGTATGTTTGTGGAATTAAAAAAAACACATAAGACTTTGCCCTTGAAAAGCATATAATCTCTGGGGAGAGGGGATCTACATGTATAAAAATGTTAGATAACAATAAGAGACAATGTGCATCACTGAATGTCTAAATAAGTCTAGTTTTGTTTCTTATTTTTCCCTAAACAAAGCCTAAGGAGTCATATTCTTCAAACTCCTAACCTGGGATTTGTTTCCCCCTTCTCAGATGCTGTGATGTGTTGCCCCAGATTTCAAGACCCCCCAATGACTGACTGTCTGGCTTTTATCTGTAGGAGAGTGACAGAAGACAGATTAGAGCTGGATTAATGGGAAAAGAATGGGGGTGGGGGTGGTGGATATTGTGTCTCTAAGGGCGGAGGTTGAATCAGGATGGAATATGCTCATCGGGGAGAGCCAACGGGAAGAAGAGGTGAAAATAAATGGCCTGCTCTAGGAGTAGGTAATGAGGTGAGACAAGGAAAAAAAATGTCAATCAGTGGGAGACAAGAAGAGACAATGAGGTTTAATCTCTTCTGCTCCTTTGAAAGGATGAGGCAGTTGGGTTAAAGTGCTTAGGTTTATGAAGATAGATGCATTCTTGCTGGATCCTATTGGGGGCCTGGACCTGAGTATGGAGCAGGTAGATTTTTAAATGGTGCTGTTTTTTAAGAAGCTGATGAGACTCATCTGAGGATGCCAGTGAACCCTGGGCTTTCCACCTCCCACTCCTTGAAGTGGGAATGCTGACTAGAGCTAATTCTGGTGGGGGAATCCACCCATGAGTACAGGAGCAGGCTTTATGTTTCCATAGCTTTGTAAACTTTTACAAAGTGCTTTCCTCCAAAACAATTCGGAGAGGTGGTTGATTGACAATACCTCCATTTTAAAGACAAGGAGATCGAGGCTCTGAGAGGTTAAATTATTGGTCCTGGCTCACATAACTATGTTAAAACCAGATTCAAGGGTGACTTAAGGCCTAGGATTCCTCTCAGTGAGCAGCACCAATCAGACCCAAGACAGGTTATCAGCAACCATAGTCAGGATTCTCTCAAAGCTGGGTCTAACTTAGACCAGGGTCTTGGACCCTGAGCATGTGGTCCATATCAATGACTCATCCCTAGGGAGTTCTGCCCTTCCAGTCTGTTTGGGGAAGCTCCTAAGGATCCCTTGGGATTGGAAGCGTTCCTTGGAGTAGGGGTACAAGGCAGGGGAACCTAGCTAGAACAAAACCTAGTTCTCTAAATCTTCAAGAGCTTCTTGGGTGGGCCCAGACAATGTTGTTTAATGTAGCCCAACAGCCCCCAAACATCTTTCCCACAAGCCTCCAGCCCCTATGATTAGAGTCACTTCTTTGGGTGAGTCTAATTTCCCAGAAGTACATTTCCCAGAAGTCCTAGGAGGAATAACATTAACATCCATTTAGACACATCAAGTATTACATAATAAGATAAATTCGTAATCACCTAGCAAGAGCAGGGCTAGGGGGATGGAAGCAGAGGGGGAAGGGGACCCAGGACCAGTAAATGTTAATAGGGAATTGAGGATAAAAGATCTGTAGCATGAAGCATTGGTGTTCAGTAGACTGTGGCTTGTATATTCTATGATTTACAGTAAGATGACTGCACTGTAGAAAATCCCAGAACTCATTTAGGATTGAAAAAGAAGGAAGGAGACTGGATTAAGGTTCTACTCCACTGAAAAGATTGTTTCATACTCCAAGGGAATGGCTGAGAAGGAATTGTGGCTTTTGTTACTCTCAGGAGGTCTTATCCCTTTGCAAATGCCCTCATGCCATTTCTGGATGCTTTCTCCTAAAAGTCGGCACTTGGTTAAAATTTGACCACTCACTACAGGGGAGTCAGAGAATAAGATATGTGAACACCCTCTTTTCTTCTCTGATGATACAAACACTTTGGGATTATTTAATGAAGCCAATCAGATGATATCACTTTGTTTTTTCCTCTGACTGCTTTGGGTGACAGTGTCTACCCATGATAAAGAGACAGATATCCTTTATCTTTGTAGATTCCCTTAGTCTGGATTATAAAAGGTTGAGGGAGAGAGAGAAACCAGGATCCACTGAGAATGTATTCTCTACTTTGAGCAATGCTTCCTCTGTGACTGACTTTGAAAGATGTAATCTCTGCCCTTATATTAAGAAAAAATTTGGACAGTGTTTCTGGGTCCCTTTGGAAGGGACTCTGGCTAGAGGCTGTAACCAGATGGAAGTGGGGAAAGGCAGGGAGGGCTAGGGCTAAGTGGGAACAGATATTTGAAAGCCAGATGGTACAGATGTTGGTGGCTTCAAATGCCCTGTGGCGTAAACTTTGAAGCTCATGCCATAGGTATGCTTGCCAGGAATGGGCAATTGGCTTCCATCTGTGCACCTGGTCCACATTTACTGAACAGAGATATAAGAGCACAAAACGGATCCCAGGGGAGTATGGGGATCTGTAGGCATTTGAATTTGTGTCCAGTCATTGTTAAGACTCCTTGGGTGCACCATGCATTTACGATGAACTTCCCTGAATGCTCACATCTCTCCCCCTCCCCCCACGCTCTCTGGCTTTACTTGCTGACTAGAGCTGAGTCAGGTAGGGAATGCACAGTGGCTTGACTGAGAAATTGAAATACATAGTAGTGACTTGATGACTAGGTCTTGCCTTGGCTAGGGACTTATGAATGGGGAGTTTTGGGTAAAATATGTCTTTCTGTCCCCTCTCCCTCATCCCCATACTCTTGAAAGGAATAGACCCAAAGAAACCTGCTTAGGACTGAAGGTATGCCTTCAGTTCAACCTCAGAAACCAGTTTGTTGTTGGCTCAGAGATGTTAAACTGGAATCAGGGACGCCAGTCTGGCCCAGAGCTCAGAAGACAGGAGCAAAGTGGGAGGACCAGATGACTCAGTGATTGAGTAATAGGATAATGCTTCTCCTTGGTGCTTTATAAACATTGGCCAATGGACTCTTGCGACATTTTTGACAGGTGGGTGGCAGGAAGAGTCATGGGTGGGGAGGAGGTCAGGGGAGGCAGGAAGATGGTTAAATATATTGAGCATGGTAGGGGAGGCTATAATTGCCACAATTAGCACACATACACTTAGAAGTGTTTAAGACACTTGGTTAAATGACTTCTTATGGGGGGTGGGAGTTGGGAAGAGGAATTCGATGGAAAATATAGGGTCCAATCAAAGTATTTTTTCTTCTCTTCTTTGCTTCTATGCTCACCTCTCCTACTTCAAATTGCTTACATGAGTGTCCTGTTTCTTTGGGCTCTCAAGCTTCCATTCTGCCCACCCTGGCCTTCCACTTACCCTAAAGCAACAAACTTTAAAGTATTACCCCTTTGGGAGGGCTCAAGGTATAATTGCATTTAAATAGAGTATTCTTGTAAGACTAAACAAGAATTCAAGAACTAGTGGAATGAATATCTAATTGTGAAATACTGGGCATTGGAAGAGGTCTTTTTTTTTTGAGAAGGGGTCTCTGCCTAGCGACTATTAAACCATAACACATGGGTGGCTATTTTCCTTAATGGTAAGGCTGGTGGTGAGAGTGATAAACCTGTTGGCTATTGGGAAAGAAACCTTCGGGAAATGGTTCTGTAGTGCTGATTCTAGTACCCATGATCTCATACACATACCAATGGTTCTGTAGTGCTGATTCTAGTACCCATGATCTCATACACATACCATCATCAGCATAAGGAGACCAGGGACCTGGACAAAAATATTGACTCTGTTATTGACCTGTGTGACTACTGGACAAATCATAACTTCTCTGGCCTCAGTTTTCTCATCTGTAAAACAATAGGGTTGAACTACAAGAACTTTCTAGGTGTAAATCCTATGAAATCTTTCCATATTTCCACCCCTACTGATAATCATGGCAATAGGAACACTGAAAACTTTCACTGACATAGGAAGTGACTTCTCCCCCCTCCCCAAGCACACTTTTCTGGCACGAAGAGCTGAGGTCTGGGGTCCCAAAAGAGGTGTCAGTGGAAAGGGTGCTCATGGCTGTTGATGACACCATTTCTGGGGAATAAACTACAAAGGTTTCCAACAGAGACAATCTGGGTTCTTGCCTCAGCAGTGATGAGTCCTGTTCCACCCTTCCCCCCTTTCTGCACTCTGAATCTCATTGAAATCTGGCAGACATCTGGCTAAGCCCTTGGGTTCCTCTCTAGTAAGGATCCAGCAGTGGGGAGAGAGAAGGAACTTGGGAGTGGGGTGGGGGAAAGGAGGAGGGAGGAAGGGAGAGAGGGAAAAATTGCAAACAAGCCACGGTGGTTCTGGCTGCTGCTTCTCCTGCTTTTGTGTCTGCTTCCCCTGGCTTCCTCCACCCCTTTTCTGAAACTGTGAAGGATTTCTGTTCCCACCTGGTTCAGTGAGTCATGGCTCTCTGAGCTCATTAATGCGCCTAGCTTGAGGTCTCTGATTGTGTCTTTCTGTCAGACACGTTTAGAGACCCTGTTGTCTCATGCTGCTGCCCCCTGCAGACCTCCCTCCCCTCAGCCTTCCTCAACTACCCCCTACAGATCTCCCCCTTCCCCCATTCCTAAGCAGATGCTGCTTGTCAGGCTGCTAGCCAGCAGCAGAGCAGAAGTGAGCAAGAACAGAAAGAATCATCTCAGGGAGCTGATAAACAGGGAAGAAGGCTGTGATGGGTCAGGAGAGGGAAAACACCTTAGGAGAATGTGTGTGACCACTGCACAAGTGTGAGGGCTGAAGAGGGAGGAAAGGGGATGAGAGAGCAGGTGAATTATGTGACCTCCTAAGGACCCTCAGGAGCCCTAAATCCTGATTTGGAACACATATGCATTCATGTGCATACACAGACATGTACATCTATGCACACATGTATGTGCATGTATATGTGTGTATACACACATTATACATATATCACATTTAGAATCATGGAAATCTAAACCTTTGAAATCATCTAGTTCAATGCCTTCCATTTATAGATAAGGAAACTGAAACCTAGAGATTTGAAGTGACTTTTCCTAGGTCATAGAACCACTAAGTGGCAGAGGATTCAAACCCAAGTTCTCCAGTGATAAGCCCAGAACCCTTTTCCTTTGCATCCCTGCAGTGAGTACTTGTACTAAAGGTATATTGCAATGCATTGATAGTAGCGACCTAAGGAGGATGGGATTCAGCTAACCACATTGTTTAATCTAAATTGAAGATCAGTCTGAGGTATGGTAGCCCGATGAAGAAGCTGTTGATGTGGGATTCCCAGAAAGAGCAAGGATACATACACCGAACATATCTAACTCCTAATATATATTTTTTTGAATTTTGAGTTCCAAATTCTTTCTCTCTCCCCTCTCTTCACCTTGAGACAGTAAGCAATTTGATATAGGTTATACATGTACAGTCATGCAAAACATATTTCCATATTAGTCATGTTGTGAAAGAAAACAGACCAAAAAAGCCATGATAAAAAAAAGAAGGAAAGTGAGAAATAATAGTTTGATTTCACTCTGTATTCAGACTCCCATCAGTTCTTGCTCTGGAGGTGGGCCGAATTTTTCGAATCATGATTTCTCTAGTTCTTAACAGGAGTCAGGCCGTATTTAGAATGAGCTCTTGAGAAGAATATGGTGAGAAGCAATCATGTCTTTTCATTAGGCAGACACATATTCTCTAATCTTTCCTTTGATCTATTTTATAATCAAATCGTACACATGTAATGTTTATCTCTTTAGATGTTAACGCTGCGCTCTTAATAGTGTCAAGTATTTGATTTTTTGTCCCTATAAAGAGTGATATGTGACCCAAACTCCCTGGAAGCCTGATCCCTTAAATATTGGATGAAAGAGTACAAGACCCTCAGGAATCAGAAGAGAGACCTGGGTTCAGATTTCCGCTATACCATTTTACTAACTGTGTACCTTAGTCTCACTGTAATGATTTTAATAGCTGATAATAGCATTCTGATGTTTATATAGCACTGTAAGAGTCAGAAAGCCCTCTATATCATTATCACATTTGATACTCCTTATCAGCTCTGTTAAGGCAGTGCTATAGACATCGTCATTCCCATTTTTCAGATGAGGAAACTCAGGTCAAGAGAGATTAAGTGACTTGACTACGTTCATACAGTTAGTAGCTATTTTTGAATCCAGATCGCTCTTAAGTTAAAGTCCAGGGCTCTGTTCATTGAACCATTCTCTTGAGGAGCACAATGGGGATCCAAAGAAACAGCTTGGGGTGGTGGAAAGTACCATGACT
Source organism: Petaurus breviceps papuanus (assembly GCF_028583685.1). Classification (NCBI taxonomy): domain Eukaryota; kingdom Metazoa; phylum Chordata; class Mammalia; order Diprotodontia; family Petauridae; genus Petaurus; species Petaurus breviceps. Next base: position 609,484 of record NW_027187372.1, read on the forward strand.
GGATTCAAATCCTGGCTTTGCTATTTATTACTTGGGTGACCTCAGGCAAACCCCTCTGCTTCCTCCTCTGTAAGACAAAGGGGCTGGACTAGACAATTTTTAAGGTCCCTTTCAGCCTGTAATTCTTTGGATTTATGCTTTCTTCCCTCCATATTCCTTGTTAAATCCAGTTTCCTTTTCCTTGCTGTCCTGACCCTTTCTTCCACTTTGCATGACCGCAAGTACATGCACCACATGGTATGTATACATATGTGGGGGGGGGGGTGAATCAGTTTTACTCATCATTTGCTTATCATCTCTTTCCTCTGAGGCTGAACCATTTTCTTTCTCTGCACACTGCTCCATTCCACAAGAGTTCATCAAAAGATGACAAAAGAGAAACCCTTGTCCAGAAGAAATGCCCGGAGAAGTTTTGAGCAAGCCGTTGGTAATTGTCATAATTGGATGTGAGCCAGTACTCTCGGGGTGAACACCCTCAGTCTTGTGAAAGGTGCTTGAGGCTCAGTCATGTTGGTAACAAAGCTGTGGAATGCTGGGAGAGCACGTCTCACTTTCAGCAATGTGAGCGTGATCGGGTATACAATTTTTCTTTTAAGAAGATGAATAGTTCTCACAGGGTTTTATTGGTGGGGGGTTGAGAATGTTGTTGGTTTTATAATTTTAAAAACTGTTTTTGAAAGAAAGAGTTGAATGTGTTAGATAGAAAAGAATATATTCTTTTTCATTTAATAAAATTGAGAATGAAGAGTAAAGGTGAAATTACTTATTGCAAAATTAATTCAGCTGATTGGAGTTGCCTTTTAGCAGTGGGGTGCCATGGAAAGAGGACTGAATCTGGAGTTAGTGGCCCCACGTTTAAATTCCAGTTCTCTTATTAACTACTTGTGTGGTCTTGGGAAAGCACCTCCCACTTTAGTGGGCCTTAATGCCCTCACATGTAAAATGAAGGTTTATTACTTGGGTGACCTAATGTTGACATCTAAGGTCCTCCTGGCTCCTGTCATCCTAAACAAGTTACCCTGGAATTTCTATCCAGTGATGAGTCTTTCTGTGTATCTGAGCCCCTTTCTTTTTATACGTGTATCTAGATAAATCATAGAAACCAGAGTAAAAAGTATCTTAGAAGTCATCCAATCCAACCTCTGCCGGAAACTCAGGTGCCATTTTTATTTTCAATTCTTTGAATCTGTGTATACCCAGGAAGCAGAATTGGTGAAGTGGAAGGCATATTGACAAGAAGTGGGAAGACTTGCAAGGGTATTGTGGTATGGGTTTGACAGCTGGGTCTCTGTAAATGTTCTATATACTTTTAAATTTAACCTGCACTATTAACATTTTCTTAAGTCTAGACAATCAAACAAAACAATAAACTGAACCCTGGTTTGTAGCGTTTGCCAATTACCAGGTGTAGATGCACACGTTGAAAATTTAACTCACTCCCTGAATTGGGATTCTAATGTCACCTTTGCCACTTATTTGCTATAAGATTTCACTTCAGCCCTCAGTCCAGTTTCCTCAAAATGAGGATGAAAAGGTTTTCTCTAAGTACTTCATTGAAATTCTGTGGAGGTGAAGCAAGATATTGTGGTGAAAAATATGTAAACAAGTTAAATGTGAACATTGACTGTGTTGATATTTAAAAAAAAACCCTTTATATATGCAGATGTAAAATTCCAAAAAGATTTGAAGGGTTTATGAAGTGAATACTTTGTTATTGCTGGTTTGTTAAAGTATATTTTATTATAAATAGTTTTCATATAGTTTTATTGGTAGAGGGTTCTTTTTTGTTGAGAATGTTGTTGGTTTTAAAATTTTAAAAATTGTTTTTGAAAGAAAAAGTTAAATGTGTTATATCAGGCAAAGGATAGATGGATAGGGAGGGAGTGCTATTAGAGATATCCTTCTAGGCTGACATTGATCTATTAATGATTAGCTCTAAAATCCTTTGGCTGATGGATCAAGGCAACTTCTTTTCCAAGTAGACCTGACAATACCTTGAACCCTGACTCATAGAGGAGGGAGGCAATAAGGTGGAGAGAAGGCAAATCAAGGTGTTAGTTACTGCAGGCAGTAATCTGTAGCCATGAGTGGCCTTGGATTTTGATCTGACATTTTGTCTAGTGTTGAAGAGTAGGAGACAACCTGAAAGGGTTACATGTTCAAGGAGACATTTGCCCCATGTTGAAATCCTGTCCCGTGTGTTTTCCTTACATGTCCAACTGAGGTCAATGTCTAGTAAATAAGGGTATTTCTAGGAAATAGGGAATCAAATGGACTGTTTCTTTATTGACTTCTCTTCTCTTCTCAATAGCTTCAGGGCATACTCCCCTTGCCATAAAATTACTTCCCCCTACTTCTGTTTTTCCCTTGTCAAGTTTAAACTAATTCTCAACTCCTGATTTTCCCATCAGGTCAGTCAGTGGTGAGCTTTCAAGTCATGCCACCTCTCCTGTTCCCTCTTTTCAGGGCCCCTTAGGACCCAGGGACAGATTATAACTGGCAGAACTGGTCCTAGACCCCTTGGGGCTTTTAGCAACTAAAGCTGCTGTTCCTTGGGAACTTCCCAAGGCTATAACTACTTGCTTAGTCAGCAGAGGGTGGGAAGGCTGAGGAATCAGAAAAGGTCAGTGGTGGAGGGAACTGCTTATAACTATTGCTTCTAAATAAATAACAAGACCCATTGTTTGTTATTACCATTGCTAATTATCTTTATATTCTCCCACGGTGTTTTTGCCCTGTCAGGTAGGCAGGGCCATACCAAAACATCACTACTAAATGAAGTACCTGTGATGAAACCTTTGAATACCCAGAACTATTCCCTACAGTTTACAGACAACTGGACTTCTGGCTTTGGAAAACACCCTCAAAGCTCCCAAGTATCTGATAGGTAAAGACAGGAAGTCTAAATCACTGTTTGTTATTGTAGGGTAACAGGACCTGGTCTCGGAGAGTTTGCAGGCTAGTCTAAAATGGCAGGAAGGGCTTAAGGAGGTGTCTTCCTTTGGGTGACTTTTAAGATTCTCCATTTGTGATTTAGGCCTTTGGGCAGAGGTGCCATACTTCTGCTGCCACCATTACAGTCAGCTTGGATGAGAAGTGGCCCAGCTGGATTTTACAGTCTATTGTTTCTGTCCTAGAGTAGTGTAGGCAGTAGCCTGAGAGGCAGATGGAGGGGGAAGAAGTGGCCCAGAAGGTATGAGCCAGGGAGAGGAATATGGCATGTTATTGTTGTTATAGTAGTAGTAAGCAAAAACAGGGGAAATCCTCGTGTCTTCTGCCCCACCAAAGTGATTCATAGACAAAATTTTTAAAAGAAATAGTAGCTTAAACCAGAGAAATAGCATAGAGGGGCAGGAGAAAGTAGTGGGAAGCACCTAACTTTTTCCCCTGGAAATGATCTCACTTGTCCGAGACCTTAATTTATTTTGGGATCAGTTCAACTGAAATGGCCTTGATCTTTACGCTTCATTTTCAGTTTTATTATTGGGAACCTTCTCTTCCCTCCCCTTAACAGAGTGTGTCCCTGTTCCTACTGAAGCAGGGATGGATGCTCCTTTAGGGTCTGACTGTCACAAGAGGAGAATTGACATTTTCCTTGGGGACCATTGGAACAGTTTGCATTTTCTCTCCTTTCCAAGAGGCTGGGGAGAAGAAGGATGAGAGAGTAGCAGGTGTCTTTTACCTTTGGACCTTCTTTCTCAGTGGCCTGGAATAATTGGAATTTGCCTGTAGTATCGTTATCACAGATTCTTGGGACACTATACTAGAGACCTCCTTCTAGGGTGCTTTGTGAAGGCTGTTCAATCCAGTGTGTTTCTCTGGAGGTCGTGGCCTGAGGAGCATTAAGAGAATAAAGAGGAAAGGTCCCAGACTCTGTAGAATGGTCATTCTGTAGTGAGCTCTGTTTTCCCACATCAGTTAGGGTATGCTTTGAGGCTGAGGTAGAAGAAAAAAGAAAGAAATTATATAGGTTTATTTCCCCAGAGTAGGACGTGTCTTATGGTAGTTACTTGTCAAAAGTAGATATATCTGATTATCTGAGTCAGGTGATAGAGAGGCAGCATGGTGCTTTGTAAAGAACTCTGGATATGGAGTCAAGAAACAGCTCAGATTCTGAGTTTGCCATTTACTGTATGATTTAGGCAAATCTCTCTTCATCTCTCTAGGCCTCAGCTTCTTCATTTGAAATAAAGGGGGTTGGACTAGATGACTTCCAAGGTCCCTTCCAACTTTAGATCTGTATTCTTAGTGCAATATGTTAGGTTTTGAAATCTGAAGAAAGAGTGAGCATGGGACTGGGTTGTATAGAGAGACATTTTCCTTTGGGGTGGTGGTAGGAGATGGACACATGGACTTCTAGCTCTGACCTCTGAATAATTTAAAAAAAACATTCATTTATTTTTAGTTTTCAACATTCACTTCCATAAGATTTTGAATTCCAAATTTTCTCCTCAACTCTCCCCTCCCCCACCCCAAGATGGTGTGTAATTTGATATAGGTTCTACATATACATTCATATTAAATCTATTTTCACATTAGTTATGTTGTAAAGAAGAATTAGAACTAATGGGCAAAATCACAAGAAGAAACAAAAAAAGAGTGAACAAATAATACGCTTTGATCTGCATTCAGACTACATTTTTCTGGACAACATTTTCCATCATGGATCTTTTGGAGTTGTCTTGGATCCTTGCATTGCTAAGAAGAGATAAGTCTATCAAAGTTAGTTGTCACACCATGTGGCTGTTACTATGTACAATGTCCTCTAGAAAATTCTTAACCCTCTTCTATCAACCCAGTGTAAACAGCCATGATGGATTTGAGGACTCCCCAGTAGACTAGGCTTGTATGAACACTTCACACACAAAGTCTTTCCAGGTTGGAACAGCTTTCCTGGTACTCCTCATGAGAAGACTGCCCAAAGGAAGTTATATGGTCATTTGTGCTCCATGTCTTGAAATGGTTTCCTCTCTTCCTTTTCACTTTTGGACATGGGTGGTGGTGACAGAAAGATGGTTCTAGAAATTATGACTGTTGGTGATTGTCGGCTAGGAGGAACAGGGAGAGAAAATGTGGAAGAGATCAGGGTATTAGGATAAATCCTTGGGATACTCTATTAGAGATCTCCTTCTACATTGACATTGATCTACTAGTTAGCATCTTTTGGACCCAACCATTCCAGGTCTACCTAACTGCCCTGCTATCTAGCCCATATCTTACCATTTTGTCCATAGGAATATTATGAAAGACTTTGCCAACCACTTTGCTGAAAACCAAGTATATTGTGGCATCCCTCCAACTTATCAGTCTATTAACCATGTCAAAAAAAGATGTAAGGTCAATCTGGCATGATGTTATAATAATCATGGATTTCTTTTTAAGTGCTCAAATTTTATATACTTTAAGAATCTTTCATTTTATCCATGTGGGAGCTCCCATGTTGGACAGTTCACAACCCCTGTTCACTTTAGCAGATGGTCTCTATACGTCATCCTGGCTGAAATATTCATTGTTGTGCTGCCAATATTCTCGTGAGGAGTCTCTGCTTACATAGTTAGCCTGGTCTTTGGATAACAGATATACATTCTATTGCTGAGCTCATATACAAAGCTTTTCCAGCTTAGTAGGGTCCATTATTACTTACAGTATTCTGGTACAACAATGTTCTAAACCTTAAGCTCATCTCCATACCAAAATGAGGCACTGGACTAGGGCTTTAGTGGAGTTGTTCATAAAACATTCTCTTAATTATATACTCTAAAATTTTACCAGGAATGGAAGTCAAGTGCACTGTCTATAGTTTGACTGGTCTATAGTCTTCTTCCTTCCCCCTCATTCTGACCTCCCCAACTTTTAGGACAGTTAAAGCCAATCAAAGCAAATTCCCTTCTTTCCCCTTCTGTTCATCTCAAAACTCTTTGATATCATACCCAATCTTCTCCTCCTTTCCCCCAGTCTTTGCCACTTTGTCACTTTGAGGTGAACTTTCTCTTGCCAAAGTCAACCCCATCTACATGTGTAGGTCACTCTTACCCTTTCCTTCATTTCTAGCAGATTGCAATTTAAAGCGTCTCCTCTCTCAAATCACCATCCTTTCCCCACCTTCCCTTTCCCTACTGCTTTCAAATATTTTCAGCCCTTCCCGTCCTTAAAAAAAATCTTTGCTAGAACTTACAATCCTCTTAAGTAATCATTCTTATATTTTTCTCCCTTTCACAACCAAATTCCTGAGAAAAACTCTACACATTTGATGACTCCACTTTCTCTTCTCTTACCTACTACTACTCTCTTTGCAGTATGGCATCTGACCTCATTGCTTGACTGAAACTGCTTTCTACAAAGTTACCAATGATCTCTTTAGCTAATTTTTATTTAATTATATTAAACTTAAGTTTTAAAATTAACAAGCATTTATTTTCTTCTCCTCCCATCTTCCCCACTGTAATAGTAATGGAATTTAAAGATTCCCCTGTATTGGCTTGGTTTTTGGTTTGATTGTGTTAAAACCCAGAGCTTGTTAATCCCACTTGTGGGATGGACTTGTTGATGTGAAAAGAGAGTGCTGAACTGGGAGGAGCTGGTGATGTAGATTTGGAGAGACACAAGAGAGAGGCAGAAGAACTTTTTGGAAGCAGTACCTTTTGAAGGCAGAGAGAGACTGAGAGGATTGCTGAGGGCCACTTTGAATTGCCCAGGACTTTTGAGACCTGCCACCCAGAGCTGCCAAGGACTGAGGAGACATGGCTGTTATGCTGGTACTTTGTCTGTCTGTTTTGATGTTGTTTTGCCAGATTTGTCCATTGGTGAAAGACAGTGCTGTTGTTGCAGAAGTGTGGGAACCTTTCTGTTGGTTCAGAGCTCTTGAGATTGTTCTGCAGACAGAGAGTGAATACTGTCCACTGGTGAAGGACAGTGCTGTTGTTGCAGGGGTCTGGGAACCTTTCTGTTGGTTCAGAGCTACTGAGACTGTTCTGCAGACAGAGAGTGAATACTTTCCACTGGTGAAGAACAGTGCTGTTGTTGCAGAAGTATTGGAACCTTGCTGTTGGTTCTGAAGCCCTGAAGTGTTGTATGTTTACAAAAATCCTGGAAGAGGGTTTTGCTAATGTTTTCAGGGGTCCTAGGACTGTTCTGCAGACAGCGGATGAATTAATGAAGAGACTGGCAATGTATCTTGTGGCCTTGCTAAGCTTTGTCTCCCCAGGAACAAAGATTGCTGAGAACTTGCCTCAGTCAGGATGAAGAAAAGACCTCCATTTGGGTATTCAGTGCTGTGCTTAAACTTGTTGTAACTCTGGGGTAGATTCAATTGTGATCCAGGGGTGGGGAACTTTTGACCTTTTTGTGTTCTATGATTGAACAAATGAATGTACTTTACTTATGATTGGAAACTAATCTCCATTTGAGAAGAGGGGCTTTGTGATGGACTAAATGAAGGTACAGCCTAGGGGTGGAGTAGTATTTAGAACAGGGACTTTGTAATTGATTGAATGAATGTAAGGTCCTGGGGTGGGATAGTACTTGGAGATTATTTAATCACACTTAGTAAATGCTGTATTTTGAATGATGTCATATTTTGATCTTCTCTGTTCTTAATTTGTCACTGAATAAAATGGAGAGCACCTATGCTGGTATTCTGAACCTTGGGAAGTTGCCTTTGCTTGGCATTACATTACACCCACCTCTAAAAAACAAATGAAAAACAAAACCCCTGTAACTAAAGTGCATAGTTAAACAAAACAAATTCCCATATTAGCATGTCAAAAATGTACGTCTCATTTTGCATATTTAGTTTATCATTTCTTCATCAGGAGATGGGTAGCATTAGTTATCAGTGATTCCCTGGAATCATGTTAATCATTGCTTTGATCAGAGTTTTTAAGTCTTTCAAAATTGTTCATTTTTACAATGTCATATAAATTTGTTTTCCTGGTTCTGCTCACTTCATCCTGCATCAGTTCATACAAGTCTTTTTCAAATTTCTCTGAAATTTCCCCTTTATTTCTTATAGCACAGTAGTTTTACATTACATTCATGTGCCAAAATTTCCATATCTCATCAGATCAGTCCTCCACTGATAAACATCCTATCAGTTTTTGGTTCTTTGCCACCACAAAAAGAGATGCTATAAAAATGTTTGTGTATGTGGAACCTTTCCCTCTTTCCCTGATCTCTTAGAGGTGTAGGCCTAGTAATGATATTGATTCAATTCAATTCAAAATTTATTAAGCACCTACTCTGTACGAGGCATTGTCCTAAGTGCTGGGGATAACAGGCAAAAGACAGTTCCTCCCTTTGAGGAGCTTACATCTAATGATGGAGACAGCATGTAAACAAATATATACAAAGCAAACTATATATAAGACATATAATTATAAAAAGGAGAGCACTGGAATGAAGAGGTATCAGAGGGATCTTCCTATAGAAGGTGGAATTTTAGATGGGATTTAAAAAGAAACCAGAGAGGTCAATAGTTGGAATGGAGGACAGAGAGCATTCCAGTCATGGTAGACATCCGAGAGAATGCCTGAAGCCAAGAGCACAGTTTGGTAACTTTTTGGGTTTAGATGATGGCTCCATCTTGTAGATTTCCTATTTGTTATCAACTCTTGTATTCATCTTCTGTACATACTTTGAATTCTTTAGTGGATCTGTAATCTCACTGTTGTGGCTACTCTCTCCAGTGGTACCACTTCCAACCACGTATCCTCCTTGTTTTCCTTTTCCTCTCTCTCCTTCCCTTCCTCCTCTTCCTTCTTTTCTTTACTCTCCCTTCTATTCACTCTCCTCCTCCTTCTCTTCCATCCCCCTCTCCTCCCCCTCTCTTCCCCTCCCCACTCCCCTTCACTTTCCTCCCCCTCCTCCCTCTCCTTTTGGTCTCATCCTCCTTATCCTCCTCTTCCTCCCCCCACTCCAAGACTTTTTTTTTTTCTAAAGCAAACATCCTCATTACCACCCAGTGGGAAGTCTTGCAGCCACACTGTCAGCATCTCTTCCTGAACAAAGATGTAACAAGGGCAGAGCTCTGCTATTTAGGGGACACCATAGGTACTTGTAGAAACAATGAAGTTAGCACCTGGTCGACAGGATTCATTAGTTAAAATAGGAGCAGGGAGCTTCTTCCCCCAGTGGTCATCTCCACCGTGGCTCAGACAGTGGTCAGCTACACCCGTGCTCAGCGCCCTCCCTTACAAAGCTGATTTCAGTTACACTTTTGTGCTGTTTGCCCCATTCTTTTTCTCTCATGGCACATTTGCTTGGCATGGTTCTGCTCCTGCCTTCAGGCATCAGCAAAAGCAGGTAGCATTATGACCCAGAATCAGGGTAAAGAACCCACTTTGCCTTTCATAGAAGTCGCTCCTCTGAAGCAGTATCAAGGAAATGTAAGAGGAAGAATTACACTCAACCAGTCAGATTTGTACTTCGGTTTACATTTAAATTGTTTTGGTCCGGACCTGTGATTTCACCAGTGTAGGTAAGTCTAGGTGTGGAAACTCCCTTCACTGATGGAAATCACCAACTCACTTGTCTTGTCAGATTATGGGGCCCTGAGTGGCTAGATGACTTGTCCTTGGACACATAGCTTGCATGAATCCTAGCCAGGCCTTGAACCTCGGTCTCCCGAACTCCCAGACTCAAGCACAATCCCCTCCTGCTTTTATATTTAAATGAGACTTCTTGAAGATTTTAAAAACTTTCTTTAGATGCAACAGTAGCTTAAATAAATGCATATATATTATATGTACCTTAGCTATGTTTTTCACAGATTGTTGGAAAGATGTTTAGGATGATTCAGTCTATTTTCCTCATTCTATGAATGAGAAGAGAGGGGAGGTGACTTGTATAGAGACACCCAGATATTTCATAGTAGAACAAGGTGGACCTTTAGTCTGATGCTCTCTCTGCTGAGTCATACAAAAATCCCATGTTCCCCACAACAAACTTGTCATATAAAGGTGTCCAATTTGAGGCCTATAGGCCTGGAGTGAGGCCCAAACCAGATTAAAAACATTGGTAAATGCTTAACAAAATAAATGAAAATCCAGATTTGCTAATGTTAATTTGTGGTTTTCTAAGTCAATATGCAGTTGGCAGTGTTTCTATCTGAGTTGGATGGCAGTAAAAGTATAATTGTCCTCATTTTACAGATGAGAAAGGGGGAAATCAAAGAGATTAGGTAGCTTGCTCAAAGCCATGTAACTAAGAAGTTATAAAACCAGGATTTGAATTCAGAACCTCTGACTCCAGTTTTTTGACTTATTATAACACACTTGCCCAAGGTTGAAATTTGAACCCAGGACACCTCCAGTAAAAGTTTAGGACCTTTCTATCAAATACACTGAGCTTCCTTAGACCAAATGAGAGATATTTGTGTAACATTTTTTGTCACTCCAAAGTATTGTATCAACATAAATCATTTTTATAATAATAATAAAAGTCAGATTTCACCTGATGTTATTTGGACCCATGAAAACAATATTTGAATAACTGTAGGAATCATAAAAACAGTGCTGGGGGGGGGGGGCAGGCATAAGTTGGTAGGAAGCTACCTGGAAAAGGAGAGTGCAGAGAGGGGTGGCCTGACTTTGATGTGTGATGGGGGGGTAATATCCCAATCATCTTGGGAGTCAGAGTCACCCTGTGCTGAACTGGCAGCTTGGAAGCACCAGCAGTGAGTTATATTTATATAATTGTGACAGTAGTAGTCATCTATGCAGAGAGAACAGAGGTAGCTAGGTGGTACAGTGGACAGAGTATTGGGGCAGAAGTCAGGGAGACAACATCAAATTCAACATCAGATGCTTGCTAGCTGTGTGGCCCTGGCCAAATCATGGAATCTTTGTTTGCCTCAATTTCCTTAACTGTAAAATGGGGATAATAATGGCATCTACTTCCCAGGGTTGTTGGGAGGATCAAATGAGGTAATTTGGTAAATGGTAAATGAGGTAAAGACCTGGTAGGTGTTATATAACTATGAGCTATTATTAATTATTATTATAGAAAAACTGTCTCAATATTAAAATGAATCAAGTGAAACCAAAATAAAAATGAACACATGAAATCTGGAATTCTATTTCTGAATGTTGTCACTCCTGGCTTACTGAATTTAAGGACCTATTGGGCATTGTGGGATTATAAAGGAAGAAGAGAAGATACCATCTTTTCTTTCAAAGTGCTTACAGCCTTGTTGCAAAGGGGACATCTCCAGTCATCCTGATCTATATCTGGCTGCTGGACCCAGATGGCGCCATAGGAGAAAGTGAGGCTGGAGACTTTGCACAGTCCTGCCTCACTGAAATCTAATTCACTTGCATGTCATGGCATCACCTTCCTGATCTCACAGTCCTCTTTGAGAACAACAACAAGTCTTGTTACAGGAAATTATTAGAGAATAGGTCAAGAAAGCATACTCTTTAATCTGATACCAGGAAAGCCTTCCTCACAAATTAGAGATATCCCAAAGTAGAACTGGCTATCTTGGGAAGTGCTGGACTCCTCTCTTTAAAGCAGAGTCAGGATAACTATTTGTTGGGTAAATTTGGGTTGGAGCTAGGGAGCATTTTTAAATGTTCAGTGAGAGTATTTATTTACACCTCGGAAATCACCAGATCTACAAATCAAGGCTTTATTGATTGTTTTGTTGATATAGACTTAAGAAAGTTTGTTTTTTGTTGTTTGTTTTTTGCTTTTTGGAGGGCAATTGGGGTTAAGTGACTTGCCCAAGGCCACACAGATAGTTTTGTGTTAAGTGTCTGAGGTGGGATTTGAACTCAGGTCCTCCTGACTCCAGGGTCTGGGCTCTATTCATTGCATCACCTAGCCGCCCCTGACTTAAGAATGTGATGGAGAACATGCTAATATTAAAAGCATGTCTTATGAATGTTTTTTTTTTTTCCCTGGGGAGTTGGTTGGTTTATTGTTAGGGGCAGGCTTAACACTATCACAAAGTTAGTTCAGTTTTGTCGGTTGCTAAGTGGCATCCTGGTTCGTAGAGCATGGGGCCTGTAGTCGGGGAGTCTCCTCTTCACAAGTTCAAATCTGGCCTCAGACACATAGTAGCTGTGACCCTGGGCAAGTCATTTAACCCTGTTTGCCTCAGTTTCCTCATCTATCAAATGAACTGGAGAAGGAAATGGCATAGATACTCCTGTATCTTTGCCAAGAAAACCCCAAATGGAGTCCCAAAGAATCAGATGTGACTGAAAACAACTCAACAACAGCTCAGATTTGATATTGGGATGAAATTAGGCATTTGAAAGTCATTGAACAATTAACAGAAAGAGGTTTACTTTGCTCAAACTACGCAAGGATATGTAAACACTCTCATCTCCATATGGAAACAAGTCATCTGGTCAGTAGGACATGATATGGTGACTTGTGATCTTCAGAAATCCAGCAAGTTGACAGGACCCTGACTCCTTGTAGGTGGGACTTTTTAATGTCCTTAGGTGAATTGAAAACCATATCAAGGGAGGCAGGTCCCAGTTAAATCCCAGGGACAACATTTATGCCTTTTAGGGAAAACGAATCATTCTTTTGCAGGGAAACGTGAACCCTCTTCCATCACAGTTGTAGTGAGAATTCTTTTTTTTCTTTTTACATAGTTGATGTGTAGTGAAATCTCCTTCCCAACTCTGAAATTCTTTGAATATGCAGTAAACCAGTGTCATGGGTTTTCAGAAGAGTTTAGCATGAACTGCAGCAGCTAGAGGAGCTTTGGGGAGGGAGGAGACCCCAGCTTGTGTAGAATGGTGATGACTGACCGGTGGCCCATGACTCATCCCCTGATCCACGTCTCTGAGACTCAGCAGCTTATTTAATGGGACCAGTTTGCAGGAGTGAAGGCCATGCAACCTATGACTGTTAGTAAGAGATTTATCCATGTGCCTTTGATATCAGACCTTCAGGGGGTGTTCAGACTCATTTGGCTTCTTACTATTCCCATTTTGTGGTTGGGGGGAGGGGCTCAGCTTTTCAGCAGATTGTTTTTTTTTTCTGGAGGATGCCCGTAGCCCTAAACCCTGAGTAAATACTAGGGAACTTTCATTTTGGCCCACAAAGTTGAAACTTGCTCCACATGTTTTCTTAGTTCCTCAATTTTTCCTAATACTGATATAAAGAACCACCAGAAACTCCCTCAAATGGCCTTGTAAACAAAAAAACAACAGAATAATCCCTACTATGGTTTCCCCTTTCCAGTTTTCAAATTATGAATTTTTTCTTTCCAGCCATTTAGTATTCTTCCCCTTGCCTAGGCCTCATGTGGTTGATTCATTTTTTTTGAGGGCAGTTGGGGTTAAAGTGACTTACCTAAGGTCACACAGCTAGTTTTTGTCTTAAGTGTCTGAGGTGGGATTTGAACTCAGGTCCTCCTGACTCCAGGGCCCGTGCTCTAGTCACTGCGCCACCTAGCCGCCCCTCTCATGTGGTTTATTAATTATTGTTCAGTTCATCCGATAATAATAGCAATGATAACTCACATTTCTATAGCAATTGAAGGGTTTTCTTCACCACAATAACTCTGTAAGGTAAGCACTCAAGTATTATTGCACTCATTTTAGTGGTGAGTAAATAAACACTTGGAGATAATAAAAGTTAATATGTAAGCAGCACTTTATGTATATTATTTGATTTGGTCCTAAAACTATCCTGAGAAATAGGTGCTATTATTATCGCCATTTTAGATTAGCTGACTTGTCTGAAGTTACATAACGAGGAAGATAATCTTTATTTATTTATTTATTTTTGGAAGGGGCAAGGGAATTGGGGTTAAATGACTTGCCCAAGGTAGTAATCATCAACTGTCTGAGGCAAGAAATTAGGTCTTCCTGACTCCAGGACTATCCATTGTGCCACCTAGCTGCCCCAGTGAGGAAGATTCTGAGGCAGGATTCAAACCCAGGTCTTTTTTGACACCAAGCCTAAGGTTAGCCAGTAGGCCATGGTTATGATTACATAAATAGCAAGTTTAAAGCCAGCATTTGCTGATGGCTCCAGCTCCTGTGCTTATTCCACAGCATCACACTGACCCTTTGATTGAACTCTTACTAGATCTGGGGTTTCCCATCCAGTCCTTTTCTTTTGTTTCTCTTACCTTCATAAGTCTGGGATTTTTTTTTTTTTACTGAAACCCAGCTATCTCTCAGGCCCTAAGATAGGAGCCATCATCTCAAAGGTGGACTACTGTTGCATGAGGGCTGATCACAAAAGCTCAGAGAGTTCCCATGATGTCAAGTCACCAAGTAGGGCTTCCTGGAGCTGACAGGTCCTTGCTGCACCTTCCCCTCTTTTAAAAATATAGATTCCCCCTTAGCCTCAAGTCACTGCCAAAAAGTCAAATTGTCCTGTAATTCAATCTGATCTAAAGTCTCACACAATTTCAGAAAGACAAGAAGAAACTTGAGATGGTGGAGGGTGGGGTGTAGGGCATTGAGGGGAAGGACTGGACTGCTCCAGGGGAGCAGTTGGGCATTTTTCTCAGTAGCTTTAGGAATGCAAATAGTGACCACAGAAATTCAGGGAGTCACAGAGAATGCCTTGAGCTTTGGTGTTAGGTACAGCAGAGGTGTTAAACAGACTGCAACACTCCGGATTGGGGCAGGAACCAGACTAAAATGTAATTAGGGAATATTTAACAAAATAAATAAAAATACAATAGAACACAGATAATGCTAATATATGGCTTTCTAAGTCTCTATACAACCTGCAGGGATCCTCTTGTGTACTTGTGTACTGTCCAGTGGCCCTTGTTTCTATTTGAATTTGACATGACTGGTGTGCAGTCTTATGTTGGGGGTAGTGAGGTTAGTTTCTCTATCTGTTGTCCCTCTTGGTGGTGAGGTCTGTATAACTAGGTAGTAAAAGTCATGCCTGGCTTCTTATGTACCTGATTTGAAATAATACAATTCTCCTTCTGAGAAGAGAGGGTTAGAAGCAGGAGCTGGAGTGAGGGGGCAAACACACACACACACACATACACACACACATGCCAAGCAAGGCTGGAGAAATCAGGAAAGAGGGAGGATAATCAGAGCAGAGGGGGAGAGGGAAGAGAACCAGTGACCAGAGCTGACCTTACCCCCATTGTCAGCCTCTCCTGATAGTCAAGAGAGGGGGAGGATAGATGGAATGTTCCAGTCCAATTGCCTTCTATAAATCCTACATTGGGTCACTGTTTCTTCTCAGTATTTGCTGTCTGTGGATGATGTCTGCCCTTCATTTCTGAAGAGGACCAATGACATCATGATGTCAATTGCTATAGCAATGATGGTTGATGTCTTAACTTGTCCACGGCTCAGATTTAATTGAGGCAGGCTGCACAAAGTCATCAGCCTCACTTTCTTTTCCAGAATCATCAAAGTCCAGTGGCAAGACAAAAGTCAGGAAGACTGGCAGTAGATGACCTTGGCATCTTGGTGTCTGATAGAGCTCTAAGAGCTCCACCTGTACCTGCTTATTCTCATCTGCCTGTTCCGTAGGGGCAGGGGGGTAGATATCCCCCTAACTCACCAGCAGATTTGAGGCCCCTCAACTACCTCAACCAGGTTTAGCCCATCTGCCAAGATGGTTTCCCAGGGTGTAGCCGCTGCTCAGGACCCCTCTCCTTGAGCCACAGGTGACACGCCAAAGGTGGATGAGTAACCCTGAAAAGGGCTTGGCAAGCCCTCACACTGGAGGTGCTAATCCTTCCTGATCACTCCAGGCTGCTATTGCTTTCACAGAGAAAGTAAACCGAGTTGTATGTAGGAACATGTCAATCCAGGCTTGAAGGAGCACAGCTGGGGGTCAAGTGATGGCTATAAAACTCTGAAAGTTTTTACCTGCATCTGGCTTGTAGCATGGGGATGATTTGGGCATCCATAATGTTGTGGAGCAAGGCTGGTGTATGCTTTTCTTACTCCCCTCCTTATTTAATAGATATTTTCTTTTTCCCCCAATTACATGCTATAACAATTTTTAAAAACACTTTTCTGATTTATCTTTTAAATGGCCAAAGCTGGTGGCCCATGGAGTGCAGGATATTGAAGAAATATGGAGCAAAAACCAGGACAAGCTTTAAGGAGTGATACTGAGGCTTCTCTTGGGTTAGGGCTCCGTGGTTTTCTCTGTTTCTGTCTTGTTGTGTGTACCAGGCTATCAATTCCCCTGGAAGAGGTTGCTGGAAGCACTGGTAGTATGTATATATATGATCCCGGGGTATCTGTACGTGCCCCTGGTGCCACTCCTGAAGCAAAATACAGAACATTAATATGTTATTAGAAAGGGTAGAGGAAGGAGGATGATTAACATTGATGATCTGCTGGTGGGTAATTGCTAGCAGGACCTTAAAGAATGTCCAGGGGGGCGGCTAGGCGTTGCAGTGAATAGAACACCAGCCCTGGAGTTAGAAGGACCTGAGTTCAAATTTAATCTCAGACACTTAACACTTACTAGCCGTGTCACCTTGAGCAAGTCACTTAACTCCAATTGCTCTGCATTCCCTCCTCAAAAAAAAAAAAGCAAAAAAATGAAAAAAAAAAAAGGATGTCCAGGGCTGAATAGGAGACAATAGAGATGTTGGGGTGAAGGTAGATGTAAGGGAGATAATCAAAGGTAGGTGTGGGATGCTGCTGGTGCAAATAGGGTAGTCAGTTGGGCCACAGCACTGGTGAAGAGGATTAGTCTCTCTGGCCAGTGAAGGCGGTTCTATAAGGGGGTGGCTTTGTTACAAGAATGAAGATAAATTTTGGTGGGAGGGGAGGATTACTGAAATACTTCTCCAGATTGGCTTCAACACTTTATGTGGGTAGAAGAGGCTATTTCAGGGTCCTGCCTGAGAAAGTGCCAACTCTAGAACCTTTATCTCTTGGCACCATTGGTCTAGAATCTTGTGAAATGTGCTGAGCACATTTCTAAGGGAGCAATACCCTTAAAATGGGTTCAGGGTGCCTGGGAAAGGTTCAGGGACCACAGGTAATACCCACAGAAGTAGACCAAGGGTGGGGAACTTGCAACCTTGAGGCCAGATGTGGCCTTCTGGGTCCTTGGGTTTGGTCTTTTGACTGAGTCCAAATTTTGCAGAATAAATCCTTTTATTATGGGGATTTGTTTTGAGAAGTTTGGATTTAGTCAAAGGGCCATACCCAAGGACCCAGAGGGTCACATGTGGTCTTGAGGCCTCAGGTTCCCCACCCCTGAAGCAGACCCTTCTTTCTTCTCCCCTAAGTTCAGGACTCTGAAATTTAGACCTTTTTAAGAGCTCTGTGAGGATTTTAGAGGGAAAAGGGAAAGCATTCAATTTAGGAACATTATCTAAATAGAAGAACTTAGAAGATCTGAGGTGGAAAAAAATTCCTTTACTGCTGAATCTTTTGCGGGTGCATGGATGGATGACTTCCCCTCTCCTGATGCAGACCCATGAGCATTTGACATATGGCAAAGGCATTCAGCTGGTGGAAGTCATGCCCTTCTACGCAAGGACAAACAGGGGAGAGGTTTGTCAGACGAACTGAGATGGAAGACATACGGACTGGAAGGTGATGGACTAGGCATGAGCTGTGGTCATTTAGCTGGAGTGAGTTTGTATTAGCTAATGGTCTCCACAAAGGCAGTGACCTCTATGAACCAATGTCAGACACACACTGAAGCTGGTGATCTGCCCTAGGCTTTGCCTCTGCTTTGGTGGGGCAGAACTCAGAGGACCATGGGACTTGGGAAGGTCTTTTTTTTTTTTTTTTGGTCCCTTTGTATGAGTTGCTATTTCTTTCTCAAAACCCACTCCTTTGGAGTTTGGATCCTGTCTGATGATTTTTTTTCCCCCAGAAAAAGAGCAGACTCTTAGCAAGGGGAACCTTTGGTTTATTTGTGTCTATCTGTATGAGGGAATAAAGGGAATCTGGTCTGTGCTTATGAGGGGATGTCCCTGTAGGTAAAACTTGGGTATAAATCACATTAAGTCAAATTTTGCATGAGAGAAGCTACCTATCTTGACTCATGCCGACATAAGACACATGGAAAAATGTACTTGCCTCAGGGGAACCAGCATAAATATACGATGGTACCAACAGTGTTAACCAGCCATATATTACATTGGCAAATCTGAGGGAGTGTCTTCTCTGTGTTCTATCTGCCATACTAAAGCAGCTAATTGTTGTAGCATAGTAAGTGCTTCATAGACTGACTATCTATCTATCTATCTATCTATCTATCTATCTATCTATCTATCTATCTATCTATCTGTCTGTCTGTCTGTCTGTCTGTCTGTCTGTCTGTCTGTCTGTCTGTCTGTCTGTCTGTCTGTCTATCTATCTATCTATCTATCTATCTATCTATCTATCTATCTATCTATCTATCTATCTATCTATCTGTTTGTCTATCCATTTTTCACAGGCGTTCCAGATAGAAAAGTCTAGGATGCTAAATTTCTGGATGAAATTCTCAGAGGTCTTAGGCCACTCTTTTTCTCTTACCACCTGGGAAAAGTGGTATATACAAAGGTGGAGGTCACCACAAGCCCTTTGGCAAATAAGGTAGCCTTCCCTTGAGTACTCCCCCCCCCTATTCAGCTTGTGAGAAAAACCCTCTGGGAGCTGACCCTAAGTGCAGGCGGCACTGTGGCAAGCTGAAATGGCATACCCACTCTCCATGATGCCATGCTGTGCCCAGGCTGTTGGCACTGAGCCCTGCTTTTCTCCCCTGCTCCGTCTGCTAGGCTGGGCAGCAGCTTGAGCTATGCACAGGCAGCTCAGCAGGGGTTTTTCCTTGTCCAGCAGACTCTCTGAGCCCCTCTGTCAGCTCAGGGGCCATCTGGTGCCTCTGTCCCCTTTGTGTTCGTTCAGAGGGGGGAGAGGAAAGTTGGGCTGGCCAGTTTTCTGCTGAATGGAGGGGAAGGATGGGCCTGAGATCAAAGTGGAACAGACTCTGGGAAAAAGAAACTCATGTTAGGGACAGAAAACATGTACGGCCAACAGATTTGGGGAAGGGGAGGAAGGTCTGAAGGGGTGCTGAGGTTATAAAGGGAGGGGACACAGCACAAGGAAGGACCAGGAAGGAAAGGAGTATTACTAAGAGGTGACCAGGTTACTCACCTTTTCAAGGGAAAAGGGAAGAAGACTTGCCCTTTTAATATTGATTTATTTTTGACTCATTCTTTTTTAAAACAGAAGTCAGAAGAGGAAAATGAAATTACATGGAAAGAAAGTGAAAGGGAATATGGTGGTGATGATGAGGTGGGAGTGGGGGAGGGGGATAAAAATAGGAAGGGAAGAACAGACTCAAGAAATGGAAAAGAGATAAGCATTGGAAAAGTTGCATACATTTGAAAGCTCCCACCATTATTTACCTCTGACTACTTTTTCCATGATATAATAAAAGGGAACTGAGAGTGGTATGGGGAGACATTCATTGATCCCAGTTGAAGTAAAAAGGGTAGAGGTCTGGACTGGGGGCTAGGCCTGGCAGGCAAGTCTGGTTCACGGTTGGGGAAGGAGGGCAGAGACAGGCCTATCCTAATAATTGGATCATAGTTCAAACTGTTAATAACCGAAGTTAATAACTGAAAATTTAATAACTGAAGCCTTCAAAAAAAATAAAGTCATAAATGCAATGCTTTAATTCCTAGGGGCACTAGAGATATTGGGAAATTTTCTTATTTGGGGGGCTATGTGTGGGTGATACAAATGTGTGCTTCTCGATAAATCAAGAAAAAAAAAAGGTGATTTCAAAGCATTTTCCTTCAGGGACTTTACAGAATTTATTAATGAGATGTCACCAGTCACATGCTGGCATCCCCCTAGTTTGGACAAGCACAACTGAACAGTCCAGTAACTGTAATAAACGGAGAATGTTTGGTGTTTATCGGGCCCACACAATTCATTCAGTTAAGTCACAAATGATTTGGGGAATACTGTAAGGTCAGACGTTGGATATTATTACATCCCCAGCCCATTTCCTTTGGAGATGACAATAAGGATTTGATTGTTATTGGAACAATCCCTCCTTCCTCCTGCCCTGCTGTCTCTGTTGGCTGCACTGGAAGGAGCTTACTTGGGAGAATCTCAGCCTCTCAACCAATCCTTCCAACTCAGCAACCCTTTGGGGAGGCCTGGCATACAGTTCTAATCCCTCCTGTTCCTGCTCTCCTTGAAACATAGCCCGTGGGCAGCTCAAGGCAGTCTCCCAGGCCTCATCTGGAAAATGGGGATAATCACCATGTCCTTCCAACAGCAAGGGTGATTTATATTAAATTAATTAATGACTGTAAAGCATTGGGAAAGCTTAAAACGCCCGATTAGGACTAAATATGATAAATTTTGTTCAAATAGGCCTATTTGATATCAGATGATTTCCTCTACTCCTGTCAATCCAAGATTACAGGTTGGCCATTCCTTGAAGTTGTTAACAGCAGTGGTTCTGGGAAGGTTCCCGTATTTTAACCTGACCTAGTTTTAATTTCATATTTCCAGCCTGCCTAGCTCTGCAAAAGGAACAATGATAGGCAGACTGGAACCTGAGGCATTGTTTCTTAGCGAAAGAACTGTGGAGAGGAGGAGGGAGTGTGGTGTGGAGAAGAAAGAACTCCATTTCGGTGTTACCAATTTCACCTTGAGGAAGGTCAAGCTGCTGCTAGAAAAATTCCCCAGTGAGGCCAACAGATGCTGGAGGGAGCAAGGCATTACTGAGAGAGGGCTTGCCTGGCTACTGCCTGATTCACACATCTTTCTAGGGGGTTTCAACAAAATAGATGGAGTTAGTGAAATCGAATAATCCCCAAACCTGGTTTGAGCTGATCTTTTCTTTCTTGTAAGATCTGTGTGTGGGGAGTAGGATTACACTTACGTCTTCTCTTCTTTCATTATATTCTTTATCCCAGCTGCTAAAAGTAGCCTCAATTTACTTCACTGATTTGAACTTTAAAACCTTTTTGTTCTCTGCCTAATAATAGTAATACAGGGAGGGATATGGGCATTTTGGAATTTATAGAGTGGTTTCCTCACAGCAAAGTAGTCTGAGGAGAAAAAGTCAGTTCAGTCAGTAGGTCAATAAACATTTATTAATTTCTTTTTTTTTGCCTTTTTAAAAAAATTAATTTCTTATTATGTGCCAGGCACTGAGCTAAATGCTGTGGTTACAAAGAAAGTCAAAAAACAAGGTTCCTGCCCTCAAGGGGTTCACATTCTAGTGGGAAAGACAACAAATAATTACGTACATATGAGATATTTACAGTGTAAGTGGGAAGTAGTCTCAGAAGGAAGGCGCTAGTACTGGGGGAAGGGCCTTTTGCTAAAGGTAGGATTCGATGCTGAATCTTGAAGGAAGCCAGGGAATAGAGGAGTCAGAGGTAAGGACAAAGCATATCAGGTTGGGGTTGGGGGGAAGACAGTGAAAATACAAGGAGTCAGGAGATGGAATGTCTTACATGAGGAACATAGAAGAAGGTCAGTTCTGATAGAACCTAGAGCTCATGGAGAACAGTAAAGTATGACAAAACGAAATGTAGGAAGGGCCCAGGTTATAAAGAAGCCAGAGGACTTTATATTGATCCTGAAAGTAATAAGGAGTCATGGGGGGCGGGGGGGTTACTGAGTGGCAAGGGAATAGTATGGAGTTGACTAAAGTAACAAGGTCTGAACCCAAGGCTTCCAGATGGTAAGCACAGTGTTCTTTCCACTATATAATATTTTCATAAATGTGGAGTTGATCATTAAGACAAACCTCTGAGGTGAGCAGTAGAAAAATAACTATCCCCATTTTATAGATGAGGAAACTGAGATTCAGGGAGACATGATTTGTCCAAAGCCACAAGAATCATTAAGGGTCATAGCCAGGAATGGAACTCAGCTTTTCTGCCTACCAGAAACTCAGTACTTTTTTTTTTTTCACTTTCTCAGGTTTTTTTCCTAGGATCTTCATTTTCAGAGGAGGACTATAGAAATTAAGAGACTTATCCAAGGTCATGCAGACCTTGTCAGAGGTGGGATTTGAACCCAGGTCCTTAAGAGTCAATGGTTTGTGTTTTTGCTTTTTTTCATTCCATAATGTTGCCTTCCATTCAACAAACATTCAGTATCTGCTGTTCTCAGTTTGGACATCTTTGGTCTCTTCACTACAACTCCTTAGTGCCTAGAACCTAGTAGACATTTAATACATGTTTATTGATTATTGACTTTAGTTCTTTTTTATTTTATTAATTTATCTTTAAAAATTTTTAAATTTTTTTTCAAATTTTTTGGAGGGCAGTTGGAATTAAGTGACTTGCCCAAGGTCACACAGCTAGTTTTGTGTTAAGTGTCTGAGGTCAGATTTGAACTCAGGTCCTCCTGACTCCAGGGCTGGTGCTCTATTCACTGTGACACCTAGCCGCCCCGATTTTTTAAAATAGTATTTTATTTTTTTCTGATTACATGTAAAGACAATTTTTAAGATTGATTTTTTTAAATAAAATTTTGAGTTCCAAACTATCTCCCTCTCTTTCCCCTTCCCTAAGCAATTTGATATTAATTATACATGTGCAATCATGTAAATTATATTTCCATATTAGTAATGACTTTAGTTCTACTGGTCGTCACACTGTTAAAGAAAATATTAATAAATAATGATACAAGCAATAGTCTGAAAGATTAGGATCCATTAGTTTTAAATTAAGTGCACTGGTGGGTAAAAAGAAGTGTCATCATCCCTGCCTTCAAGGAACAGATAATCCCTAACATGACAGATGATATCCCACACACTCTTGTGTCTTGGTAAAAACTTGGAAGGCAAAGCCTATGTACATAGTGTACTAGTGATGGCAAATTGCCTCAGATCCATGTACAGAACGGAGGTGGTCTAAGGCAATTGTTCCTCAAGGAGCCTTCAGTCTAGGAAGGGACAACTGTTTTCATTTGTTTACTTTTTTTTTTAAGCAATTGGGGTTAAGTAACTTGCTCAAGGTTACATGACCAGTTATTTCTGGGTGTGATGCTGAGTGTCTGAGCCCAGGGTTCGATCTCTAGGTCATCCCAACACTGGAGCCGGTGCTCTTACTCACTGAGCCACCTGGCTGCCCCCATTTGTTTACTCTTGTTTCCTTTCCATGGTCAGTTTCAGTTCAATTTTATTTTTTTTTAACACACCTATTAAATAAATGCCTTCTATGTTCAAAGGACTGTGTTAAGGGCTGGATATCGATCAAGGAATTGACAAACATTTATTAAACACTTATTGTGTACCAGATATTATGCTAGGTGCCAGGCTGTGGTATATATAGCAAAGACTAGGGCTAACCTCTGTCCCCAGTCCCCTCCCCTCACTTCACCCCCCAAAGGAATTTACAATGGTGTGTGTGTGTGTGTGTGTGTGTGTGTGTGTGTGTGTTGGGAGGGTTAGGATGATATCTGTGGAGGCTTCAAGGAGGAAGTCTGCACCTGGACCCTGAAGGAAGAGAAAGATTTTGATCCACAGACACAGGGAGGGAACATATTCTAGGCAAATGAACACAGGCATATGGTGTTAAATTGAGATTAGGGAACAGCTGGGAATCCCATTTGGCTGAGAACATGGAGTGTGTGAGGGGAAGTCATCTGAAATGAGGCTGAAAATGTAGGTTGGAGCCAGAGTTGCAAATGACCTTAAATGACAGGCCTGAGGAATTTGTGCTCAATTCTATAGATAATAGGGAGCCACTGAGGATTTGTGAGCAGAGAGTAATGGGGTCAGAGCTGTACATCAGGAGGATTATTTTGGTGGCTGTAGGAAGGAAACAAGTGGAGAAGGGAAAGACTCTTCCCAAGAGCTGGAATAGTTGGAAAAAAATATTATTAGAAAACAGTTAATAGTCAATAATCAATAAACATAGTTACTATTCTCCAGGAACTGTGCTAAGCACTGGGGATACAAAAAAAGACAAAAAACCGTTCCTGCCCTCAAGGAACTCACAGTCTAATTGGAAAGACAACAAGTAAACAACTATGTACAAACAAGCTATATGCTGGACAAATAGGAAATAGTTAACAGAGAGAAGGCAGTAGAATTAAGAGGGGTTGGAGAAGGCTTCCTATAAAGTAAAGGCTTTTTGTTAGAATTTGAAGGAAGATCAGGAAGCCGGGAGGGAGAGAGGGAAGGAGAGAGGGAGGGAGGGAGGGAGAGAGAGAGAGAGAGAGAGAGAGAGAGCATTCCAGGCATGGGGGACTGACAGAGAAAAAGCCTGGAGCTGACAGATGGAATGTCTTGTTAAAGACACAGCCAGGAGGTTAGTGTCACTGGAGGGGGAGGGGACTAACATATAGGAACACTGGAAAGGTAGTGGGTAGTGGGAGAGAGAGGCTAGGTTTTGAAAGGCTTTGAATGTCAAATAGCAGATTTTTATTTGATCCAGGAGGTGATAGAAACCACTGGAATTTATTGAGTAGGTGCCATGACATAGACATGAGCTTTAAGAAAATCTCCCCTGAGGCTGAATGGAGGATGGGTTGGAGTGGGGAGAGATTTGAGGCAAGCAGACCCAGGAGCAGGCTATTGCAGTAGCCCAAGCTGGAGGGGATGAAGGCCTGTAGCTCGGTGGTGACAGTTTGGGAGGTGAGAAGAGGGTGTATTTGAGAGATTTTGCAAAGATGAAATTGACAGGCCTTGGCAACAGGCTTGATTTGTTGTTTTGTTGATTGTTTAAACTTAAGAAAGTTATGGAGAAAATGTTAATGAGGATTAAATTTAAAAATGTATCATGGGAATATTTTTTCCTCATCATAGCTGCTTGTTAAAACATTTACCAACACACTCCTGAGTCTAGGTGGGAGTCAATGAGAGCATGGGCTAGGGTGATAGCTGGGAGATTGAAGAGGAGAGGAAAGACATCAGAGATTTTGAGGAGGTAGGACCAGCTGGACTTGTCAACTGATTACAATTGGTTGGTATGTGGAGGTATGATGGAGAGGCAAGAGTTAAAGATGGCCCTGAGGGTCAGGGCCAGAGTGATTGGGAAGATAAAAAAAATAGGGACAGTGACATTATGTTGTATGTTTGAGAGCTGAACAGGAATTTAGGGACCTTCTGGTTCAGTCCCCTCATTTCTCAGACCAGGAAACTGAGGCCCAGAGAAATTGGATAATTTGTCCAAGATCACATGGCTAAATTTGAATTTGAATCCAGGATCTGTGACTCTAGTTTGTTCTCTTTCTGTTGGTACCAAGCTTCTTCTTGAGTTGGGTTAGGATTTATTGAGATGCTAATGAGGCATCCAGCTGAAGATGTCCAGCAGGCAGTGGCACCTGGGACTGGACTTTGAGAGTGGACTGGACTAGAGGGAGATTTTTCATCATCGATTGCAGAACTGACTATTGACATCAGGGCAGCTCTTGAGACAAGTGTCCCCTGTCCTCATTTTGTAAAAGAGCGAAAGAGGGAAAGGGGGAATGGAGAAACCTGCTTCTTCTTGTTCTGATTGTGGCTTAACAGGAATGAAATTCCAAAAGTAAATGTAATTCTTGTCCCCAGTCCTTCCTTGACCCATGCTTTAGAGGCGATGAACCCTATGCTCAGGGACATGCTGGGAATTCTCAAACCCAGGAGGTCAGGACTGGAAGGAACCAGAGAAATTTTTCAGTTTAGTCCATTCATCAGCCTACTGGCTGTCCCCCACACCCAGAATACCCTTCCTCTTCATCTCCACCTCCTCCATTCTTTGGCTTCCTTCAAGACTCAACTTGAATCTCACCTTCTTCAAGAAACTTTTCCCAGTTCCCTCTCCCCTTCAGTTCCTTTCCACTGAGATCCCCTTCCATTCTTACTGTATATATCTTGTATGTATCTAATTGTTTTCGTGTTGCCTATTCCACTAGAATGTAAGCTCCCTGAGGGCAGAGGTGCTATTTTTACCTCCTTCCCTTGTTTCCACACACAGACAGTGTTTTTAACCACACTGGCCATTGCTGAAACAATACTGTGATGGAAACTTGCCAAAACAACTTTTCAGAGGTTCACAGTCACAGCATCTCACAAGATGGAGGTGTGCTTAGGACCTTTCTTCCTCTTCCGCAGATGGGCAATTTAAGACACAAAGAATCAAGTGGCCTTCAACCAGTGATGGAGGAACACTACCTTGCATTTTGTCATCCACTAGACCACATAGCCCCCCTTCAAATGCAGCCTTTCTTTTAGTGTTCTGGGTACCCACTGTAGCTGACAGTGCTGTCACAGGTGATAGGTGGCCCTTGAAATCAAGAGGCTGAGGGCCCAGTCCAAGGGCAAAGGAAGGAAGCCTAAATTTGATCCCAATCTCTTTACCATGACTGAGTCTCAGCTGTGAGGAATTTCATACTTCCAACCTTTCATTCTCTATGAGTGAACTTTCTGCTTTGGTTTTTGTGCATGGCACCTGGGGTTCCTATCCTGTGTGCATGAAGCTGACTCCTCTCTGGGTTA
This sequence comes from Petaurus breviceps papuanus, assembly GCF_028583685.1. NCBI lineage: Eukaryota > Metazoa > Chordata > Mammalia > Diprotodontia > Petauridae > Petaurus > Petaurus breviceps. Next base: position 635,860 of record NW_027187372.1, read on the forward strand.
GGGTTATTGATGGCTTTGCATTTTCTGTGTGTCTACAGGCAAATAACAGAGACTTGGCTGTAGTATGGGCCAGGGTATCCTTGGAAGGAGCTCTCTGAGGGAAGCTAGCTGTCTTTCTCATTCCTGCCTGACTCCGTAACACTAGCCTGGTGCATTGGAAGCAGCATGAATGCCCTCTGTTGGAGTGCTCCTGAAACTGTGCCCAGGCAGCAGCGAATGGAGCTCCTCAATCCCTTTCAGGGTCAACTGGCTGCTCTGTTCTCCTAGGGAGCAGGCCCCATTGAGCAGATGGGACAGCCAGGTGGGCAGCTGAGGTGCCACCTGGTTGTGGACGGTTCCTACCTCCCATCCCCAGGGGCATGTCAGAGCAGGGAGAGGAGTGGGCCAGGCTCTGTGTTGGCATTCAGCAGCGAGTGGCAGGATGCCCTGTCCCTACTATGCCTGCATTGTCTCCCCAGAAGTAATGCTGATCCTGTTTGTGCAAGAGCAAGGAAGCTGGAAAGGAGAGGTGGAAAGACAGATGGAAATATACAGTTGGAAGAATGGGGAACAGAGTCAGACAACTCCCCCCCCCAAAAAAAAGGAGTCAGAGGGTTATAACAGAAATAGCCCTGGACCAGGAGTCAGGAGACTATAAATGAGGGTCCATGGCCAGCGCTTTGACTAAGGAGCTGCATGATTTTGGGTAAACCACTTAACCCAGGGCTTTACAAATCTCTGGTGCCAGGTTTCCATGACACTTGGTAATTTCATTGTGATGTCTTGCATTTTCAGAAAAGATTTTCTGAAACGACCAAAGGACTTTGTTGCCCTTTCTCATGTAAGCTCATATCACAATGACTTGACTAGAAGAAGATTAGAGCTAGACCATATTTAGGAAGTTGTCCTAGGTGCTTCTTTCCTCCAAAAAAACATCTTTCTAAACAATATTCTCCAGGTGATGCCATATATGTATGTATGTATGTATGTACACATATACACAAGGGTATATACATACACATATATAGATGTATGTATACATATACACACAATATATGTGTATATTATATGTGTACACACATATATACATATGCACATGTATATACACATATAATATATAATATGTATAATATATTATACATATATATAAAATCTGTGAATCATGGAACACTATGTTCTCTGAAGAAGCAAAATTCTGGCTGACCTCAAAGGCAATGGAAAGATGCATGGTGGGTGTGAGCTGGATTGTGCTGGTAAATGTTTAACAATCAGCTCTCTGAAACAACACCTTTAAGTTTAATCTGATTAATAATTTTTTTTGCATCATTTTCTTAGTCTGAATAAACCAATAAAACAATAAATCAAGCCTGGATTTGTAGCATTTGCCAGTTCCCAAGATGTAAATTTAATTCTGGGCTCTAGTGAGTCAGTGGTGAACAGGCTTTGGTACCATGGATGTGACGGTAATAATTCATCCTTGTTTTCCAGTGATGACTTGTATGCAAGGAGTGCATCATCCCACCTCCTCAAGAAGCCATTCTCAACCGCTTTTAATTCTAGCGCCTTCACTTTGTTAATTCTTTCCTGTTTATCCTATATATAGCTTGATTGAATATATTTGTTTGCTTTCATATTGTCTCCCTCATTAGATTGTAAGCTCCTTGAAGGCAGGGACTGTCTTTTGCCTTTTGTTTGTTTGTTTTGTATTCCTAGTAGTGTCTGACATGTTGTTGTTCAGTTGTTTTTCAGTTGTGTCTGACTCTTTGAGACCCTATTTGGCGTTTTCTTGGCAAAGATATTTGAGTGGTTTGCCATTTCCTTCTCTAGCTGATGAGGAACTGAGGCAAAAGGGTTAAATGACTTGCCCAGGGTCACACAGCTAGTACCCTAGGATCACATGGTGTCTGAGGCTAGATTTGAACTCATGAAGATGAGTCTTTCTGATTCCAAACCCAGTGTTCTATCCTTTGCACCCCCTAGTGTCTGGCTTATAATAGGTACTTAATAATATTTATTGATTGGTACTGACATGTAGAATTGGAAAAGTTTCATAAAGAGGTGGATAAAGCAAATCCTTATGAAGTGGTAAAAGACTTAGAGGAAGGTATCTAGTACATTGGTTTGATCCTTCATGGAAAATTTATGGGAGGCTATGAGCAAGAATCCTACAGGATAAGACATGGGTGTGTTCTGATCTGCACCAGTCGGGGGGCTACTCAGACCAGTTAGTCACTGAGTTACTCATACATCAAAGGTAACTTGGAAGCAGAACTCCCCACTGCAGGGTGACACCATTCAGTTCATACAGCAGGGATGCCCTCCTTCTTCTTGTCTCTCCTGTACCACCAGAAGCAGAACTGGGGGTAGGCAAGAAAGAGAGCTTTCCCAGACAGAATTGTGGGCTACAATAGAAATAGGGTTGGTGTTGGTGTCACAAGGACTTGGATTTATATTCAGGTTTTGCCTTTGGGACTTTGGCAAGTCAATCTTTTTTTTTTTTTGGGGGGGGGTGTTATTCATCTTCTGTAAAATGAGAGTATTGGGTTAGGGGACCTCCAAGAACTTTTCCAACTCAAGGTTACTGATCCTATAATCTATGGCAAGAAAACAAAAGGAGGGCCTTCTGTTAATAGCAATGGGGTATCATGGAAAGAGAGATGATTTTAGTATCAGAGGATCTGAATTTGATTCATGACTCCCTGTGTGACTTTGGGAAAATGACTTCACCTCTCTGGGCATCTGTAAAATGAGTAGTTTGGTTTACATGACTTCTAAGGACTCTTCTGACTCTGAAACAACAATCCTATTATTTTTTATAAATAAACCTACTTTTTAAAATTCTGACTAGAGTCTCCAGGGCATGAAGATATTTACTTGTAATAAGCTAAGGCAGGTGTGTGATCATGAAGGCTCCAGGCCTCCTGTTGACAGGAACACATAAGAAGGCAAAATGTTCAAATGCAGGTGGGCACAATTTTCAAATTTTGCCTAGTGTGTTTGAGGGTCCTGCCCTGACTGTTGTTGCCACTGTGACTGGTGCAACTGAGGTTTGGACCCTGTGCCCTTTCTGGGCCCATGGGGAGGAAACTTCTGAAGACTGTTGGGGATCTGCTTTCCAGCTGAGGCTGGGAACATTGACTGAAGGCAACATTTTGAATTCCCAGGAACCCCAATCCAATTTCAGATTTTTTTTTCTTGAAAGCTAACTAATGCCTCTGACTCCTAACTTGTTGGCCAGCTCCTTTTTTTGAGGGGGGGGAAGTGACTTGCCCAGGGTCACACAATTAGCAGCTAGCTTTTAGAGCACTTCTTTCTTAGCCTCTGTTTCTCAAGGGTTGTTATGAGGATCAAAAGAGATAATATATAAAGTGCTTGGCGAGCCTTACAGATATAAATATTACTATTTATTACAGATTTATTTTTATTATATTATATTATTATATAATATATTACATTATTTATTATATATTACAAATTATTATATATACACAGATTATTATATATATAATAGATATAAATATGATTACTTTTTTCTTATCGTGAGTCAATCAGAGAGGGTAATCTCTGAGCCTCTGTTTGCCCATCTGAGAAACAGTGGGGTGCTGAAGGGGCTGTTGGATTAGTGAATATTTAAAGTCCCTTCTACCTCTTGATTCCTGTTGCTTAGAAGGCAGCATTTCCAGAGGGTTCAGGAAACACAGGTCACGCTGCTTCTTTCTTGCCTCTTGCCTCCTACTCACAAAAGTACAAATGATCTCACATGCCCTCGAATGGTATAATTAGAAGAGTAAAGAATAGGGGGTCTATGCATTTTTAGGCCATGTAACTCTGGACTTACTCTCCAAATCCCCACTTGAACTGGCTAGTCTGGACCCAGAGCAAGGCTGCTACTTGTCCTCACATAGTCTTGGAATAACCCTAAAAGGGTGTGTATGTGTGTGTATGCGTGTATATGCATGTGTGTATGCGTGTGTATGTGTGTGTGTGTGTACTAATGTCATAGCTCATGAACCTCTATCAGTGTTCTTTCCCTTACAATTGCTTGATATCAGTAACAGAAGATAGCATTTATATAGCATTTCAAGGTTTGCAAAGTGTTTTACAAACACTATCTCGACTGATCCTCACAAAAACCCTATAAGGGAAAGTGCTTTTATTATTCCCATTTGACAGATGAAGGAACTGAGGCCAGCAGAGGCTGAATACTTGCTTAGGGTGGCTGAGCTAGTTAGCGTTTAAGGACCTGCTCTTGCACTCGGCCTTTCCTGACTCCAGATCTACTCCTCTATGTACATGGCCACCAAGCTGCCAAATCATTAATAAGGCAGACTTCATTGTCTTTAGAAAGAGATATTTAATAAGGCAGTAGATTAAGAACTGTTGATAGTAAACATCTTTCCCAAAGTCTGTGATCCACTGTCCCACAAGAACATACTGGGGAAAGGGGGCTCAAGTTTAGAACACAGGATGCGGCAGAGGGCTAACTCTGGTTCCTGGAGTGTGGAAGTTACTTTCTCCCCACTTGTGGGGATGTTCGGGAAGGTCTGACCCTGCCTTTCCTCTTTGTGCCAATTAGGAGAAGGCATTTTCCTCACTTAGTCTAAGGCAAGGGTCCTTAACCTTCTTTGTGTCACGGACCCCTTTGGGAGTCTGGGGAAATCTACAGACCCCCTTCTCAGGATAGGGCTGCACTCTCTCTCTCTGCTATGCTGTCTTCAACGTTCCCTGACCCTCAGCAGCAGACCCTTAGGTCTGAGGATGTACTTTTGTAAACAGTGTCTGGCAGGCTCTTGTTAAAAGACAAATGCCTAATTACTTTAGATTGGGCAATGCCAGGCTGGAGACAGAGGAGCTGCCTGGGGAACTCGGACCTCTCAAAATGGCCTAGGTTAGACGAGAGGCCTTAATAATAGCTAACATTTGTATCTTGCTTACTTTGTGTCAGACACTGCCAAGTGCTTTAGTGTTATTCTCATCTGATCCTCACAACAACTGCGAGGTAGGTAATCCCCTTTTTAACTTTTAAATTTAATTTAATCCCATTTTACAGATGAGGAAATAGGCAAATAGAGGTTAAATTACTTGTCCAGTTAGTAAGTGTTTGAGGATGCATTTGAACTCAGGTCTTACTGCTTCCAGACATGTGGATCTATCCACTTATCTATCATTGCCTCTTGACATCCTAGATTGCTTATCTATCCCAAGATTTGAGACCCTCCTTCTGTTTTTTGTTCTTAAGGTTTCTTCTTGAAAAAGGTGATTGAGACAGAGTTGATGTGTGTGTGTGTGTGTGTGTGTGTGTGTGTGAAAGAGAGAGAGAGAGAGAGGGAGAGAAGGACAAGGGAGAAGAGGAGAGGGCAGTTCAAGGAAGGATTAGGATAGGATAGATTAGGACAAAAATAGATAGGAGAGAGGGGGGAGAATGGAAGAAGAAAGGATAGGTCTAGACAGGAAGGAGGGGAGGAAAGAAGATTTTATGGGAAACTCACCACATGAGAGCCCTTAGTGAGCCTGACAGGATCCTTTCCTCTCCACTCTGCCCATAGTAGGCAGTCAATAAATATTTGTTAAATGAACGTATGAGAAAGTGAATGAATAATAAACAAATCAGAGCCCTCTTTTAGAACCCAATAGAAAGAAAGCAGTTCAGAGAGCAGTCTCTGGCACAGATGCTGATGGTCACTTGCTAATATGGCCCCCTCCTGGGTGCAGGTGTGTGGGCCAGACACCAATTATCAGAAGTGGTGGCAGCTGGGCTGTGTAAGGAACACAAAGGCAAAGAAAGAGGGGGAGAAGGAGGGGACCCTTTCTGGGTTGAGCGGGTGTGGTCATGATGACCTTGGAGATTGACCGGGGGCGAGAGCTCAGCCAGCACCCCATAGCTCAGCTTTGATCTTGAAGCGGGTAGCTAGCTCACCTTCAGATCAGAGAGAACAGACCAAGAACAGCTGTCCTAGTTACCGGACACCAATGTTTCCTCCTCCCCCCCTCCAGTTTCTTGATTTTTTTTTCTCTCACACTGCCCACCTGCCTACACTATAACCTCATTCATTACCTGCTAATTTAGAATGCTGGTTCATTCTGCCATACTGCAGAGATAATGTCTAGAATAAAATACGAATGTACACAAGATTTCAGCGGACATATTTAACCTTCTTAAGAGAACCATAATGTCTTAATCATATCTTAGAGAGGTAAAGTACTTTAGAGTTTTCATTTCTTGTGTATTATCTCATTAAATCCTCAGGAACTGCCCTGACAGATAGATGCTATTAGCTCTGATTTCTAGATAGAGAAACTGAGGTGCTGTTCACTCCAATTGGTAGATTGGAAAAGAGAACAATTTGTAGATGGGGCATTTTGTTATTCACGTGTTTCAGTTACGTCCAACTCTTCATGATGCCGTTTGGAGTTTTCTTGGCAAAGATACTGGAGTGGTTTGCCATTTCCTTCTCCAGCTCATTTTTAGAGTTGAGGAAACTGAGGTAAACCAGGATAAGTGACTTGCCCAGGGTCACACAGCTAGTAAGTCTCTGAGGTCAGATTTGAATTTGTAAAGAGAAGACTTCTTTGCTTCAGGCCTGGTACTTCATCTGCTGTGCCACGTAGCTGCCCATAGATGGGGAAACAGGTTAAAAAACCTTAAGCAGTCAGCCCTAGGTCCCCATGGCTAGTAGAAAGCAGAATTGGGACTTCTGACTGAGTCCAGAGCTCCTCCCAACATATTATAATGATGTTCATTCTTCAGGACTGGAAAACATTCCTTCATCTCTGATTGTTAAAATCCTTCTATTACTTCAAGGCTCAACTTGCCACCTTCTCCATAAAGCCTTCCTTGATTTCCTCAGCAGAAAGGGTTCTTTCTCCTCAAAAGTTTCCTTGGAATGTGTTCAGTAGGCAAACAGCCTATTTCAAATTACTGCATGTACTAGAAAATAATGAAGCTCCATGTCAATTCAAACTTGCCACAATTCAGAATGAAATTTCTCTTTGAATTTGATTCTATGAAATTTAACTGTACTAATACTGTCAAAGAATGGGATCTTTGGGTCTGTAGTTGTGTAAAATGAGTGTATTATCCTTAAATGTGGGGCAACTAGTTGGCAAAATGGATAGAGTGCTGGGCCTGGAGTCAGGAAGACTCCTCAGACACTTAGTAGCTGTGTGGCCCTGGGAAAGTCATTTAACCCTTTTGAACTAGTTTCCTCATTTCTAAAATGAGGTGGAGAAGGAAATGGCAAACCACTGCAGTTTATTTGCTAAGAAAACCCCAAATGGGGTCACAAAGAGTAAGACATAACTGAAACAACTGAATATTAACATACCTTTAAATATGTCAGATATTTTAGGATCTTGGGAACATCTTTTTAGTGTAACCCATGGCTCAAGGTCCCCCAAAGCCTCTGGACTCACACTAAATTGATTGGATCCTGGGGCCAACTCAAGGAGGGTTAAGTTTCTTCCTTTGTCTCACTATGTCCCTACCCTGGAGTTTACTTTGGGGAAATATTCCTGCATAGCTCAGGTATAATTCTTGTCTAAATTTCTTCAAATATAGGAAATAAGCAGCGATATGGCTTACTTTGCTTTATGAAAGCCTATGCAAGCATTCAGTCTAATAAACATATTGTATAGGACAGCTTACTAAAATTTCACCCCACATAAAATGCAGAAGATGCAATGGATTCATAGAAGCTTATAAACAAAAAATACATAAAGCCCTTACTATCATTCTAATATTACAGGAAGTCCCTCTGTGAGTCCACAGAGACCTTCTAAAGGGAAGAAAATCTCCCCATCCCTACCTTGGAACTCTGGAAATATGGTACAAGTGGGAAGTCAAAAAGGGAATAAAAAAGGATCTAACTTACCCCATTCTGGGGTCTCAGAAAGTCTGTCCTCCAGAGTCCCAGTGAACCAATGATTCTGAGAGGCAGCCCGATTAGGAATTAGGAATTGTCTATATCTTCTAAAAGAGGCCCCATTGTGAATGCTCATACTTTCTATGGGGTAGTGCCTTTTTGACTCAGGATAAATGTTTACACACTTTAAGTTTACCAAACTGATCAGGAACATCGCCCCTTCTTTATCCACATTTTCCTTTTTTGGACATCAGGCAGTTTGTGGTCCCTGAAAGAGAAGTGACTTGTTTCACTGCAGATGGCACAGAAGATATTAAAAAATCCTAGCTTGGGTTGTGCAATTTGGTTGTTTTCTTTTTTTTTTTTTAAATTTTGAAAATGACTAGAGTTTCATGCAAAGAGTATGAAAGGGTGTGCGGTGGGGTTTGCTCTTGGGTCTGATCCATTCAATTATGAATGACCTTCTTGATGTTTTTCTCTCTAGGAATGAAGACAAAATCCCAAACCCAGCTATTTCTCCCATCGATGTCCCTTTGGGGTTCTTTCTTTTTTGAAAATTGTGAACTCGGCAGTCATTAACAAACACAAACATTCTGATGTACAAAAAGCCAAAGAGAAGTGGATTGGATACGAAACTAGGAGTTTCTGTGGCCTTCTATGTTCTGTTTTTAGGCAGAGTCTATTAAATTTAGAATGGGAGCTACCAAATTGCCCTTTTATCTCTTCCTCAAATTTGTTTTCTTTGTGTTTTTGTTTGTACTGATGCTTGTTTCTTTTTTTTTTTTGGCGCCCCATTGATTCTCACTAACTGACCTGCCTATCACACAAATAGAAGTCAGTCATCCTTTGTTACATGTGTGGCCAAGCAAATCTCATCAACCCCTTCCTCCTGTCTGAAAACGTGTGTCTTCTTCTGTACCTTTGCTCAGTAACCAAGAGGCATCATCATATAGTGGAAAGTGTTCTAGCTTGGGAGTTAGATGTCCCATTTTCCTATTCTGGCTCTGTCGCTTCTGCCTGTATGTCACTTAACTTCCCTTGGGCCTCAGTTTCCTCATCTATAAAATGAGGGGGTTGAACTGCTTAGCCTCTGAGGTCCTTTCTAGCTCTAGACCTATGAGCCTATGATTTGTTCTAATCTAGTTATTCATACTGAGATTTAGTGAGACCTATAATTGATGTCACAAGAAGTATAATTGACAAGTAATATAGTAGGAAGAGAATAAGATCTGGACCTGGAATTAGGAGAGCTATTCAGTTGTATTCAGCGGTGTCCTGTTCTTTGTGACCCCATTTGGGGTTTTCTTGGCAAAGATACTGGAGTGGTTTGCTATTTCTTTCTCCAGTTCATGTTACAGATGAGGAAATCAGGCAAACAGGTTTAAGTGACTTGATCAGGGTGGTAAGTTTCTGGGCTCAGATTTAAACTCAGGAGGATGAGTCTTCCTGATTTCAGATCTGGCACTATTTACTGAGCCACTTAGCTGCCCCAGGAGTTAGGAGAGACTTGGGCTCGAATTCTGTTTCTGAAATTTTAGTGTGACCCTACAAATTGCTTACTTTTCTGAGTATCAGTTTCTTCATCTGAAAAATGGGAATGATAATACTTGCATTTCCTCCCTCCCAGGGTTATTGTGAATAAGGTGTTTTTCGATCCCCAAAGCACCATGGAAAATCCCATTATTAATAAAATTAAAAGTGAAAATTTGTGATTTCTCCTAGGAGTGTTTGTATTTTGATAAGAGCCAATGTCCCTGTATGGCTTAAGCCAGATGAATAAAGCTTGGGGAGTTCCCAAGAAGAGTTTGGGCACACATTTGAAAAGGGGCAGTAAGGTATTCCCACCTGAGAGTGTACCACGTAGGTGACTTCCTATTCTGTCCATTCACAAACCCAACCCTGAGAGTAAGGGAGCAACATAACTAAAAAAAAAAAAAAAGCATTATATGCAATTGGGAAGGGGGCAGAGATTTCTGCCTTTTATAAACCTCTTCCTCCTTGGTGCTGCCCCTCCTTCCCTCTTGGGGAAGTTCTTTTTAATGAAGGGATGTGAATGGCCAGCTAGGGTGGTTAAACCATTTGCCCAAGGCATCACCTCCCTGATGTCATGTAACCAAGGTTATAAAGGGGACACCTGGGCATTTGTACCAGGATTCTTGGTTCCAGATCTGACATTTTTCTTGTGCAAGGTTGCCTCTTTGGCCTCCTCCCCATTTCCAGATCCTTAAGGCCAGTGGCAGTTTTCTCCTTGCTTAAGGTTGGCACAGAGTGAGCCTCTGCCTTTTTTTTCTTTAATCTTTTCCTTCCTGTAACTATCTTGGACAATTAGACTTAAGAGGAAAGTCCATATGAAGGTCTCTAGGTGTGGGAAAGAAATGACATGTTTTTTTTGTGCCTCAGAATCATGGTGGTTCCCTTGACCTTCATTGATGGCCAAAAACTCCCGAGTGCCAAATTAAATCTACCCCCATGCATTCTGGTTCAGTAAGGACCTGCCACTCCGTATCCTTTATCAGATGTTGTTCCACATTGTACTAGGAGTCCTTTGTCTGCCTGAATCTGACCTTTCGAATGTCACTTTTCCAGATCTAGTTGCTGGTGGAAATCCAATGTCTTAGCCATTTTTATTGGGCTGTGTACCTTTATATTGCACACTGCTGCCCCCTGCAGGACATGCTATTATTATGCACAGAATATCTCTGTGTCCCGGGAAGTCTGACTCCAGAGCAAGGTGCCACATTGCTTTGGGAAAAGGAATTCCTCCTCTATAATGCCCTCTAGCAACCAAATCAAAGCCATGGTCCCCCCACCCCGCAAATGGCTTCACAGAATCTCAGGAGTCATCTGATTTCACATGTCCCAGAGCAGGAATCCTCTTTATGACATCTCCAACAAGAACTCATTCAGCTTCTGTTTAGAGTGATAGGAGAATACATTCTCCCTTGGGGGACAATTTTGGACAGCTCTCATTGTTAGGAATTTTTCCTTTATATCAATCTGAAATCTGCCTTCTCTGCAACTTTTTCTCTTGGCCAGGCAGAACAAGCTGAATGTCTTACACATGACAGCCCTCCAAACATATGAAGACATCTAACACATCTGTCTTTAGTCTTCTCTTTTCTAGGCTATACACCCACAGTTCTTGCTGTTTTCCTGCACCCTAGGCTCCGGACTTATGCGGACTGAGTTCAATTTCGGAAGCTGGCTCTGGAATTATTTTCTCTTTGTCTTGCTTTCCCTTTCCCCAGAGTTTATTCTGGAAATTATCAGACTTTGGCAAAATATAGCTTGTGTCTAGATTTCCATATCCGTGGGTAATAGCATAGTAGGATCATCTATAAGCATTCAAGATAACAGCACATATAGGATAAAGGACAGTCTTTATTCCTCCTACAGACAATGTAAAAACAACATAAAGGACAGCAGCTAATAAACAACTGAAATAAGTCTTTTTCGAATGCTACCTTTCCCCAGGTTCCTATAGTCCCCCAGAGAGACAGCACAATCCTGTGGTTTTGTCATCTCTTGGAAAGGTACTGAGTTTGATATTCCTACTAAGTGAACCTCCCCCCCACCTCCAAATTTCTGTTGAGTTTCTATTTTACCCTAGAAATTCATACTGATACCTAGCCTTATAATACTACCCTAAAAGCTTGGATTCCTCCATTAAGGGAGACAAATTTAGGGCTTCTAGACAAGCATCCCTTTTTTCATCAGACCTTCACTATCAAAATAACCCATATTAATAGTGGGAAGCAAAATCCAGATTTTTTTTGTTCCCTAACATAGTGGCTTAGACTTTCATGCTGTTTTTCTAGCTTTAGTAGTCATGTGTTTGAGCTTCTTCTCTTTCCAACAGGCTGGCACTGGCCAAGAACTACTCTTATCTCTCTACAAGACTGAGCCTTGAACTCATGAACCTCAGGTTCAAGGCTGTTGCTAGCCAGGAAATTGCCTATCTTTTGCTAGAAGGCTGGGATTGTGTTGCCCAGGAACTATACTTTCTTCAGTCCAAGAAGCTGGGGTTTAGGGTCTCTTGACATTTCTCCAAAAAGTTGGATTTCAGGTACTCCTAAAATCTGCATCACAAGATACCTTTCTATTTCATTCACACATGATTAAGAGGATAAGATCCCTCTGCTACTGCTTCTCCAGGGTTGGTTCCAAGTCCATAGAACCCTTGAACTCCCTTCATGGTCCTCCTGATGTGCATAAGAGCCTTTATCCTAAGTCTCCCTGGGGTGATTGGATCTCCTTGGAACCCAGATCCACTCTTAGCTCTGTTGCTTCCTGGTCTCAGTCATCCAGTCAACAAACATTTATTAAGTGCCTACAAAGATAAAGCTTAAAAGTTCGTCCTGCATTCATTCCCTACCTCCCAGCTAATTGTTAAACATTTACCAGCACACCTCGTTGGCACTATAAATCTTGATTGTGTGTATGTAGGACTCTAAGAGAAAGACTGACTTATAGGAATGTCAAAGGCTTTCCTAATGGCAACCCCAGGTTCATTGTCCTTTGGAAGGAGAAGAGCTATTTGAATACTTTGTGTTTTCTATATTGACTTTAAAAAAATGTTATTTGATATATATGTATATATTTCATATCACCTGCATTGTCCTTTGTATCCCTGTCTTTCCTTCTCTCAGAGAACCATACCTTATAAAAAATCATTTTTTTCTATGTCTATTTACAGGTTTCTGTGAATCTTTTTGTATGTTACTAATTTTCTGTGGGGTGAAATAAAGGTTTTATGTGCCAGTGCTACTATGTATGGGAACTGGGAACACCATTACTCAGATCTGAAGAAATCTAGACAGACAGACAGACACACACACACACACACATCCCATACCCTGAGCAAATTAACTTATTTTCCTGGAGCTCTAGGGGTTAGCTCCACCAGGATGGGTCTGAGCCACAGGTCCTTAGGGGCCCTGGGTCTCAAGTTGCATATGTCTATGGCATTCCTTTCATCTCCCATTTTAGAAAAATGAATGAAGTCCAACTGGCATGACCTGTTATTCATAAATCTGTATCTACATGGGCTCTTAGAGATGACTTTTTCTCTTTCTAAATGATCACTTATCTCCATTTAATAATACATTCCAGAATATCTTTTTTGAAAATTGGCATAATATTTGACCATCTTTAGTCTGAGTCTTTTTAAAAATCACTTTATCAAAGAAGGACACTTTCTTATTAATAAGATAACCATTCTTTTGTCTTTTAAAGTTGTCAAGGAGGCTTGAGATTATAGCTCACATTCACATAGTGCTTTAATGTCCTTTTCAATAACCTTGTGAGGTAGATTATTACAGTATTATCATCCCTAGTCTTAAAAGGGAGGAAAGGAAGGTTCAGAGAGTTAGCTAACTTGCCTTAGGTCACACAGCTAGCAAACACACTGCAAACTCCATCTGGTGACTCATGCATGAATGGGAAGATGATTCCATTCTCCAAGTGAACTGAACATTTGTTGAAAGGAATTATGAGTTAGTGTGAAGGTTGCTAGTGAAAATGAAAAGGATTTAAATCCAAAACATGTGCCAGTAAGACCTGGAACGAAGAGATAGATATAAGTGGTCTTGCTGCTAATGATTTGGACCAGTCTTTTGGGATGAAAACAACAATGATTTCAATCAGTCAATAAATGAAGAAGTATTTATAAAGTACCTATTATGTGTCAGGTAGGCAGCTAGGTGTCTCAGTGGATAGACTAAGGGCCCTGGAGTCAGGAAGACCTGAGTTTAAATCCAGCCTCAGACACTTATTTGCTATGTGACCCTGGGCAAGTCACTTAATCTTTGTTTGCCTCAATCCACTGGAGAAGGAAATGGCAAACCAATCTACTGTCTTGGCCAAGAAAAACTCCATGAACAGTATTGGTATACATAAGGTCATGAAAGAATTTGACACAACTAAGAAACAACAGATGTGTTAGGAAGGCCATTGAAACTCAGAGAAAAGTATTAAACATCCTCTGTTCTCAAGAAGCTTACATTTCAATGGGGAGCAGGGAATGACAGGTATATAGAAAGTATATAAATACAAGGTAATTTTTTAAGGTGATTGGGAAGGAAGCTGTAGCTGCCAGGATCAGGAGGGATTTCAGAAGGTGCAATTGAACTGAATCTTGAAGGAGATTAGAGGTAGAGGTGAAGAAAGAGAGGACATTACAGGCATGGGGGACAATGAGTGCAAAGGAATGGAGATGGGAGCTAGATTGTTGTGGGTGTAATAGTGAGAAGATTAGGTTGATCAGACTGTAGAGTGTATGCAGGGGAGTAATGGGTCATAAGCCCGGGAATTTGAGAACAGATTGTGAAATGCTTTAAATATCAGCAAAGAAGTTTATATTTGATTTTAAAGGTGATAAGAAGTCATTGGAGTTTATTGAGTAGAGGGAGGATACGGTCAGAAACTTTAGGAAAGTTGCTTTTGTAGTCCTGGATGGATTGGAAAAGGGAGATACGTGAGGAAGGGGAATGTTTTAGGAGGCTATTGCAGTGGTCTAGAAGAGAAAAGAGATGATGATGGTCTAGACTAGGGCAGCTAAGTGATGCTGTAGTGGATAGAGTGCCAGGCCTGAAGTCAGGAAAACTTCTTCCTGAGTTCAAATCCAGCCCCAGACATTTACTGGTGTGATGCTGGGCAAGTCACTTAACCCTGTTTGCCTCAGCTTCCTCATCTGTAAAATGAGCTGGAGAAGGAAATGGCAAGCCACTCCAGTATTTTGGTCAAGAAAACCCCAAATAGGGACTCAACAACAACAACAATAATGACTTAGGATGGAAGGGGAAAGATAGCAGAGATATTATGGAGGTATAAATGACAGGATTTGACAACTGATTATGTGGGATGAAGGAGAGTGAGACAGAAGTGAAGTGCAAAAGAGAATCAGGAGAGATCCAAGAAGTGAAAAATCTCTTGGTTGGGGGGGAAGGGTGTTAAGTGGTGGGGAGGAATGAATGACCTTTGAAGGAATGAAAGAGTTTCAAATGATAGAGCTACTGTTAGCCTTTCCAAATGGATGTAGTCAAAATGGGACAGAATGAGATCATGAAACAGTTGGTTTTCCAAATTGGCTTCAAATTCAGTCGTTTCAGCTGTGTTTGAGTCTTCCTGACCCCATTTGGGGTTTTCTTGGCAAAGATACTGGAGTGGTTTGCCATTTCCTTCTCCAGCTCATTTTGTAGATGAGGAAACTGAGGCAAACAGGGTTAAGTGACTTGCTCAGAGTCACAAAGCTAATAAGTGTCTGAGGCCATTTTGAACTCAGCTAGATGAGTCTTCCTGCCTCCAGGCTAGGCACTCTATCCACTGAACAACCTAATTGCTAGCAAATTGGCTAGAATGTAGTTAATGAAAGAAAACATGGTGAAAAACATATTCAAATCATAGTCTTTCCACTGTATTCCTTTTACTGACTCACCTGGTTAGGCTTGCTCCTTCCCTACCAGCTTCCACACCCAGTCACTACTTGATTTTTTTTCACTGCTGCTTGGAGTCATATGAGCAGGTGTGCTTAAGAATCACCGTGCACTCTTCTTTAAATTTTAAAATGATACTGACAATTTTAACACCAGTCACTTCTTCATCAACTCTGTCCATTAATGCAACCATCACTTGTAGAAAATGGAAACAGTAAAGCAAACCCAACTGATGGAGTATTCTTGTTTGACAGCATATATGCTATTCTGCACCTATGGTCCCCCACCTCTCTACTGAAAGGAGGAAAAGGGGCTTTACCATCTGTTCTCTGGAATTAAGATTAGTCAGTTAGACAGGGATGTGTGATAGTGCAAAAAATGTTGAGTCTGTTCCTCCTGTCAAAGGACTTGGCTCTTATATCCAGCTGACATTTACTACCTGTGTAATCTTGTTCAAGGTCATGAGGTATTAAGTTTCAGCAAAAATAAAAATGATACTAAAATATTTGAACTCAGATGGTAATTATAGATTTAAAACTGGAAAGGATATTAGAAGACATATAGTCAAATCCCTTCTTTTTATGGAGGAGGAACTGAAGCCCAGAAAGGTGAAGTAATTTGCCCAAAGTGACATGGGTAGTGAGTGGCAGTAGCCGGCTCTTGGTTAGACCTGTGTAGCAAGGGCATCCCAAGAACTATATACTCTAAAACGAACACTGCCACACTGCCACTCTCTGTATGGCCTTGGGCAAGTTTAATTTCTCAACTGCTCACCTCGGGCTACAAGACATTTAAAGTCGCATAGCTTTAAATTTATGATTTTAATTGGGATTCAGATGCTTTTTAGAACTGTTTTCTTTATGTTATTGTACTTATTATCACACTAACATCATGTCACATGAACTTGAAACCCACAGTTCTGCCATTTTTCTTCTTCTTCATCACCTGCATGATTTCCTTTGAGGGACAGGGAAAGTGACCTTGATTAAAAATACCTCACCGATCTGCCTGAAATCCTATGATTAGAGATTAATTTCTTTGGGTTAAGATTTAGGATCCTAGGGTACAAAGGAATAGGAGAATAATAAGTCATTAGCAGTCTTTTATACTTTAATAGGGATTAATTCATTGGCTTGTTTTTACAGTGGTGATTGTTAGAGGGAATGAAAACCAGAATGTGATACACAGTTAGCCTATGAAATAGCTTTATATCTCCTCTAGACATAGGCCAATGGAACTCTTGGCTTATCTAAATTTTCTATCTCAACTCTCACCAGTGGTTCCAAGAAGCTGTAGCATGGACATTGGCCGTATCCCAGCAAACCATCTTGGCAGACAGGCTAAACATAGTTGATGTAACTGAGGGGTCTTAAACCCATCTGTGACTTAGGGGAATGTCTACCCAAGCATGTGAAGACTGTCCCCTGTGAAATGGGTGGATGAGAACAATTTATTCTAAGGGCCATGAAGGCGGCTGGAGGAGGTGCTGTGGAGCCCTTAGATCTTGGTCAACCGTTGAAGACACCAGGGTCATTCACTGCATCCTGGGCCATCGCCAGTTGTCTTGGCTTTTGTTTTGCTACTGGATTTTGATGACTTTGGAAGAAAGAATGAGGCTGATGACTTTGTTCAAGTCTGTCTCATTTAAATCAAATCCACTCACTAGTCAAGACATCACCTGTTATGTCTTTGGTCCTCTTCCAAAAAAAGGACAAACATCTCCCCAGGTTGGCAATACATGTTGGGTGATTTGAAGAAAACTGCTTCATTGAATTGAAGAGGGCAAATTTTGACTGGAGGGAAGGGTGGAGGTGTGGGAGTTGGGTAGAGGGAGGATTTGAGGCAGTATACAGGGAGAGGTCCTCACTATGAGGCACTATGGCAAGGGAGCTGTGAACAGACTTACTGGCTGTCAGGAAGGACTCATCTATAGGAGAGCCAGGGCACTCTTGGGACCTAGAGTCAGGAAGACCTGAATTCAAACCTGTTCTCAGATACTGATTGTGTGACCTTGGGCAAGTCACTCAACCTCTCTTTTTGTCAGTTTCTTTATCTCTAAAATAGGGTTAATAAAAGTATCTACCTTCCTCCCAGGGTTATTGTGAGAATAAAATGAGATAGTATTTGAAAAGTACTTTGTAAACCTTAAATACTAGCTATTATTATTACAAGAGTCCTCATTCTCATCCCTCTCTAGTCTCTGTGACTTTACTTCTGTTGCTTCCTAATCTTGGGATGCTCATTTCCTCTCTACTCCATCTATCCAAATCCCCTCTTGCAGGAAACTTTGACATTTACAATCCAGTCTGACTGCTCTGGTTCCCACTAATCTCCCCATCCTCTGAAGCCCTACAATACCCAAGCACTCATACATAATCTCATAGAATGTCAGAGTTGCAGGGGACCTCCAATGTCTTGTAACCAAACTTTTACCTGAATGATAAGATCATAGATTCAGCATTGGAAGCGACATAAGAGGATATCGAAGTAAAATCCTTCCTTTTACAGATGAGGAAACTGTGGCCCAGGAAGATTCAGAGACTTCCTTGGGGGAAGCCATGTTGCCTTTCAATTCCTCATGAAATTCAGCTACTCAGTTTAACCCTTTGTTTCATGTGAGTTCTTGTCTCCCTTGATAGATTTTGAATTCCTTGAGGGGAGGGACCTGAGATAAACTTATAGCTACTCTCCTATAACCCCCTCTGTCCCTCATGGTGCCAACTGAGCACAGCACTGGGATATGGTGAAGCCTTGTGGACTACTGCATTAGTGCCTGAAGAGAGTAGGTCTGGGTGGGTTCCAGGACCCAACAGATTATGGGCCCAAAGATTTATAGTGCTGGAAGGAACTGCTTTGGATATTGTGGCTATCTTACAATGGATATTGCACAGTGCCTAGCCCATATAGGTATTTAATGAACGCTTGCTGATGGCTTGATCTTAGAAGGTCCTGCTATATTTTCCATTTGTGATATGGGGTAAGGTTTTTGGGGTGTTCCCAGATAATAAATCAGGGGAAAAGGTACTCAAAGAGATGTTGGAAGGCTCTTTGACAGTTCACAGTTCTGGTAAAGGCCGTCATGGTTCTGACTTCTAGAAGTCCAAGGACTGATAGAGGAGGCGTGGTATGGTGGAAAGTCTATTGGCTCTGCAACTGGAGAACCTGGGTTAAAATCAGGAGAGTGGTGAGGCTCAAAGAAGAAAAAGGATGTAAAGCACTTTGCAAATCTTAAAGAACTATATAGAAGCTATTTATTATTACTATTATTATTATTTTCTGTCTATTCCATTTCTATCGTTATTAATATTATTATCCTTTTACCAGGTCTCTAGTCTGGGGATGACTTCATTTCTTGAGCCTTCTAGAACTGTTTCTAGATCAATACAGGGGTGTGCTGGTAAATGTTTGACAACCAGGCTGGGGGATTGGGGAGGGTGGGGATATTGATGCACTTTTAAGTTTTATGGGCATTAACACTTTTTAAAGCTTAGACAATCAACAAAACAATAAATCAAACCCCATTTGTAGGTATTGCTGATTTCTGTGGTGTACGTGATCGCACAATGTGTTCCAGCACACCCCTGATTCAAATCCAGGCTTTTGGTTTTTACTACCTGGGTGGCCTTGAGTGAATGACTTCACCTCTTTGGGTCTCCTCTGTAAATTGACCTCCAAGTTCCTTCTAGTCCTAAATCCTATAAATACATTTCACGTCAGCTTTTTTTTTTTTGTCAGCTGATAAATTGCCCTTCAGTTTCAAGGGGTGTGCTGTTTCAGAGATGATTGAGGCACAAAACATGGATGCCCTGGTGGTGTGTTGTTGCTGATGGATTGAATGGGCATGCTTATGCATTGATTAGATCTTATGGGTCTGTTACAATAGTTTGATGTGCCTTGAACTTCCACATGCCAGCAGAATTCTATTGGTGCTCATTACTATGGAAACGAATAGGAACTGAAACAGCAGGATGCCACTTATGTGCTGATAGATTTTATGCAAGCGTGGTCTTAGCTGGGTAATTTTTGACGGGGGAAGGTTTATCTAATGGGAACAGTGCTTCTAAAAAGAAAGGGACTTTGCACATCAATGAACAGGAAAAGGAAGGGATAGAAGTTGGGAATGGAAGACAGAGTCTTAGCATCTGAAACTAGATCAGAGGTTCTTACCCTGGGACCCACTGTTCTCCAAGAGGTCCATGGATGGATTCCAGAGGGTTTGTGAACTTGGGTGGGGACACAACTGCGTCTTTATTTTAATAGAACTGGTTTCCTTTGTAATCCTATGTACTTCATTTTATGTAGTTAGAAATACCATTCTGAGAAGGGGTCCATTGGTTTAACCAGGCTGCCAAATGGGTCCAGGACATACAAAAAAATAATGATCTCTGTTTTATAGCCCTTATTTTACAGATGAGGAAACTGAGGATCAAGGAGGTCAGAAAATTTGCCCAGGGTCACATAAACACTAAAGAACAGAGCTGGAATTTCTGCCTAGGTTTTCTGAAGCTAGCTATTCCCACTACATGACACTGTTTCTTTGCACTGGGATATAAAGACAAAAATCTAATGACCACATTAAGGCTGTGATATAACGTTTAGGGTATCACTGGAAAGGTGAACAAAGGGAAGGAAGAAACTGTGACCACATTAGTATCAACTTTAGAAGGAAAGGACAAATGCTGTGATTGACATTCTATTACTTGAAAAAGTTTTCAGCATTAGAGGAAACTGTCCTTTTCACTTAAGAAGCGCTTGTTTTAAGTAGCAGGCTCTCTATTTTAGAGGAGCAGAGCACAGCTCTTTCAATGTCATTATATGGACGTTATCAGAAAGATCTGGCCTCAGATCTGGTGGAAAGTGTCAAGAATAAATGTTTCAAGCCGCTGGGGAAGCTCAACACTGGACAATGGGGGAGAATCTGCTTTCAGTTTTGTTAATTTCTCCTTTGATTTTTAGGATTTCTATTTTGGTGTTTTAATTAGGAATTAAATTTTTTGGTTTCCTAGGGGTTTTATTCTTGTTGTATGTCTGATTCATTGATCTGCTGCTTCTTTCTTTCATTGATAAAAGCATTTAGAGACGTGAAAATTCCCTTAAGCATTGTTTTGGCAGCATGCCCCAAAATTTGGTATGCTGTCTGTTAATGGGGGACCATCTAGATGGGAACTACCTGTTCCAGGTTCTGGACATCAGAGTAATAAGGCAAAAAGAGGTAGAAAGGATGTGTCTTATCACTGTGATGCCACTGTGACCAAGAGAAAGAGATCTGTGACCCCAGCAAGGGCTTTCCTAAAGTTATGAAGGCCAGAAAAAATGTATTGAGAGGCACAGCTTCTATCATAAATTTGTCACTGAATCAGTTCGTTTTTGGAAGAGAGAGAGAGAGAGAGAGAGAGAGAGAGAGAGAGAGAGAGAGAGAGAGAGAGGAGGGAGGGAGACATGAGCTCACACTCAGAGAATTCACTTATCTAGAAGTTGATGATATCCCAAAAAAGGAGAGGGCCAGGGTCCATGTTAACTTCTGCAAATGAAAACCACTCATGGGTCCTGACATCCTGAACCTGGGATACAGTTGCCACAAAGCCCATCGGGGAGTTGGTCAACTGCCAGGATTGAAGACTAATGGGGAATTGTATACTATTATTCCCCAGTCACTCTCCTTCCCCATCTCATTCCTTTATATTTAAAAATAAACAACTACTCAGAAAGTTTTACAAATGCACCAATCCAGGTGGAGAAAACTGTGTACCTGTGACCCATAAATAAGTCAGAAGTAAGCCAGATAAGGATGTCCACTTGTTTGGGGTTTGTGTGATTACCTTGGTGTTTATTTCTATCTAAGTAACTTTCCTGCCTCCCCCTCCCTGGACCCAAGCTTGCCTTGCAGAAAGGAACCAAGACCAACCACACACTTTCAGTAATAAACATGATCTTTAACAAGCACTATTAACACTTTGTTATTGTTTAGTCATGTCCAGCTCTTCGTGATCCCATTTGGGGTTTTCTTGGCAAAGATATTGGAGTGGGTTTGCCATTTGCTTTTCCAGTTCATTTTTCAGATGAGGAGAGTGAAACAAACAGGGTTAAGTGACTTGTTCAGGGTCACATAGCTGCTAAGTGTTTGAGTCTGGATTTGAACTCAGGAAGGTTAATCTTCCTGGCTCCTGGTCAGGCGTTCTATCCACTGTGCCACCCAGCCAGGGACAGTGGATAGAGTGCCAGGCCTGGAGTCAGGGGGTCCTGAGTTCGAATCTGGCCTCAGGCACACCCTGGGCAAATCACTTATCCCTGCTTTCCTCAGTTTCCTCATCTATAAAATGAGCTGGAGTATAAAATGGCCAACCACTCCAGTATCTTTGACAAGAAAATCCTAAATTGGGGTCATGAAGAGTTGGACATGCCTGAGAAACGACTGAACTGAAATAAGTATCTTAAAATGGTTTTGTCCCTGGTTCTCTACAAAACCAATTTTGGCTTGATCAATGCAGGAAGCGGATAATTATTACAGTCATTACCTCATCAGTATTATTAGGGGCAAAATCCTATTATAATAGTAGCATATAAATCCAGACTGTCCTGGATAGAGGACTCACTTTGGAGCATCAGGGAAATCCTTTGTTTAAAAACCTGGGTTCCTACACTTACTAGCCAATAACTCTTTGGGCTACTCATTTAACCTCTTAGAGTCCTGGGCAGCTCTCAGAGACTTTAAATTGCAGACTAGTGGTTGATTGGTATCAGTGGAAGGAATTACCATTTTGGGAGTTCCCTCCCTCGATGAATTCTAATTCCTTTAGACTTTCCTTTATCTGATCATTCTGTCATTCTACTCCTTTCTCTACCCAGCATCCCAACCTTGTTCTCCCCCCTAACCCCATGTCTTTCAATGCATCAACTCCTAAATATTCCTCCAGTAAAGACTATACTTTTGTCCTTTCCCCATCCTGACCTGTTGACCCAATTCAACTCTATTCTTTTCTCTTCTCTGGAGTCCCCTGCTGCATCCTAATCCTATTGAGGATTTTACCCTGCCAAGCTTCAACCTTGGATTATTCCCACTATATGATGATGCCTTTGTTCCTACTCACACGGGGCTGGATGAATTTGGAGAATATCATGAAACTGTTCTGACTTGAAACCACTACAAATATATTACATAATTCCAACTGGGCTCTGACTCCCACAAGGCAATCCTTTATATCTTTCTAATTAATTCACAATCCCATTCACCTTACTGGGTTTTCCAGGCCTTTTTATTCCTCTTCAAATCTTCCATGGCACCCTGTCAGTTGAGAATCTTGCTTTATATTTTACTGAAAAAATTGAGACCACTCCTTGAGAGCTCCCTATTCTCTTCTCTGTTTCATATCACCCAGATGGCTTCCATCACCATGTTCTTCTGTCTCATTTGACAAGGCCCTTCTCCTTGCCAAGGTGAACTCTTCTGCATTCACAAGAGATCCCATTCCATCCTTTCTTCTTCAGAAGATTAACTCCTCTAGCTTCCCTGTTTCTCACTCATCTTCATCCTCTCCTTGTCTATTGGCTTCTTCCCTGTTCCCTGCAAACATGCTTCCTCCATGATCAATAAACCCTCACTTGTTTTGGTCTAATATCTCTTCTTCCTTTTGTGGCTAAACTTGAGAAGGCCATCTACAATCAATGTTTTCACTTTGTTTCTTCTCTCTCTCTTAATTCTCTACAGTCTAGATTCTTTCCTTATCATTCAGCTGAAATAGCTCTTCCCCAAATTATGATATCTTAATCGCCAGATTGACTTTTTCTCAATCACCATCCTTCTTGAGTTTTCTGCAGCCTTTGATACTGTTGACCACTCTCTTCTCCTTAATACTCTCTTCTCTAGGTTTTTTGTGGCATTGCTCTCTCCTGGTTTTCCCACAGACTCAATTATCATCTTTATGAAGGTGATTCTCAGATCTATTTGCCTAGTCTGAACCTCTCTCCTCACCTTAAGTCTCACATCCAACTACCTGCTGGACATCCTGAACAGAATGTCCCAAAGATATCAGAGATAAACTCAACATGTCTAAAACTGTACTCATTATTTCTCATCTCCTTCCTCCCCACTCCCAAGACTCTTATCTACCTTCAATGTTACTGTTAGGGGTGCTGCCATCTTCCCAGTCACCCAGGCTTGTAACCTAGGTGTCATCCTTGACTCCTCACTTGCTCTCATCTCCCATATCCAATCAGCTGCCAACTCCTGTTCTTTCTACCTTGCCTTTGTAACATCTCTCATATGAGCACCTTCCTTTACTTTGACATTGCCACCACTCTAATCCAGGTCTTCATCACTTCATGCCTAGACTATCCCAATAGCCTTCTAGTTGATCTCCAGAAGAGAGAGAGGGAGGGAAGGAGAGAAGAAGGGAGAGAGAGAGAGAGACAGAGACAGAGAGAGAGAGAGAGACAGAGAGACAGAGAGACAGAGAGACAGAGAGAGACAGAGAGACAGAGAGAGACAGAGAGAGAGAGAGAGCCCTCAGCCCGGTCCCTGGCACATAATAGGTGCTTAAATAAAATCTTGTTCCTTCTATCTCTTTAAGGGCTTGTAGATAAGAGGAAGGAAGAGAGGTCAGCTGGGAAGCAAAAGAGCGAGTTCCGCTTTTGCCTTTCTAAGAAAAGGCCTGTGTGTAGTACATACCTCATCAGTTTATAGTGAGTTATTTATAAAGCTCCTTGTTTTCAACTCAGCCTCCCATATCTCCTCCCCATGAAGGAGGCCTGGAGCCAGGACATTCCCTGTTACACACCGAGGCTTCTATATAAAGCCTTACTCCTTTAAAAGGAGGCCTGATCAGAATGTTCCCGATTGCTTCACACCAGGGCATTGATAAGCTGTCTCCACCTGCACAGGAGTCCTAGGATCTGCTGTCACCAGATATCTAGGGACTCTCCTCCCTCTCCCCCTCATCTTTCGCTTAATGTTCTTCTCCGGTTTCTCCCCAAAATGAAATGTAAGGGAAGCCTTAAAAATAGGACGTTGTTTACTCCCTTCTTTAGGGTGTCGGTTGCCAGACAGCAGGATCGTGTTTAGAAGACTGTTTGGGTGGTTGGTGTGCCAGGCATGTCCTGGGCATTCAGTCAGGGTTGATGGATGATATTCTGTAATGGTGCCCCTCCCGAAGCATCTTTGTCTTACAGTTTAACTTGCCAGTTCAAGGCAAATGGATGGTGCCCCCTTACTGCTCTCCCCCCATCCACCTTTGGCCCCAGGCACTTCCTCACCCATATGGTCCTACTGGTCACAATCAGAGGATTCATCTGGCTGGATTGCCTGTCATCTGCTTCATTTGAGTTCCAGAATGGCATGATGGAAGCTTCCCTCTCTGGGAGTAGGTTTGTGTATGGATGTACTCATACATTCAGCTTTAAAAATAAGCTCTGTCCTATCTCAAAGGGGGCTGACTCACTCTGCTGCTGCAAAGTGTTTCCAAGTACCATAGGGAAATGGAGATGGGGCAAAACAGCTCCTGTTTAGATAGGCCTCCCAGCTTGCAAAGTCCTTTCCTTGTAGTAACCCCATGAGATAGTCAGCAGATAGGTAATCTCCATTTTCCACATGAGGAAATGGAAAACAGCTCATCCCATTCGTGTCTCAAGGCTAGTTGGTGGTTAAGCTGAGGCTGGAACCCAGGTGGATTTGAAATTCCAAGCCCACATCTGCAGTGCACTACCTGAGTGACTTTGAGCAAATCACTTAATAAATCTGGAATGCAGTTTCCTCATCTATAAAATGGGGAGGGAGCTGGAGTAGACCATCCCTAAGGTCCTTTCCAGGATTAAATCAATAAACTTTCTATCCTTTACATCTATGACTGATTTCAGTGCTCTTTCCCTCATATCATGCTGCTAAAGTCTCAGGAGCCATGAGCCTTCTTTTCTCCCAATCCTCTCCAAACTGGGCCAGGCTCTAGATGGCATTAGGGGGCGGGGTGGACTTGGGGGTCAAGGAAAACTGCATCAGGCAGGTGGTCAGGTGTATGGTTCAGTGGACCCATCTAGATGTCATTTACATCATTCCTTTTTTTTTAAATGTAAAAGCAAATGTTTTATTGAGGCTTCCCCTGCTCCCTTTCTTTTATTACTCACTTCCCACCAATTTCCTTCCCTTCTCCTCAAATAGAACTTTTATTTATAATAAAGAAATAGAGTCAAGTGAAACAAACCAACACAGTAGCCAGACACTGTATGCCTCATTCCATACCTACAGTCACCCAGAACTCTTCTGCTAAGAAGAGGGAGACTGGCTTCATCACAGCCAATGGTCAACTCATTGATCAGAGTTCTGACATGTCTCAGTTTACACGATTGTTGTCACTGTTTGGGTCTCTCTGCCTCAGTTCACACAAGTCTTTCCAAGTTTGTGATTGATGACTTTTTCATAGTTACAGGAGAACTGATTCTTCTGAAACAACTTCCCTCCAGGATATCGTAATTCGTTCCTTGTGCTTCCCATGTACAAAGCTGATGAGTTTCATATGAAAAGCCCTCAGCCATCTTACCTGTGGTCTGGACTGAGATTTAGTAGCCGAGAGTTCATGCTGTCAGCTCCAGGGCATTTAAGAATTGGGATGGAAGGTGTTGAGATGCTAAAGGCAGATGCAGAATGTAGGCATCTGACTGCCAACTACCCAGTGTTCTGTGTGCAGTCTTGGGGAATTCACTCACTTTCTTAACCTTTCCTTTTATTCACCTATAAAACAGAGCCAAAGTCTGATGACTCCCCTAACGGGAATGTTCATATAAGCTATGCCACTGAGTCGATGCTGTGTTGTGGCTATTAAAGCAGCAAAAAACCCAAAACAAAACCCCAATAAATAAGATAGGTCTCTTTTGTGCTAACACTAGGTGTCTAGAGCTAAAGCTGTTGGTTGGCACCAGCTGGAATTCCCTACCCAGGTTTTTGGGGGATCTGCAGAGGTAAGACATTCAATTCAATATCTATAAATTAATTAAACAAACATTAAATACTTATTATGTATATAGAGACAATGTGGTATATTTGATAGAGATCAACCCTTACCCTTTCTTCCCCTACCCCAATCAGTAAGACCTGGGTTCGAGTTTTGCCTCTGATACATACTGATTATGTGACCTGGAGTAAATCATTTAACTCTCCAAGGTGCAAATCTTCACTGGTAGAGGGAGTTTCCTTTCTACGAATTCCCTATGCCATTAAAATCACAAATCTGGTCCAAAAAAATTGTGTAAAGCATTGGCTTGGTTCTGAGCATCCATAGTATAGGTCTGATCCTGTCACCCTTCTCAGTAAACTCCAATGACTCTTTTAACTTCAGGATTCAAACCATAAGTCCCTCTGGCTTTAAAAGCTACAATACAATATAATACAATATCCATTTGTACCTTTGTAGTCTTCTCACACCTTACTCTCCTCTACCCTCTCTACAAAACAGTCACATTGTCCCACTTCCTCTTTCTTGACTAGGATATTCCATGTACTTTATGGACTGTCTGTCTGTCTCCCTTGCCCAGAATTCCCTGTCTCCTCACTTCTACCTGTTGTCTCTGGCTTCCTTCTAGAATCAGCTCAAATCCCACCTAGTGCAGGAAATCTTTCCTGGTCCTCCCAGCTATTGATGTCTTCTCCTCTGAGATTGTCCGCCATCTTGTAAAGATCTTGCACGTATCTAGTCATCTTCATGGTTGTCTTCTCTATGAGTTGCCTGATGGCAGGAACTGGTTTTTGCCTTTCTTTGCATCTCTAGCATTTGGCATAGTGCTGCTCACGTAGAGACAATGTCTGTAAAATGAGATGAAGTGTCTAAAATGCCATATAGATTCTAGCTATAATAAGCATTTAGTAAATGCTTGTTGATTGATTGACTGAGATGTGACAGGCTCTGATCTCATGGAGGTTACAACCTGCTTGGGGGTGGAGTGTGTGCGGGGTGGCAAAGAATCAGGACCTCACTCATGCTCAGGGGCTTGGGTGCCCACAGGACAGCTTGGAGATCCCTGGGGGGAGAGAATGTCGTGCCTGCTCAGCATTGGGGTCACTAATGATGCCATCTTTGTTTGGCCATGCCTCACTCAGGTCCCCATGTACTGCTTGCCATTTGTAGTATGCCAGTTGGTCAGGAACTTGGGAAGGACTCTGACTTTTGACCAAATGACTTGGCTTTTCATTGCCATAGCTCCTGAATTTCTGCTATGGCAGGACATCCACTCACATTGCCAGGATTTAAAATCATTTTACCCTGAGTCTCAGCTTGTGAGTAGAAGGCCCATGGGCCCATGTGTATGAGTTGTCTGCATCTAGATAGAACACGTTGTGTGTGCTCACAGAGGCCTAGATACTTCCTTTCCACGTGTTCACCCTCCTATATTTCACCCTGATGCCCCCTTCCCTTCCCTTCCCCCAGGATGGTACAGCTGCCATTGTATTAGGAGATGATGATAGATTCCCTCAGACTCAGCAAGCTCTGTCTTGTCTTGTCTTTGGTCTATGTGGCTGGCGTGGAGGGAGCAGACATCCTCTTAGGAAATGAGGCTTTTCAAAGATGGGCAAACCTTTTACTTCCTTCTATAAAGCTGACTTGTGCCCTGTAAATAGTCAATCATTCAGTGGGTGGATAAAATTGTACACTATGGTTCGAGGCATTCCGAAACAAAGACTAACACCATTCCATAGACATTTTTTTTTTGAGTGAGAAGGGAGCTTAGCAGTCATTTAGTACAACCTGCACACAAAAGGAATCCCTACTCACATGACCATCTAGCCTCTGGTTGAAGACCTCCTAGGAGGGAGAATCCTCCCCACCCCCACTGCCCCTCAAGGCAGCTGGCTCTGCTTTTGGAAAGCACTAATTATTAGGAAAATTTCCCTGACATCAAACCTAAATCTCCTCTTTGTAACTTCACTATGTTGCTCTGCATTTGGCCCTCGGGGGCCAAACCTAACATGTCTAATCCCTCTTCCTTATTACAGCTTTTGAAATACTTGAAGACAGCTATCACGTCTATTCTGTGTCTTCTTTTCTCCAGACGAAACATGCCCAGTTCCTTAAATTGATTCTTATCTGTCCTGGGCCTCTCCCTTGTTGCTCTCCTCTGGATGCTATCCAATTGATCAATATCCTTTTCAAACCATGGTGCCCAGAGGTGATCACAACATCCCAGACTGGATCTGATGAGGACAAAGTACGGTGATCACCTTTCTATTCCTGGGAATGATAACCCTCTCTTAATTTAGCCCAAGATCACTTTAGCCTTTCCTTTTGGGCCACCATATAATATTATTGTCTCATGTTGAATCTGCGGTCCACTCAAACCCTCATGTCCTTTTTCATAACAAAGTTACCTCTCCATGCCTCCTCCAGGTTATGCTTGTAAAGTAAACATAAGTGCAAGATTCTGACTTATTCCTATTAAATTTCCTCTTCTTAGATCCAGGCCAATGCTCTAGCTTTTAGAGATTCATTTGGATCCTAATTCTGTTATCCCTCACAGCTTTGTATCATCTGTGATTCTGATGGGATTATCATCTACGCCTTTATCTAGGTTGTGGCTAATATTATTTTAAAAATTTCAGAACCTTTTGAAATTTCTAGGTTTTCTATGGCATAGTTTGGTGGAGAGAGGTTCCTTTGTACATGGACAGAAACTGGTGTGTGTGTGTGTGTGTGTGTGTGTGACGGTTTATTAGCGTGAGTAGAAGGCATTTGAAAAGAATACACACGACTCATCACTGTCATCATTGTGCATTGGAATATTATTGGGTTGGTAGTCAGGAGATAAAAAATTGAGTCTAGATTCTTAACTCACCGGCTGTGTGACTTAAGGCAAATTACCTAACCTCTCAGGGCCTTAGTGCCCTCATCTGTAAGAACAGGGATAACTATACTTTCATTGTCTATCTTGAAGCATTTTGTAAAAAAAAGATAAATTGTAATCATTATAAAAATGTGAACTTTCTTCATGGCCTGCGTACTATGCAATAAATTACAGTGAGGTATGAGATTTATTGGATCATAGATTCAGAGAGGAGCAGCTAGGGGGCGCCATAGTGCCTAGAGTGCTGGAGTCAGAATTAGCAGGGGAATTCTCTACAGAGTAGTGTGGTACCATGGATAAGGGCACTGGGTTTGAAATCAAGGGACCTGAGTGCAAATGCTGACTCTGCTCCTTATGACCTGTGTGATGACTGATCTTGGGTAAATCACCTGATTTCAGTCTCTTCTGTAAAATGAAAGAGTTAGACGAGATTACCTCCAATGTCCTTTCTACCTCTAAATCTATGATCCCGTGAGGCCTGGAAATGAATTGGATGTGGGAGGGAGGGAAAGATGGAAGGTAGTGGAGAGAAACACACAGAGAAAGAGAAAATGAGACAGAAATGGAGAGAATGAAAGACAGAGAAATAGAGACAGAATGTGAGAGAGAGAGAAACAGAAGGAAGGAAAGAAAGGGAAGGAGGAAGGGTACAAGAGAGAAGATGAGAAGTAGGGAGAGATAGGGGGTAGAAAGGAGGAAGAGAGAGGAGGGAGATAAAGATGGGAGGACAATAGAAAGGGGGATAGAGAGAAAGACAGAGAGACAGAGAGAGACAGACAGACACACATATATGAAACTAATTCCCAGAATGTAATCAGAAAAGATTCATAGGATGCTGGTGTCACGAAGAAGGGGAAAAGTTGGGGGTAAGATAGATCCCTCAAGTTTTCAGAGACCAAGGGGACAAAGAATTCTACTTGAGAGGGGCTGGGAAAGAACTTTGCAGGCCTGTAGGGAATATGGTTTGACAATCAATCAGAGGAGGTGGAAGGCTCTCCCTGAACTTAGATTGAGTCATTCATATAGAAGACTGTGCAAATGAGGAACCATCCCCCCAGAACTCTGGAAACCTTATGTCCCTGGCTCTTGACTTTGGCAACATCAAAAGAAAAGAGAATCATGTCCCCCTTCAAAGCTCACAGAGAATTTATTTTCTCTTGACAATCACATCACAACACTTTCCCACATCAGGAACTAGCTAGGGTCTGATGAGTTCATTTTTCCAGAGTCCAGTTTTCCAACTGAGATCTAGCTCTGTGGGCCAGAGAACACAGCCCTCTCTAACATTGTTAACCTTCCATGGGTTAAGAAGATTACCAAGGGTGGCTAGGTGGTGCAGTGAATAGAGCACTGGACCTAGAGTCAGGAGGACCTGAGTTCAAATCTGGCCTCAGACACTTAACACACACACAAAAAACTAGTTGTGTGACCTTGGGCAAGTCACTTAACCCCAATTGCCTTCCAAAAAAACATGTAATGAAATTATTTATTATAGACTATGTCCCATAAGGTAATTCTCAGAGAGGTGGAATTTGAACTCATGTCTTCTGATTCCAAAGCCAATCCTCTTTCCACTGTACATAGCTACCTACCCTTTAGCACCTAATGTTTATGGACTTTGTGATTTGACTTTGTCCTTAAGGATTCCAGCAGGAAGAAGAGGAATTGGGAAATACATTCTTTTCAGATATGAAAAACCTCATGACTTAGGTGGCCATGGGCGTACATGCCTGTAATTTCTACTGAAGATTAGAACGCTTGGGGAAGGTGGAGGCTGGTGGATTGCAGGAGTTCTGAGCTTCAGTAGGGTTAATCTTATCTGGTGTTTGCACTAGGTCCCACACTAATACTGTATGGTGAGCCCCAGAAGCCTCTGGAGTATCAACAAATTGCCAGAGAAGTTGCAAATTGGTCTAGGTTGGAAAAATGGAGGTTAAAGCTTTCCATACCCGTTCACATTAGAACCAGCCCTGAGTGGCCATCTGCATCTCCTCCCTGGTGAGCTAGGGAGACCCAGTTTCAAAACAAAACAAAAGCCTGACAACCACAACCCTCATGACTCAGAAATCCTACCAGAACAGCTGCTCGTTAGTTTTCAAGGGCTAACACTTTCTTCCTGTCTCCTTTTAATTTTTCCCTTTTTCTATTAAGCAAATGGCCTATGCAGCTATCTGCTTTCTCTCCTAAACGAAATTTTTTCCAGGAGTCACTTGGTACTTGGAATAACTTCTTAGGTTCTACCTATCAAACTCTTTTCCAGGTCACAGAATCAGAATATCAGGGTTGGCAGGGACCTCAGTGGCCAGCAAATTCAACCCACCACCCACCTCAGTATTTATTGGGGGGAGGGAAGGAGACAGGAAAGAATGGATTGTTCTTATCTGTGTTCAATCCCTCCCAACCTCCTTTTAAAAGGTAATTAGGTACCAATTATCAAGGCCCTAAGGGAAAGAACTCTCCTAAGGAAAGAGGACGTGGTCTAAGAATGGACCTTAGAAATCATCTAGTCAAAACCCCTAATTTTAAAAATGTGGAGATTGGAGCACAGATAGGTTAATTAACTTATGCAAGGGCGCATAGTTAGCAAATGGTAGGACTAGGACTTTACTCCTGGTCTCCTGACATAGAGGCCAGGCCTCTTTCCTCATGCCATGTTCTTTCTCTTTATCTCTCTGGGCCTCAGTTTTCTCTTCAGAGACGTTAACTTTCTTACCTATAGTATAAAGGGACAGAGACTGTCAAGTAGAGTGTATGCTCTTTGAGGGCAGGGACTGTTTAATTTCTGTCTCTTTGTATCTCCAGCATATAGCACAGGTCTGTGCATACATGGGCAGCTATGTGGTGAAGTGGATAGAGCACTGGGCTTGGAATCAGTAAGACTCATCTTCCCCAGTTCAAATCTGGACTTAGATACTTCCTAACTGTGTGATCCTGGGCAAGTCACTTAACCCTGTTTATCTCAGTTCCTCACGTGTAAAATGAGCTGGAGAAAGAAATGGCAGACCATTCCAGTATTTTTGCCAAGGAAACTCAAAATGGAGTCACAAAAAGTTGGGTGTGACTGAAAGAACTCAACAAGTACATACATTAGACACATAAGCATTGATTGATATGAGCATTCCATGGTGGAAAATAAAATCTGATGTTGAATTGAATTGTTAAATTTGTTTTAGTGTTGTGGGCATCCTGTACTATTATCAACTACAGGCTGCTAAAAAAGTCTATAAAATTGGCCCAAAGTTTACAGAAAAAGACCACATCTACTGGTCACATTTCAATGGCACCACTGCCCTCTACTGGACAGAAGTTGTCAAATAGAGAAGAATGAACTGTCTAACAAAGGACTACTGATGTGGGTTGACTCTTCTCTGCAATAGCTGGTCTTAGAGAGTTGCCTAGGGCATGGAGGGGGTAATCAGCTTGGCCACGGTCACCTATTCACTGGGTATCAGAGGTGGGACTCGCACCCAGGTCTTTCTGGCTCCAAGGCCAGCTCTCTATTCATTACATCATAATGCTACAGCATACAGTGTAGAACTGAAGAATGTTGGAGGTAGAAGGACCTTGGAATAGTTGCTAGTCCAACCTCTTTATTCTACAAACGAGGAAACTAAAACCTAAATAAGGGAAATGACTTAGGCTAATTAGAGGCACCAACTCCAGGAACTATGTTCAATGTGAAACCAGGGCCATGGTGCTACAGAAATGAAAGCTTTCCTAGAAGTACACGCTCCTGCCTCACACATAAACTCACACGTGTCTCCTGGACCACCACTGCTGGGGATTATATGGATTCTACTGATGGTGATCTGGGTCATACACTCCCCTAAGGCAGAGATTCTGGTCTTTGGTCTCTTCCCCTTCTCCTCTTGCATAGGATAGGGCTTTGTAGAAAAGGCTTTGGTGAAATGACTGAAGGGTTTGGGGACAGCATGGAGCCCTCAGCAAGCCTGTCTCCCAATGGGTAGCTACAGTGGTGTCTTGTAAACTCTGACCTAAGGACTGATCCTTTTCTACTTACTAAATATCAGATTCATCTGTCAGGCAGATAGACAGCAGCCAGGGTCTATCCTTTGGAATTGTGCTTTTGGGAGCCATGCTGCCCTGCTTAGAACTGCCTCACTTTAGCTTACTTCTCCCATACTCAACAGATTTCCGGGTATTAGCTGAGTCCATAACAAGAGATCACAATTACTTTAGAGTTCACAAAATACCTTTTCCACCCTGCAGAAAGGGCTAATACAGTCAGGTACCTCAGTGCAAATAATGAATCCCACGACCTGGTCCACTATTTGAACTCATATTGCATATTTCCATTGAGTTGGGAATCAGTTACTGTATTTTATATGTAACTAGGCTGGTAATCTGGGCATGCTTAGTTGGAAGCCTTTGTCTGCTACTACATGGGTGGGTGTAGCCTCCTTTGATTGGCTGCCAGTGTCTTTAAAACTGGTGAGAATGAGTGGACTGCCCTTTTCTGTCACTCTCTTTTTATCAGCTCTTATCTGCTGCATCCAGAGGGTGAAGATCCCAATTAAGCAACAGTGAAAGATGTTTTGCACTGAACTGATGAGAGGGGAAGGACCCTCCTTCCCTCGCTCCTTCTCTTTTACCTGGCACTGAGAAATGGGTCTGGGGGTGTTTGTATCTTTTCGTTGTTCTTTGCCCTCTGTTTTAGCTGCTGGAGGTGATCCCCAGGGATCCTAGGAATTTGGGCCATGGTAACCTTGGAACCAGGATTGCAGATGGGATGGTGTAATCACCAGGCCATTACGGAAATCCTGAGAAGCCAGACCATGTGCCTAGAACATGAGCCCAAAGGTCGGTTTTTGGACTTGGAACTAAGACTGTGCCTTATGGAAACCAAGCTAAATTATGAACCTAATATCTTCTTCAGAGACTGAGGTAGTGCAGGGGAGGGGAGTAGGATTATGTCTCCCACATGTTGGGGGGTAGTATATTTGTACATTTTCGATTATGTCTTTTGCTTTTTGGAGGGCAAGGTCACATGGCTAGTTTTTGTGTTAAGTGTCTGAGGCTGGATTTGAACTCAGGTCCTCCTGACTCCACGGCCAGTGCTCTACTCACTGCGCCACCTAGCCGTCCCCTGTGATTATGGCTTTTGAAGTAAATATTTATGTTAAATATTTTAATTTAAATATTTTGTTATTAAAATTTTAATGTTATGTTAAATAAAAATAAATCTGTTAGAGGCAAAATGGAACTCAATTGTAGGGGACCACCCCCACACCTAGAGGAACACCCTCAGTGGGAGTTGGAGCCAATGGCAGAAAGCTCAGATAGGCCCAGCCCCTGTAAGGGTACCTGAGAACATGGAGGGGAGGGTGAAATCTAACCTACTTGGCCTCCAGGCTTTGGGCCTCAGGGCTACATGCATAATTATAACTTCTAATGGTGCAAACTCAAAGACATAGGACCTCTTCAGGGAAATTTGTTATTTGCACTAATCACAACCAGCTGTGTTGTTAGTTCTAGAGATGAAAAAACTGACTGCCACAGAAGTTAAGTTTAGCATCCCCTCTGGGCTCACACTTCCAACACCTAGTCATACTGTCTAGGGGTAACCCTGAAGGCTAAGGGTTTTTAATGCTATTGCCTTGAATATGACATCCTTCTTCTCCCCAGTATCTAACCACTTAATTTCTCCACAATATCAATCAAACAGTTGATATAAATTATTTTTTACAAAAGGATATTTACTGAGAAAGCATAGCAAGGACATAAGTTCTACCAAAACATCCCTTTAAACTGGAATTTCTCCTGTCTGCATCTGCTTGGTCCCTGGAGATAATAGATAATTTAAAGCTTTTGGTATGAAACATCCCTCTCACTGCCCTCTCCCCCCCATCCTCCCAATGCAGGACATAGTCTGTTTCTTGAAACTACACAAGGTTTTTGGGCAGCTAGGTGGTACAGTGGATAGAGTGCCAGGCCTGGAGTCAGGAAGACCTGAATTCAAATCTGGCCTCAGACATTTACTAGCTCTGTGACCCTAGGCAAGTCACTTAACCCTGTTTGTCTCAATTTCTTCATCTGTAAAAATGATAAGGAGAAGGAAATGGCAAACCGCTCCAATGTCTTTTCCAAGAAAACCCCAAATAGGGTCATGAAAAGTCAGACTCAATGAAATGACTTAACAGCAACAACAATAATGCAAGATTCCTGAGAAGTGCAAAGTACTGAATCATACATGTGGGGAACACATATGGCCAAGGTGTATTTACCTGCTGGCCCCGGGAGTCTTTTTCTCCCTTCATGGAGTTCCCACCAGGTTCACTTCTGAGGTGTGGCACACAAGTTGGACAAGTTGTTCCCTTAACTGCAGAATGTGATGTCCCAGATGCTGGGCTGATTTTCTGCTAGCCTGGATCCATCAGATTTTTCTTCAAGGATGGCGCCTTTTTGGATTCTGCTGTGGTGGCTGCCAGTAGACTCTGTTATCAACTCAAGTTCTGGATTTTTAATATCTTTTGAATCTTAGCAAGGTCAACCTGGTCCATTGTTTTTCCAGATTCTCATTTACCTGAGACCAGAAACAAATAAATACGAGATAAAAGAAACAGAAGCATCATAGGTTAACAAATATGGCACAGGGAGGCAGATAATGCTGGACTCTTCTTTCTTTTACTGGGAGACCCATAGCAACTATCCCTTCCTGAGAAATAGCCAGAGATGAGAACCAGACATCATCAGCCTGCACTCTTTGAATCTTCAGTTTCAGGTTAGCCTTTGCATCTAGCTCTGAAGTCAATTAGATAACTCCTCTTAGTCACTCATGGCCAGAAGAAGGCTTACCAAGTCTTCATGTATGGGACTGAAACCAGGAAGGAAGGGAATAATTATGTATATTCTAAGGACTGGGCACTCAATGTACAGATCCCAATATGTAAGTAATTGGCCCATGGTCGTGTGACCAATAAGCATCAGGGCCAGGATTCCAACCCAGATTTTCTCACTTTAAGTCAATTAAGCAATCAAGTATTAATGAAAACACTTAACTATATGCCAGGTACTAGGCTAAGTACAGTAGGTACAAAGAAAAATTGAAAACATTCCTTGCCTTAAAATTATGTTCTCATGGTGGAGAAACATGGGCATACATGCATTAGCCCACACCAATCAAATTAGATTTAGGTAATTTTGTGTGTGGAT
This sequence comes from Petaurus breviceps papuanus, assembly GCF_028583685.1. Lineage (NCBI taxonomy): Eukaryota > Metazoa > Chordata > Mammalia > Diprotodontia > Petauridae > Petaurus > Petaurus breviceps. Next base: position 672,125 of record NW_027187372.1, read on the forward strand.
GTGAGGACACTAGTAGTTAATGTATTTGGGAAGGTCACCTGAAGAAGGTAGTCTGTGAGTTTAATCTTGAAGGAAGTCAGTGGTTCTGACTGGTGAAGATGGGGTGTGGGGCCAACCAGTGCCAAGTTATGGCCATGGGAGATGGAGTATTATGTATGAAGAACAGCAATTAGACCATTCTGGCTTGGTGTAATGTATAAGAAGATGGGAAAGATAGGAAGGGGATAGTTGTGGAAAGCTTTAAATGCTAGACAAAGGAGTTTATGTTTGATCCTAGAGGTAATAGGGTGTTTATTGAGTTGGGAAGGGGGACAGTGATATGGTTGGGCTTTAGCAAAATTGTTTTGGCACCTGGGAGAAGGATAAATTGGAAAAAGAGAAGCTTGAGGAAGGGAGCCTAATTAGGAGGCTATCACAATAGTCTAGGGGAAAAGTGAGGAGGGCCTGAACTAGGGGAATGGCCGTGTTAGTGGAGAGAATGGGTCTGTGGGAGATAGAAATAACAAGACTTGACAACTGATGGAATATATGCATTGAATAAGATCAGGGAATTGAGGCTGTAAACGTTATGGACTGGGAGGCTGGTAGTGCCTTTGAGAGTAATAAGGAAGTCCAGAAGTCCAGTCTTCTTTGGGCTATTCCACTTTGTGATATTGGAAATGTGCTTATAAATGGAATTTTTGTCAATTAAATGATATTTGAATTTAAAATTAATTTAAATTCATATTTTAAATGCTTTAGTGGAGTCAGGCAGGCAAGGATACCTATAATGAATTTGCATTATCACACAGGGTATTTGGGACCAGAGGATCTGGGTTGGAATCTTGACTTTGCAATTTGCTAGCTGTGTCACCTCAGGCAAGTCACTTTGCTACTTTGGGCCTCAGGCTCCTCATCTGTAAAAAACTATTCCTTCTCATATATACTTATATTATATACTATATATTTAGTATAAAGACTTATTAGATTAGATGGATGACCACTAAAATTCCCTCTAACCCTGTCTATGATCCTTTGGCAAATCTGTATTTTCTTTTATGAGATTTGCTGGGAGGTTGGGATATTTGTAGAGTAAAGCGGCATTTAAAAATCAGATTCAAGAACGTGCATCCAGATCTCCTTCTTGGTATTTAAATGGCAGCAAATGATCACAATTATGTAGCTATCAAACAATTACCCTCATATTAATGAACAATCCTCCTCACAGAAAATGTGCCCAGGGGATGCTCCTCTTGCAAAGTCAGGGTTAATGACCTGGCAATTGTTTTAATGGATTTTCAATGAAGTGTGAAGATGACTTGTCAACAAGGAGTTAGAGAGTACTGTCTCTGCCAGAAATTGGGATCTATCTGCCCTCATTATGTCTTTGATTGGGCTCAGTAAATGTTTGTTTTTACACTTACGCACAATAAAGTTTGGCACAGACCTAGTCTGATAGGGGAGACAAATTCTTTTTATCTCTCCCTGACATTCCCTCCTACATCTACCAGAAAGACAGGAGAACCCATTTCTGGAGAAATAACCCAAGGATCAAACTGACAGACAGAAAGGTTCCATATAGGAGCAGCTACGTGGAACAGCGGAGAGACTGCTGGGCTGGGAGTCAGAAAGGACTTGAGGTCAAATCTGTCTTCAGACACTTAGTAGCTGTGTGACCCTGGACAAGTCATTTAACCTCTAGTTGCCTCAGTTTCCTCATATGTAAAGTGGGGATAATAATAGCACATACCTCCCAGGGTTGTTGTAAGGACCAAATAAGATAATAATGATAAAGTGCTTAGCCCAGTGCCTAGAACACAGTAAGCACTATATAAATGTTAGCTGTCAGTATAGTGTTTAGTCCCTTGTAGATGCTTAATAAGTATATATTAAATTGAATCCTTTTTCAGGTATTAGTAACTCAGCCATTTATCAGGACATGATCTGTGAAAGCAGCTTCATGTCTCCAAGCACCTTGTTCCTCATTTGTAAAATAGGGATAATAACATAATATTTGTACCACCTACCTCCCAAAGTTGTTGTGAGCTAAAAATATTTTATAAAACTTTAAAGCTTGATACAGATGTCAATTACATTATCACAGATTTAGAGCTGGAATAGAACTTTAAAAATTTCTTGTTTTAAGTACGTATTTTTTTTTGCTTTTTTTTTTTGGAGGGGGGAAGGCAGGGCAATTGGGGTTAAGTGACTTGCCCAAAGTCACACGTAAGTGTTAAGTGTCTCAGGCTGCATTTGAACTCAGGTCCCCCTGACTCCAGGGCTGGTGCACCACCTAGCTGCCCTGAAATTTCTTGTTTTATATGCATAAACTGAGGACTAAGGAGAAATGTCTTTCCCCAAGGTTACCCTTGGCAACCCCCTCATTTTATAGGAAATGGTACCCTGTGAGGGAGAAGGCACAAGTAATGATGATGGTGATGATGACAGCTACTAATAATAGCTAACATTTATATAGTGTTTACTATGTGGCGGACAATATTTAACAACCGGCTCTCTAAAAACCCCAAACACTCAGTCAAGACACACTTTTAAGTTTAACCTGTCTGATTAACATTTTCTGCTTCACCTTCTTAATTCTAGACTGTCAACAACATAATAAATCCATCCCTGATTGGTAGTGTTTGCTGGTTTCTGAGGTATAAATGCTCATACTGAAAATTTAATAATTGGATCCCTTAGTAGGAGTTGTCTTCAGCACCCCATTGAACTCCGGGTTCAGAAAAATTAGTTTGGTAAGCAGAGGATGAGGTAGATTTCACTAGAAAAGTCTAGGTGAGAAAGATCTGGGGGTTTGGATGTTGACATGAAGCTACAGTTAACACTCTGCCAGACAGAAAAAAATTAATCTTAGACTGAATTAAAAAAAAGTCATAGGACCTAGACTGAATGAAGTGACCCTTCCTTTGCCTTTGTCCTCAGACTCTATTCTGTCTTAGTCACAGCACATCAGGGTAATTGTGCTCAAGTCTGAGTGCCATATTTAAGAAGGATAAGCTGGAGAGAATTTATAGGGTGACCAAGAGAGTGAGAACTAGAGACTAATGTTATTGGATGAAAGAAAGAAAGAAAGAAAGAATGAATAGGCATTTATTAAATGCTTAGTATGTATCAAAGCACCATTTAAAGGTTGGGGATGCAAATGCAAAAAGGGAGATGGGCCCAACTCTCAAAGAACTCAAACTCTAGTTGGGTGAGATAATACAGAAAAGAAAGCTCAGATGTAGGGCTGATTGAATGGTTTGGAGGTCCTCAGGTACTAGTGGGAAAGGTGGATGGCAGGGCCCAGGGCCCTTTAGGCAACATCAGTGGTCATATGACAGTACTGGGGACTGCAGGACATAGAGGTCAGGTGGATGGGAAGCCTAGTGGTCCTTACTGGAAGGAATAGAGTTGGTGACTCCTATCTCATTCAAGCCTTATGAACAGTTAGGCATCCTGAGTGGGTTCTGGCTGGAAAGGGAGGTGGTGGGGATAAGGTAGGGTATCCTAGAGTGCCCCAGAAGGGCTAGTTGGGTTCTTGGATGGCTCAGGGCTAAGAGAAAGGGTGAGGAGGAAAGACAAGAAGGAAAAGGGACTAGAGAAGAGATGTCTTAGCAGGGTGCATGGCTGCTGGTCAAGCATGTCTAGGACTATCACATGGAGGAGTGATTAACTTGGTTTGTTTTTGTTTTTGTTTTTGGCCCTGAGGAAGTACCAGGACTATGGGTAGAAGTTTATTCCTGTTTAGGGGTAGGTCAAACTAGATGTTTCTGAGGGCCCTTCTAGCTCTGAGATTCATGTTTCCATGAAGTGCGAGCCCTTCCATCAAGAGCCTAGCAGCTTGCTTGTACATATACCAATGATCTACGTACTACAGGTGGGACATTCTATTTTCCATTTCAAAAAGTTCCTCTGAAAGAAATTGACTTTGATTTTTGTTTCCACCCTTTCTCATCTTTCTCTCTACTACCTATGGGAGTGTTTTTGAGGTTCTGGAAATGCCTAATCCAGGCTGAAATGACTATGTGTATGCTTGAAAAACAAGGAATCTATGACTTGTCTTTGCATACCAGCAGTGTGGAGACTTTCCCACTGCCTGAGTAGAAAATGGGCTTTCCCGCTATTCCTCAGCTTGACTGATTAGACTTAGTTAAGTACAGGAGTGTCAGCAAAATTCCTTATCCCTTGGGGACCATCCTAGCTCCAGACAAAGTTACATCTGTCATTGTCCTTAGGTGCCTAATGGAAGGAATAGACTCAGAGCTTTGATCCTGAGACGGTGATTCTTTTTATCAATGAACATTTATTAGTGCTTACTAGTGCTACTGGGCTAATCTGATTGTTTTGTGGGCAGCCAAATCTTAAGGATACATGTATATACATACATATATGCATATGTATATATTTACACATGTAAATATATACACATGCACAATATACATTTATATCTACACATATATGCATACACACATATACATACACATATGTATATATGTAAAATGACCAGGTATTATTATGCCAAGGTACCCCAATGATCTACCACAATGTTACTTCTTATCAATCAGGTCCAACCTCTTTCGCTCAACTTTTAAGGCATCCAACCCATGCAGTCTTCTCTCTCTCCTTCCTATCCTCCCCAACACACATTCTGCACCCCAGTCAGAAATGTGAATGTACTAGGCTCATTCCCATTTTTCTCATGTTCTCCTTGCTTGGAGTGTTCTTTGCCTAACCCAGTTGTATCCATCCTTCAAGGCTTCAACTGAGGCCCTAGTCTCTCCATGAAACTTTCTCTGACTGTTTCAGTCCTCATACATTGTTGTTGTTGCGCAGTTGCTTCAATTGTGTCTGATTCATTGTGACTCCAATTAGAATTTTCTTGGCAAAGACACTGGAGTGGTTGGCCATTTCCTTCTCCAGCTCATTTTACAGATGAGGAAACTGAGGCAATCGGGTGAAGTGACTTGCCCAGGGTCACACAGCTAGGAAGTGTCTGTGGCCAGATTTGAACTTGATGAAGATGAGTCTTCCTGACTCCAGGCCTGACTCTCTCTCCACTGTGTCATGTAGCTGTCCAAAAAAAGATCATGTAGAATAATTGTGCATGTCTCATAACCCACTTCTAGTCTTTAAGCTCTACAAAGACAATGTAAATTTGGTATCTTCCCTCAGCACCCAGTATGGTGCTCTGTACATACAACAGGCCCTCAATAAATGTTATTGAATTAAATTACTGAACTGATGTCCATTTCTGCTGGATTCCTACAGAATTTATCATCTGTATTATGCAGTTTAGCACTCAATTCTATACTGTTCTGTATTGTCCTATAATTGCTTCCTGTGTCTACTGTCTTAATTTCACAATTAGATTGAGTGGAGGAAGGAATTGACTGATCCTGTTATAAAAATTTTAAAATTAATATTTATTTTTTGTTTTTACATTGCTTATATTTTATCCTTTACAAGAGAGCCATTCCTAATGACAAAGATTTTTTAAATTATTTTTTCTTTTTTTCCAATCTATTTATTTATTTTTAGTTTTCAACATTCATTTCCACCAGATTTTGAATTACAAAATTTTCTCCCCATCTTTCCCCTACCACCACCCCAAAATAGCTAGCCTACTGAATACCCCTTCCCCCAATCTGCTCTCTCTTATATCCTCCCCCATTCCCCCTCTAACTTTCTAGTAGGGCAAGATGGATTTCTATTCCCCCAGTACCTGTATATTTTATTTCACAGTTGCATGTAAAAAAAAAACCCAAACCCCCTCCATCCAAAAAACCCCAATTTAAAAAAATACACATTTGTTTTTTAAAACTTTGATTTCCAGATTCTTTCCCTTCTTCCCTCCTCACCCACCCCCACTGGGAAGATAAGCAATTCAATATAGGTTGTACATGTGTAGTTAACTGTCCTCATACTGAGAAAAGTCTTATGAGTTACAATTATAGTTTTTCCATGTAGGAATGTAAATAGTTCAACTTTAATAAGTTCCTTATGATTTCTTTTCTCTGTTTACTTTCTCATGCTTCTCTTCTTGTATTTGAAAGTCAAATTTTCTCCTCAACTCTGTTTTTTTCATCAAGAATGCTTGAAAGTCCTCTTTTCATTGAAAGACCATGTTTTCCCCTGAAGCATTATACTCAGTTTTGCTGGGTAGGTGATTCTTGGTTTTAATCCTAGCTCCTTTGACATCTGGAATATCATATTCCAAGCCCTTCAATTAGTGTAGAAGCTGCTAGGTCTTGTGTTATCATGATTGTGTTTCCACAATATTCAAATTGTTTCTTCCCAACTGCTTGCAGTGTTTTCTCCTTGACCTAGGAACTCTGGAATTTGACTATAATATTCCTAGGAGTTTTATTTTTGGGATCTTTTTCAAGAGCAATTGGTGAATTCTTTCAATTTCTATTTTGCCCTCTGGTTCTGGAATATCAGGGCAGTTTTGCTTGATAATTTCTTGAAAGATGGTGTCTAGGCTCTTTTTTTGATCATGGCTTTCAGGTAGTCCAATAATTTTAAAATTATCTCTCTTGGATCTATTTTCCAGGTCAGTAGTTTTTCCAATGAGATATTTCACATTGCCTTCTATTCTTTCATTTGTTTGGGATCTGTTTTATAGTATCTTGATTTCTCATAAAGTCATTGGCTTCCATTTGCTCCAATCTAATTTTGAAGGAATTATTCTCTTCAGTGGGTTTTTGAAATTCCTTTTCTATCTGGCAAATTTGGCTTTTTAAAGGCATTCTTCTCCTCATTGGCTTTTTGGGAGTCTTTTGCCATTTGAGTTAGTCTACTTTTTAAGGTGTTATTTTCTTCAATCAGGCTGTTGACTCACTTTTCTTGATTTTCTTACATCATTCTCATTTCTCTTCCCAATTTTTCCTCCACTTCTCTTACTTGGTTTTCAAAATCCTTCTTGAGCTCCTCCATGAATTGTAACCAGTTCACATTTTTCTTGGGAGCTTTTGATGCAAGAGTTCTGACTTTGTTGTCTTCTTCTTGTTCCATGCTTTGATCCTTTTTGTGCCTGAAAAAGGAATCTATGGTAGGACTGCGTTTCCTATGCTTGATCATGTTGCCAGTCAATTACTTGACTTTTGAACTCTTTGCCACTGTAGAACTCTGCTTTTAGAATGAAGAGAACTTTGTCCCAAATCGCTGGGGTTTTTGAAGCTGCTGGAGCAATTAGGAGGGTGCCCTCCCCGCAGCCCCCATAGGCTCTGGCACCTGCCCACACACCCCAGGACCACCACCCAAGACAGTGACACAGATCCAAGCAGGTTAAAACAAGAGCAATTACCCTCTGAATGTTTGCTTGGTTGCCCCACAATCTACAGGCCAGGACCTCCTGAGGCAGCCACATGGCACGGTGGCTACTGTGCCTCCACTGCTTCTCACCTTGGGGGCAGTGGCCAGATTATGCTCTTCCATCTACCCCTGTTCCAACAGAGTTCCACACTGACCTTTTACTTTTTTTTGGTGTTTATGGGTTGTTATTGGTGTTTATGGGTTGAGAAGTCTGGAAACCGACACAGCTGCTGGTGCTCTATTCTCCTGAAGTCTGCTCTGGCCACTGCTGGTCAGGGCTGCCCTGGGGTCAAAACCGCATGGCTCATGCAAGGCTGGGCTCAGTTCCCATCATGCTGCAATGAACCCTTTCTGTTGGCCTGCCCAGCTGCCTTCAGTGGGAGATTTGTTTCTCTCTGTCACTTTGTGGGTTCTGTAGCTCTAAAGTTTGTTTAGAGTCATTTTTTACATGTATTGGAGGAGGTGGAAGCTTGAGTCACGGGGAAGTCCTGTTTCTTAACAAAGATTTTTTTTAAAAGAAAAAGAGGAAAAAGAGAAAAAAATGTGCAAAACTGATGAATACAAAAAAATCCTCCTGACGTTATATGCAGCATTCTTCATCTGTGCTCCTTGATCTAGGCAAAGGAATAGGGGGAGATGCTTCCTCATATCTCTCTTCTTTGGGGTCACACTTATTCTTCATTGTTGTGCAACATTCAGCAAAAAAATATTTCTAATTCTGAGTATTCAGTTCATTGCTTCTCTGTCATGAGGTGGCTAGCATTCTTCATCACTGGCTCTCTGGAATTATGGTTGATAATTGCATTGACCAGAGTTCTTAAGTGTTTCAAAACTGTTCATTTTTTACGCTGAAATTGTTCTTTTCTCTGCTCATTTCTCTCTTCCTAGGTTTCTCTGAAACTGTCAGTTTCATCATTTCTTTCAGAATGATAGTATTCCATTACATTCATATACCATACTTTATCTTTTTGTGTGGCCATTTCCCAATTGATGAGTACGTCTTTAATTTATAATTCTTTGGCACTACATAAAAAGCTGTTTTAGATATTTTTTTTGTACAGGTGGTTTCTTTTCCTCTTTCTTTGATTTCCTTGCTGTACAGGTCTAGTAACGGTATTGTTAGGCCAAAGGACCTGTACAGTTTAGAAACTTTTGGGTCAAAATTCTAAATAGTTTTCCAGAATGGCTGGATAAATTCACAACTACACCAACAGTACATTAACATACCTGTTTTCCCACAGCCCTTCCAACATTTGCCATTTTCCTTTTTTTTTCAACTTTGCCAGTCTGATGAGTAAGAGGTGGAAGTTCAGAATTGTTCTGATTTTTAGCAATTTGGAGCATTTTTTCCCATATGGCTAATTATAGCTTGAATTCCTTTCTTAGAAAATTGTTCATATTTTTAAACTATTTATCAGTTAGTGGTCTTAGTCTTATAAATTGGAATCAATTCCTTATGTATGTTGAAAATAAGACCTTTATCTGAGACACTTGTTGCAACAATTTTCCCCAGTTAACTATTTTCTTTATAATCTTAGTTGCATTGGTTTTGTTTATGCACATACTTTTAAGTTTTATGTAAATATTTCATTGCTTTTCATGATCAGAGGTGGAGTTGAGGATTGACCCAGACTTTCCCATCTTGAGCCTTTTGTCCCTTTTCTGTCCTGCTTAAAAAGCAGGGGAATGGAAACCCTTGTGAAGTCAGGTCAAGGACCTATATGTCTTTGTGTGTATGATTATGTGTATATGTGCATGTATACATGTGGTTTGATATAGATCAAACTATACAAAACGAGGTTGAATTTTATTTATTTATGATTTTCATAGATATAGTTCATAAAGTTTAACAGTGAGAAAAGAAAAATTACAAAAAACCTTTTTCATTTATATAAAAGTAATACTAATCACAGCCATCTAAATGGACATAACATTTATGCCTAATTATTAGGTAACAATTATGATTATGAAAATAATGAAATATTAACTTTTGAGAAATTAAACAAATTGTAAAACTTAACTTTGCCCACATAGAATCAGTCTATATAATTTTTAATTCATGTAGCATTAGATTGATCTTTCTCTAAAGCTATTTCTTTCTTAGATGGGATAAAACTTGTAAGTCTTATTTGTGAATGTGAGTCTTTTTGTTGTTCTTATTGTCCAGTTGTTTTTCAGTCATGTTTGACTCTGTGATCCCATCTGGGATTGTCTTGGCAAAGATACTGGAGTGATTTGCCATTTCCTTCTCCAACACATTTTACAGACGAGGAAACTCAGGCAAACAGGGTTAAATGACTTGCCCGATAACATCAGGAGGGTGATGTCTTGGCTTGCAAGTGAATTGGATTTAAGTGAGGCAGAGCTGTGAAAAGCTATCAGCCTCACTTTCTCCTCCAGAGTCATGGACTTGTAGGTGTCTGAGGCTGGATTTGAACTCAGGAAGCTGAGTCTTTCTGACTCCAGGTGCAGCACTCTATCCACTGTGCCACCTAGCATCTCCTGTGTCTATGTATTGTTGTTCATCCTTTTTTCTCAAACAGGACTATGACATCAGGAAGGTGATGCCATGACATGCAAATGAATTGGATTTAAGTGAGGCAGGACTGTGCAAAGTCACCAGCCTCACTCTCTTCTCCAGAACCATTTGGGTCCGGTGGCAAGATAGAGATCAGGATGAGTGGAGATGGCTGCCGATACAGTGAGAGGCCTTGGCCTTTTTAAGCTGAGGCTTTTAACAGGTCTCAATACATGACTGAAAAATCTGGAGGGGTGAAAAAGGCTGCCACTTGAAGCACATTAGCTTGGGTTCTCCTAGCAACAGGAGCTCTCCAGGATGCCAGGCTAGAGATTCAAACCGCCATAACTGTCCATGGGGGAGGAGCTCATGTCACTGTTAACTCTTTAGTTTCTGAGCTCTGAATAGGTAAATGTTGTATCATAGAACAGCCATGAAGTTGGTGTTTTCATTTTGCTTTCTTTTGTTTCATCTAGCCAAGGTAGGGTGGGCTGGGGGAATCATGAAGAAAACAGAGGCCCAAACTTAGTATTTTTTTTGTTTTTGTTCTTGCATCAATAGTTAGTAGAAAACTTCATTTCAGAATATGTCCTTAAGAAGTCTTGCAATCGGGGCGGCCAGGTAGCACAGCGAGTAAGAGCACCGGCTCCAGTGTTGAGAAGACCTGGAGATCGAACCCCAGGCTCAGACACTTAGCACCCACTCAGAAACAGCTGGCCATGTAACCTTGAGCAAGTTACTTAACCCCGATTGCTTTAAAAAAAAAAGAAGTCTTGCAATGAGAGAGAAAATGTACAGGTGTCTCTAATCTATCTGGAACTCGGAGAATAAAATGTGCTGAAAAGGTGAGTGAGGGAGTAAGGGAGAGGGGTATGGAAATACAGAAAGGACTAATGCAGCATAGTTTGGGGTCAGAGGTTTCCCAAGTTTGCTACTAATTAAATTAAATTTTCAATCTTGACTCCAGTCCTCTTGCTCAATCCTTATAGTCAAGCTGGCCAAGTAGACTGGCTAAAAATCAAGGAAGAATAAGATAGAAAATCTCACTGTGGCAAACAAAAGAGTTTGCATATGCTATACTTTGCCCTATTTATGGCAAAATGGGCATGTGATAAATATTTGTTGAGTGATTATTTTTCTCTTTCTCTTGTTTCTTCTTCTCATACTCCTTTTTCTCATGAATTGTCTTTTTTTCCCTCCCTGCCCTTCATTTGAACAAGAAAGAATCTTTGATGGCTGGATAAAACAGTAACCCAAAGGCTCTAAATCTTTGAGAAAGCAGCTAGAGGGCAGAATGGATAGAGTGCTGGACTTGAGTCAGGAAGATCTGAGTTAGAATCTTGCCTCAGACATATATTAAATGTTTGAACTTGAGCAAATTGATGAACCTTTCAGTGCCTCAGATACCTCATCTGTAAAAAAGTTGGAAGGGTAGTGGTGGAATTTGATGTCTTCTAAGGTCCCTTCCAGCTAAAAATCTATCATCCTATATATCTTTTGAGGGTTCTTCATCCTTCCTGGCCATTTTGACCTGATGCTAAAAATCCACTCCAGGGGACTTGACTTCTAGGTATATACTGATTCAGATGGCTGAAGAGAGTTCCCTGCTGATTTGATCCCTTTTCCACTGCCCAGATCCCCAGTGCCAGTGGCCAGTCTTGGGAGCTGATACCATTCCCACCTTAACCCCTATGCTTGGTCACCCCATGCTTAGTTATCAAAGGGCTCTGGAGGTAAGGGCTGCTGATCAGTTGTTTTCTCCTTATTCTGTGGCAGGCGCCCTTCCACCTTCAGCATACGTTATCCCTGATTCAGTCGCCATCTGCCGAGGTGAAAATTCTTGACCATTGCTACCTCTCACCCCATACTCTTGTGTCTCCCTACCTGCCCTTCCACTGCCCATATCTTCCTGTGCCTTCTAAAGCTCCTCCTCCATTTTTAACGGTGAATTTTTGTTGAAATCTCTTGTTTTCTCAATAATTCTTTCCTTCTACCCCCAGCAGGAGAACCATCCCTTATAATAAAGTATGAAAAAAAGGAAGAAAAGAATTGTGAACAACTATATTAACAACAAAAAAGTTTGACTTTATATGAATCCCATGTTGACTTCTCTAAAGGAGGGATAAGGAATGTTTTATTGTTGTTTAGCTGTGTCTAATTCTTTGTGACCCCATTTGGGGTTTTCTTGGCAGAGATGCTGGAGTGGTTTGCCATTTCCTTCTCCAGCTCATGTTACAGATGAGGAAACTGAGGTGAATAGGGACAAGTGACTTGCCCAGGGTCACACAGCTAGTAAGTATCTGAGAACAAATTTGAATTTAGGAAGATGAGTCTTCCTGACTCCAGGCCACTGTGCTACCTAGCTGTCTCAAAAGAGCATTTATTTTCTCATATTTCTTCTGTGGAGCCAAGGTTGGTCATTGTAATTTTGAAGCATTCAATTTCCATCGTTTTGTTGTTTTTCTTCCTATTTACATTGTTGTAACCATTGTGTGGGCTATATTCCTGTAGGTTGTATCCATTTTGCATCAGTTTATGTAAATATTCTTAAGCTTCTCTATAGTCATTATGTTTATCACTTCCTACAGTACAACAATAAGCTGTTAATTCACGAACCAGAATTTGTTTAGTCATTCTCCAATCCAAGGGCACCTATGTACTTTGTTTCTAGTTCTGCACCATTACAAGAAGTGCTGCTATAAATATTTTGGTATACAAGGGCTTTTTCTTTTGGTCACTGACCTCCTTGGATCTAGCACAGGACATTTTAGTCCTTTTCTTTTGTTTCCCAAATAGTTGTACCAATCCATAGCTCCATCAACAATGCATTAATGTACCCATCTGCCCCCATTCCATTGTTAACAATTTTCTCCATCCTGTAGCTTCTCATTTCATATTCTTTCTGTCTTTTGGCAATTATGGGAAACTCCCTCCTTTCAGAAGGTACTGAACATCCTTCTGCCACCATTGCTCAGGAACCTCTCCTTTCTTTGAGGTTCACTCCATTGGACTATATCACCCCATCCAGGTTCTTTTCACAGGTGTCTGCTGGCCTCTGGGTAATTTCCTCTCCTTCTTCTGGGAGTTTAGAATTTGGATCACAGTTCTCTTCTCTTATCTCACCTCCAATCTTCATACTCAACACCTAAAATAAACACAGTGATGTGCCTTCAGACACCTTGACCTTCTAGGTCACCAATCTCGATTCCCATGACTCTCACTTTTACTTTACTTTCGCCACTCATAAGAATGGCTACATGTTAAATCTTACTGTCACCTATAAGTGTACAGGCTCCATGATTTTAATTTTAAAATACTTTCTCTAATCAAAACCTCCTGTCTTCCTATCTCTGACTCTCCCTAACTTCTCCTAAACCTCTTCTTTGTTTTCTCAGAGGCCACAACTCCCTCCATCCCTCCTTGTTCTTATGGTTCAGTATCCCAGCCTTGGCTACATTTCCCCCCCCCCCCTTCATGGCATCAATCATCTGAGCTTTAAATTGTCATTTATCCTTAAAACTCTTGTCTACATGTGCAATTTGACTGAATATTTCTAGAGAAAGCCAAGAAATCAAAGCGACTGTATTAATTATAAATGTATGTTATTTAATCTCTATTGGGCTGTCACAACTCCAAGACAATCCTTTTATTTTTCTCTGTTTGATTCTCTATTGTTCTACTTGAGCCCTCTATAGTACCTGTAAGGCCTGGAATTCCCCTGGCTGGGGATACCGAAGGCAGAAGCCAAGAGGGCTCCAGAGTGCTTATAGGAGTTTAATCAATCATTATGAATACTTACAAACGGGCAATCTGGGGTGCCAAGTATTGGGTGTTATCTCTTCAGAGCCTTCCCCTAAGCCTCTCACTTGTTTTCTCTCCTCCTTCAAATTCTCTTGTGTTTACTAACCTATTTATATTAGATCCTTCAATGTGATGCAAATTTCTTAAAAGCAAGAATGGTGCCTATTTTTGTCTTTGTATTTTCAAATACCTAGCATAGTGCCTTTGGGTGCTTAGAAAATATTTGTTGAATCTGGCTGAATCAATGTAGGAACCTTAGGGATGCAATTCTGGATACCAGAAAAGGGGGATAGAGGGATGATACAAAAATCATTAAATATTAAACTCAATGTTATGCCAGAAAGCATAAAGCATAGATTTAGGAGTCTCATCTGTAAAATAAGAGCTTTGGATTAGATAATTCTAAAGTTCCTTTTAGCTTTAGATTTTATGAGTCAGAATAGTATATGTGTATATGTATATGTGGTGGTTGTATGTGTGGCGGCATTTAAGGCATCCATCTTATATGGAACCATATTTTCAGAATTTTAAGGGACGCTAGGGGTCATCTAGTCCAACCTCTTCATTTTACAATAGAAGGAACTGAGGCCCAGAGACCTTAAGTGACTTACCCAGGTTACATAGGTAGCAAGTGGCAGGGCTAGGACTGGGATTGGAAACCATGTCACCTGACTCCAAGCTACTTTTTTCCACTTTACCAACCAATCCAATTTCTTCATTTTAAATTTAAGAGAACTGTGGCACTTAATGACCTGTCTAGGTAGTAGAGTAAGGATTTAGCTCAAGTCCCGTAGTTCCAAACCTAGCATTCTGTCCTATAGACCAAGCTCTGGAAAGAGAGAGCTTGACTGACCCATGCAAAGATTGGATGGGCTATAAGTGCTAGAAGAAGAAATGAATAGAAGGCAGATGCATGCACCTGTGCCTTGAGCAGTAGTAAGGAATAGATTTCTAGCAGCATAATCTGGGCCAACATCTCGCTCATTCTTCCAAAAGAAACAGGTGACCTGCTTTGGAGGAGAATTCAGACGGTGGCTTCTGACTGGTCATGTAATGCTGAGTATAATTTTCACATAGTATAACATGGAAAGAGCTGATGAAAACTCTTTTGAGGGATGACATTGTTAATAATTATTCACACCTACACAATGGTTTACAAAGTGCTCTTCTCATAATATTATTAATTATTTTTCCTTCCTTTATAGATGAGGAAACAAACTCAGGAGGTCAAATAGATTTGCACAAAGTCATATGACTAGTAAGTGGGAGAGTTACATTTTGAATCTTGGTCTTCTGACTCAGAGGTTCTCTGCTCCTTCCCTCCCTCCAATACTTCCTTCTCATTCTTCCCTCTTATCCCTCTTTCCCTTCCTTCCTTCCTTCCTTCCTTCCTTCCTTCCTTCCTTCCTTCCTTCCTTCCTTCCTTCCTTCCTTCCTTCCTTCCTTCCTTCCTTCCTTCTTTCCTCCCTCCCTTACTTCCTCTCTCCCTTCTTTTCTTCCCTCATGGTTTTTTAAATTCTGAACTTAAACATAAACTAAAACAAACACATATATAATTGAATGAGATGATTGCATATGAAACTGCAAATCTCTTATGGACAGCTTGCTTTTCTTTTAAAGTATAGAGATAGACAAAACATTTTTAAAGTACTTACACTGAGCCAGGCACTAGGCTAAGCACTATTGGTACAAATATAAGCAAAAAGATGGTCCTTGCCCTAAAAGAGATTATATTCTAATGGATGAAGACAACACATAAAAAAAAGACATGAAAAGAGGGGGTATATCTGAGGTGGGGGAGGGAAGGTGGTACATTCTGCAGAGTCAGAAGCAAAGCTGGTAAAAAGGGAAAGCTACCAGTGTTTCCCTGATAATAAGACCTATCCCGAAAATAAGCCCTCCCCTTACTGTGTAAGATTCCTCTAAAATAAGCCCTCCCCTGAAAATAAGCCCTATTGAGATTGCTACTGTAGTGAAGGTGATCCCCTGCGCTACACGCTACATTACAGTACCCTCTGTATGCACCGTCCTCCCCCCATGAAACGCACACCGCGCTCCAAGCTGCATCCAATCAGAGCTGCAGCAGTGAGCGCGTCATCCTGTTCTTCCCCAGTGATTTGCTTATTGAATAAAGGTACATTTTTTTGTTCACATTTACCTGTTTATTAAAATTGCTGTCAATGTTCATTAAAATAAGCCCTCCCCTGAAAATAAGCCCTCTGGTGTTTTTCTGTCCAAAAAAGTTAATAAGACAGTGTCTTATTATCGGGGAAACACGGTATTTGCTTCACTTCAGCCTCAATCTGGTCGGACGCTATCAGGGGATTTTCATCCTCTCTTCCGGGACTACACACAGACAAGCCAGGAATACTTTATACCCTGTTTCTGGAATCCCCATTTCTGGCAGAAACTTGCTTCTTGGCTCCAACCCCCACCCTCTACCCAAAAGCTGACAGTGTTTCACTTGTGGGTGAGGGGTCTCCAATAAGCCCTCACTAGGGATGTCAGAGTGAGCTGGCCTCCCTTGGGGAAGAGGAGAGAGAGGCACTTAAGAGGAAATTAATATAATTCTTCTTTAGGATTGTCAGAGACTGGGCCTATCTATGGGGTTTTCCCCTCCTTCTTGCTGTCAGTTGGAGATTCACATTTGTTTTTCTTAGCACCAAAGCTAGTCAAATGAAGCTGAAGTCATGCATGTTTTCAAAAATTGCACTGGTTCTTCTGGAGGAGAAGGAATAATTTGCAGTTTCCAAGAAAGTGCTGAATAAGCCTCCTCCCAAAGTTCTATTTTTTTGCTTCCTTGAACAGAAACCCTACAGATATTAAAGATTTTCTGTTCAATTGACTTTTTGGGCCCTGAGGAATACAGCTGGCATCTATTAATCCCTAAGAGAAGGTCCTGAAAGAACTGGAATGGGAGATGGCTCAATGTGCATAGGGATAGTTTCCCTATTAATTGTAATGGTAAAGGGCATTCTGTGGGTATAATTGGGAGAGTTTCATCCATTTCTATTTACCCTCCACTGGACTTCTGGCCTCTTTTCTCTCCTCTCTTCTCTTCTCCTTTCCTTTCTTCCATGTTATAGGCAAACACAAATACTGGGCTCTGTGTTTAGTACTCAATATATATTGACTCAACAAATATATATTAAGGACCTACTATGATAAGTAGTAGCTATCTAAAACCAAGAGCAAACATCATCTGTAATGGGGACAGTATTCAACTTGTTTCAAGTGATTGACTTGCTGTGTAGTTGTGGACCTAAGATGTAATTATCATTTCTCAGCTTCAGTTTCCTCATTGGTAAAATAAACATAGGAATCTAGTGTTGATAAACCTAAAGATCCAAGCTTTTGGGGCAAGAACTCACTATTTGACAAAAATTGCTGAGAAAACTGAAAGCAGTTTGGTGGAAACTGGGCATAGTCCACCATCTAATACCATATACCAAGATAAGACCAAAATGAGTACATGGGTTAGACATAAAGGGTGATATCATAAGCAAAGTAGGGGAGCATGGAAAATTTTACCTGTCAGACCTATGGGTAAGGGAAGAGTTTATCACTGGACAGGAAATAGAATAGATAATAGAGAAGATCACAGGAAGTATAATGGATAATTTTGATTAAATGAAATTTAAAACTTTACCAACAGAGCCAAAATTAGAAGGAAAGCAGAAAACTGAGAATTTTTATAGCAAATTTCTCTGATAAGGTCGAATTTCTCAAATATATAGGGAACTGAGTCAAATTTATAAAAATATGATCCATTCCTCAATTGATAAATGGTGAAGGAATATGAACAGGCAATTTTCAGAAGAAAAAATCAAAGCTATCTACAGTCATATGAAAAAATGCTTTAAATTACTATTGATTAGAGAAATGCTAATTAAAACAACTTTGAGGTACCACCTCACACCCATCAGACTGGCTAGCAAGACAGAAAAAGAAAATGATAAATGCTGGAGAGGATGTGGAAAAATAGATACACTAATATGCTGTTGGTGGAATTGTGAGCTGGTCCAACCATTCGAGAACAATTTAGAACTATGCCTAAAGGGCTGCAAAACTATGGATAGCTTTTACCTAGCAATACCACTTCTAGATTTGGATCCCAAAGAGATCAAGAAAGTGGAAAAGGACCCATATGTATGAACATATTTATGGCAACTCTTTGTGGTGGTAAAGCATCAGAAACTGAGGGAATGTTCATCAATTGGGGAATAGCTGAACAAGTTTTGTTACATGATTATGATGGAATACTATTGTGCTATAAGAAATAATGAGCAGTATGGTTTCAGAAAAATTTGGAAGACCTATATGAATTGATACAGAATGAAGTGAAAAGAACCAGGAAATCATTGTATACAGTAACAGCAACATTGTAATGATGATCAAGACTTAGCTCCTCTGATCAAGACAGTGATCTAAGACAATTCTAAAGGATTCATCATAAAAAATGATGCCAACTCCAGAAAGACAACTGATGAACTCTGAGTACAAAATAAAGCTAAAACTTTAATTTTCTTGCTTTTTTTTTGCAATATGGATAACACAGAAGTATCTTTTACATGATTTTGCATGTATAATTAATATGTTGCTTGCCTTCTTAATAAGTGGGGAAGGGGCAGGGGAGCGGGTGAAAATTTGGAACTCAAAACTAAAAAATAAAGAATGTTAAAATAAACAATAAATTAAAAAAAAACATAATAAAGAGTGCTTTAGCTGAATCCCATTAAAATACTTATTGACTGACTAATGCATATCATGATTTCTCTTCCTAAAAGGGATGTAGTTTCCACTCTTCTGCAGAGATGGAACACCGTGACTCCTTAAGTTCTGTTCTCTCAGACCCTTGTACTCAGAAATCTGTTCTTTCTAGTGTTCTGTTCACAGTATGGCTTCTATAAATGCCACTGTCTTTTAAATTTGGTTTACCCTGCTGAGTCCATTGAAGATAAAGAGGTAAAGCATTTATTAAGTACTTATTATGTGCCGGACATGGTGGCAAGTGCTGGGAATGCAAATAAAAGCATTTTACTCAGTTATCCTCAAGGACCTTACATTTTATTGGAGGAATACAACACCCAAAGGGGAACTAGAAAGAAACATGGGATAGATATATGATGGCCTGGCTGGAGACGTCTGGGGAATATTGTGTTTCCTTCACTATGACTAATTCCTTTCCTTTGAAGATGGCACATCTGAGTCAAATTCTAGGTTGTGGGATGACAAAGGACCAATAATTTTGTTTTCAGGATATGGACCACAAAATTTCACGTAACTTGAAAGATGATTAAAACCCACAAAATAAGTATAAGTAGATTACAGAAGAAATGTCAAATATGCAGCCCACGACACTCTAGTGTGCATCCCAAACTAGATTAAAATGTAATTAGGAAATATTTAGCAAAATAAAAACAAATACAATAAAACATTTTGTTGTTGTTTCTGACTCTCTGTGAGCCCATTTGGGTTTTTCTTGGCAAAGATACTGGAGTGGTTTGCCATTTCCTTCTCCAGCTCATTTTACAGATGACAAATTGAGGCAAACGGTTAAGTGACTTGCTCAGGGTCACCAGCTAATTAGTGTCTGAGGCTAGATTTGAACTTAGGTCTATCCTGACTTTAGAGTCAATGCTCTGTCCATTGTACCACCTACTAGTTCTACAATAAAACAAAAATAATGTTAATATGTGGTTTTCTAAGCCAATAAGCACATGCAGAGATCCTTATGTATGGTTTAGTAACCTTTATTTCATTTGAGTTTGACACCATTGGACTATGTAGCATGATATCAGCAATGGTTCAGTACAAGAAATGATTTTAAAGACTTAATAGATATATGTATATATAATGTATAATAGGAAAAGGAAATGAGGGGCCACAAGAGCCAATGGATAGGTAACATGATAGCTACATTGATACTGGAACCATAACTAATAATTTTAGCATTCAGGGCAAATAACCTGGAATGTACCTCCGATCACCGATGACATCACCTCCTTGGGGGGAGAGCCCACAGCTGGGGACACCACTTCAGGGGTGATGAGAAGTAGCTCACCTGGTGTAGTTGGGGTTGTGGGTTGTGGGAGAAGAGGAAGTACGCCATCTGTTAGCTTCCTACTTTAACTAATTATTTTTGCTAACTAGTTTTACAGTGTTGGAGGAGTGAAAATGTTGTCAAGATGCAAATGTAACAAAATTTAAAATTATACCTTCTTTAGGAAAGAATTATTTAAAGTTTTTGTGCTCTCAACATTGTGGTGCCCTGGGACAAAACCCTGGTTGTTTATCCTAGTTATGGTTCTGATTAGTAGCACTAGTGTGGTGGAGAAGCAGTATTTGCAGTCAGAGGACTTGGGTTTAAATCCTGACTCTGCTACTTATTATCTGCATGAACTTGGGTTAATGACAACTTCTGTGGGTCTCCGTTTTCTGATTCGTAATGGAGAGTTTGGACTAAGTGTCTCTTCTAGCTCTAAATCTAAATAAATAGATCAAAACCAGGTGATATTGATAGTTACTAACTAGGGAGTCCCATGCTCAATCCAGTAGGTTAGGCATGTTCCACTGGGGGGGTGGTGGAGGGTGGAGAAGTACTGAGTAAATATAATATTCTGTTATTGCTGCTGTTTATCTTTTGTTCTCAAAGAGAACCAATGGCACCAGCAGGGTGATGACTTGCAAATGAATTGGATTTAAGTGAGGTAGAGCTGTGCAAAGGCATCAGCCTCACTCTTTCCTCCAGAGTGGCAAGTCATAGGTCAAGACAACTGGGGATGGCCCTGGATACAGTGACCTTTTTAAGCTAAGGCCTTTCCTAGTCAGTTTGTGGGAGGCAATGCCCATTCAATGATTAAGGCTAGGTAAGAATTGAGGTAAAATATGGCCTAGTTCGGCCAAAAAGGAGAAGTTAGCATTCTCCTTGACAAGGACAGAAGAGGTCCTAGTGGCCTTTATGACACATATGCAGTTAAGGCATTGCCACCTACTCTGTGACATTAACCATGTAATGCTCTATATGATTCAACTGGTCAGTCCATATGCATTTATTAAACACCCACTATATTCCAGGTACTATGCCCAATGCTGTTATTTTTTGTCCTTTGTTCTTGAAGAGGACCATGCCAACAGGAAAGTGATGCCATGACTTGCAACTGAATTGGATTTAAATGAGGAAGGGCTGTGCTGGCAAATACAGCCCCTGCCCTTAAGGAACTCACTGTATAGTTTGAGATAACACAGTTATTTACAAACAAGAAAAAGACAGGATAAATCGGAGATAAACAATACGGGGAAGGTTCTAGAATTGAGGGGGATCAGGAAAGATTCCTTGTAGAAGGTGGGATTTTAAATGGGACTTGAAGGAAGTCAGGAAAGCCAGAAGGTGGAGATGAGGAGGGAGATAATTTCAGGCATGGGGGACAACCAGTGATTCTTTATTGGTTGAAATTGTAGGGAGACAAATTTTGGCAATTTTCTCACTTTAGAGCTGTCCAACAAAGGAAAAAAATCTTTCGTAGGGAATAAAGTTCTTTCTTATCATGGGAGATATTTAAACTGATGCTGTTAAAAAAAAGAGATTCTCACACCAGTTGAGACTGGTGACCTCTAAGAATTCTCTTACTTCTAAGAACATGAACAACAAGAAGCCGCATTACTATTGTCAGGCACTGTGCTAAGTTCTGGAGATGTAAAGAAAGGTCAAAAGCATCTCTGCCCTTAAGAAAATAACACCTAATAGGGGAGGTAACTTACAAACAACTATGTATGTGCACAAGATTTATACAGGGCAGATTGGTCCATGATTCCATCCTTCCACTTTCAGGGTGGCTCTGACTAAATTCCTTGAATTCTTTTGGTTTTCTTTTTCTTGGCAGAGTAAAAGTGATATCTACTCCTGTGTATTTCTAGGGAATAAGCTAGGTTTTAAATACTATGCAGTATCAATCTATCAACAAGCATTGATTAAGCCCCTACTATGTATTAGGTATTCCAAGTGCTGGAGATATAAAGGAAAATGAAAACAGTCCTTGCTCTTAAAAAGCTTACATTCTTTTGGGGGAAACAACATGTATATGTGAAATATATCCAAGATTTTATAGGAATGGAGTGGAGGTGAAAAGGCACTAGAGACTGGGAGGGTCAGTAAAGGCTTCATGTAAAAGTTAACACTTAACCTGAGTAATGAAGGAGATGAGGTATTCCGAGAGACAGAGGGGAGCATGGAGCTCATTCTGGGCATGGGGGACAGTCAGTACAAAGGCACAGAGATGGGAAATGAAGGAATGTGTATGAGGAACAGTAAAACTCTGAAGAAATTCCATCATACTTAAGTTTTCCCATGAACACACTCTCATGTCTAGGTCCTACATCCTAACTTTCTCATCCTAATTGAGTTTCCTTATTTATGGAACGAGGAAAAACCACTGGATCCAGAATCAAAAGACTTGTATTCTAGTCCTGGCTGTGATACTTGTTGGCTGTGTGAGGGGGTGGGAGGGATGGAGGGAATGAGCATTTATTAATACTTGCTATGTACCAGGCACTATACTAAGGGCTGGAGGATTTTGACTCTGTGTCTATGTGTACAGGGCGAATTGGCTGATGCTGACATCTATCCTCCTATAGTTAAAGTTCTGATTAATGTAGATATTTCAGAGTCTCTTCTTCATATCTATTAATGTGTCAGATAGAAATTTTGAAGTAACAAAGTCCCCTTTGTAGAGGGCTTTGTACTTTTCCAAAGCACTTTAATGTCTCTGATCCCATTTTATCCTCACAATGTGAAGTAAGTAGGGCAGGTGACATGATTCATGTTTTACAGTTGGGGAACCAGACATGCAGGAGATGAGGTGACCCACATTGGCCCACCTAGCCAGTAGGTTCTAGAGTCTAGCTGGTTCTAGAATTCAAGTCTCCTAGTCCTCTTTTTCCATTTCATTAGGAGAAGGAGAATGAATAAACTTCTCTAGTAGGAAGTATCCCTGGGACAGTGAATAATTTCTGCCTCCTGGTTTGTCTACCTGCCCTGTCCTGTGGAATGGGGAGTGGGAGTGAATCTCCTAGACTTCCTCTTGTCATAATCAAGCCTTGGGGTTGAGACTTGATGGGACTGATTGGGGACAATTCCCAGGAAGTGGATGGGGAATGGATGCCTCAGTTTCAGCCCGAGCCAGGAATAGGCTCATAATAACAGGTGGGCACAAGGTTCCACAGCCATGACCAGTGACGCTGGAACCTAGATTTTGAACTGGAAGGGGCTTCAGAGGCCAACTAGTCCAACTCCTTTGTTTTTCAAATAAGAAAACTGAGATCTAGAGAGGTTAAGTGACTTGTCCAAGGTCATATAGATATAAATAGAACCAGGATTTGAACCCAGAACCACTAGGTCCTTTGATTTGGGAACCTGTAATTTTTTACTGTACTATCCTGCCTCAAAAAGTCATTGATTGATAGTGACCTGGAGCAAGCCACAAAACACATGTCTGAGGTAAGTGGCATGGGATATACTCAAATCAACGGTATAATATAAATTCAGTTAGGTGTGGGTGTTGGGAGACTTTAGAATACCACTCTATGGCTCTGGTGGGAGTAGTGGGGACAGAGACCCTGAGGATATGGGTCCTGCTACAGAGGCAGTTGTTAGGGAGAGAAAGGAAAGGGGAAGCTAATCCTATCTGATGGTTCCCTTCTTTCCTAATTATTTTTGCTAACCAGGTGCTAAATTCAGTTAATTCTAAGTTGTTGAAGGAATTGAAGTGCTTATAGGAACCCTTGGGCAAAGCTCTGGTTGTCCTGTGCTTGGTTATAGCTCCAGTAGGAGCAGGAGCTACACAGAGCCCGCCATGTTGGAGGCCTTTGGTTGGAGAGGCCTACCAGCTTGTGTTCTGCCAATTAGTGTCTTCAGATTGTGGAATAATGAGAGATCACTGGTGTAGAATCCACTCAAGTCTTGCCTCTCCTACTTGTTAGCTATGTGAAAGGGAGTGAGCACTTATTAAGCACCTACTATGTTCCAGGCATTAGGTAGTTTACAAATACTCACTTGATCTTCATAACAACTGGGGAGGTAGATGCTATTTTACAGTTAGGGAAACTGAGGCAGACAAAGGTTAAGTGATTTCCCCAGGGTTATGCAGCTAGTAAGTGTTGAGGCTAGATTTGAATTCAGGTCTTCCTGACTCTATCCATTTGCTAACTTGTTATTCAGTCATTTCAGTTATTTTTTTCAGACTCTTGGGGACCCCACTTGGGGTCTTCTTGGCAAAGATACTGGAGTGGTTTGCCATTTCCCTCTCCAGATAATTTTACAGATGAGGAAACTGAGGCAAACAAGGTTAAGTGACTTGCCCAGGGTCACACAGCTAGTAAGTGTCTGAGGACAAATTTGAACTCAGGAAGACGTTCCCTTGAGTTACCAAGTTATGATCAATTCATTTAACATCTCTGAGTCTCAGTTTCCTCTTTTGTAAAAGAAGGTGTTGGGATAGATTATCCTCTATCTAAAAGCATCAGTATTCTCTGAATCGCTTGCCTTTAGACCGGGATTCTGGTCCTTTCTTCATAGCGCGATCACCTGGGGCGTGAGGATGGGATACTCCACGATTTGCATAGTCCCTCTCTCCTAGAGTCATATGGCAGCCATCACCGCCTCTAGGATTCCCTGCCAGGCTTCTGGGAACAACAGATGGATTCACACCTCTCTCTTGCAGCCAAGGGCATCTTTGCATTTCAAGGCAATGCCACAAGGTGGCGCACCAGCCCATAGTCTGAACGAACTCTGCATTTTCCTTCCTTGCCAGGAATCCTAATTACCCAGGGTGGCCTGCCAATTAAATCCAGTAAACATTTCTTGTTTTTCCTAGGGCTCAGAGCCTGGCTGGAGGAATGGATGCTTATTGAAGGGCCAGGGAGGGACTCAAAGGGGAAAAACGAGAAGCAGAAGAGGAAAAGACAAAGGAGGAGGAAGAGAATGGGGAGAAGGAAAGAGGAGGGGAGAAGGATGGGAAAGCAGAGGAATGTTCTCCCTCCCTGTTTGCCTGATTGTCCTGGTGGGAAGCTGTAGTTCTCCTACAGCTGTGAAAGGCATGGCTGCACTATCACTTAGATAGAATGGGAGGGCAGTGGGCACAAGACTGGGGAGAGAATGTTTTAGGCTCTGATGAGATTGCAAGGTAGGGATTTAAAAAAGAAACTCTTTTCTTCCTGGGGATGGCTCCCCTGTGTAGGACCTCCTTATGTTTGGATGCTTGCTGAGGCATAGAGCAATGAGGGAGGGAATCTGGGATCATCTATTTAGGTATAATAATAGCTCACGTTTATCTAGTACCTTCTCTGTACAAGGAACTATGCTAAGACCTTTATAAAACATTTTAGCTTCACAACAACATGGGACAGGGGCTGGGGAGGGGTGGGAAGGTGCTATTGCTATCCTGGTTTTACTGTTAAAGAAACTGAGGCAAGCAGAGGTTAAGTGAGTTGCCCAGGGTGGCATAAATAGTAAATGTTTGAGATCAGATAACATGATTACATACTTGGGGAATTTAATGCTCTTGGATGGGTTGCAATGAGCTTAGGAGTTCAATCTTCCCCTCCCACCTACTGTTTACTACTTTTTGTGTGTGGGGGATGGGAAAATGTTTTCACAGGGATTTCCAGGACTGGAACAATTTCTGGTTGACTTTGTTGTTAGCAGCCTTTAGGTGGGTTGGATTTCAGATACGTTGACATCAGAGGTACCAAGCTTCACAGATGAAGGCCAGGGATAGTTAGATAATGAGGCTGACCCATAAAATCAGTCTTGTTCCTTTTTGGCCATGGTATCTAGATTTGTGACAACAAGGGGGTATCTTATGGGTGCTAGCTTCTGGGATGTTTGAGGAGAAAAAGTTTGGAATTGTGCCCACAAATCATTAACTTGTACATACTCTTTGATTCAGCAATATCACTACTTGGCATATACCCCAAAGAGATTAAAGACGGAGGTAAAGGTTTCATACATACAAAATTTTTTATTGAGCATGTTTTATGGGAACAGAGAACTAGAAAGAGAGAGGATATCTAAGCAGTTGGGTGATGGCTGAACAAGCAGGGACCTCTGAATATAATGGCATAACATTGCACATAAGAAATGATTAATCGAGAGAAACTTGGGGAGATTTTTGTGAAGTGATGTAGTGAAATAAGAAGAACCAGGAGGACAATTTCCATGATGGCCACTGTAATGTAAAAGAAAACAATATTGATAACAGAACTCTTATCAATGCCACAACCAGTCATGACTTCAGAAACACAGTGATGAAGCTTTCCTCTTGCCTCTCAGCAGAGACTGGACATGAGGAATGAGGCATATATTTTCAAATATGGCCAATTTATTGATTCATTTTGTTTGATTATATTTAGTAGAAGGGTAGGCTACTGGATAGGGAAGAATCAGTAAAACATGAGAGTGATTTAAAGAAAAGAACTTCTATAAATATTTTTTTAAAAAGAAATTACTTTTCAGAGCAATGGTTTTCTGGCAATTTGTTTAATTTCTATTTTGTTTTTATTTATCTTTCTGTTAGACTTGTTCAAATCTGAGAAAAGGGGGCAGCTAGGTGGTGCAGTGAATAGAGCACTGGCCCTAGAGTCAGGAGGACCTGAGTTCAAATCCGGCCTCAGACACTTAACACATACCAGCTGTGTGACCTTGGGCAAGTTATTTAACCCTAATTGCCCCTCCAAAAAAAAAAAAAGAAAGAAGAAAAGGAGATGAAAAGGACATTGAAATCACTTTCCACTATTATATTAGTCTATGTCTTTTTGCAGAATTCAGCTAATTTTTTCTTTATGAATTTAGATGCTAAAGCATTTGGAGCAATACGTTTAATTTTGATAATGGTTGGTAGTCTATGGTTCCTTGCAGCACAATGTAGTTTCCTTGTTTATTTCTTGTTATGTTGCAAATGTTTGTTTTTGTTTTGTCTGATAGCATGATTGCAATATCACCTAATGGATGATAATTTTTTTTTCAGGCCACTTATTTTTATTCAACATATTACATGGAATGATTAAATTTAGCCACTATGTATCTTGTAGTTTGCAGCTTGAATTTCTTTCTGGAGGTGATCTATAGATGATTTTGATTGCCACTTTGTTCTTTGTGATCAGAAGTTCTTGGCAGTTTAATTGTATCATTTATTGTATTATGGCGTTTAGGTATTTTGACTTGTCATGTTCTGGGAGAACTATATTCCTAAAGCAGTGTCTATGCATATTGTTTTAGAGATCAATATGTTTTATTTACATGGAGATCACATTTTCTTTGATTGTTTTTATGCTTTTCTTCTTCAAGATTGTTTTTTTTTATGTCTGTGTATTTGCATTCCTAGTCAGTTATTCTTTCTTTTGTTTCTTTGGTGAAACTTGCCACTGTTAATTCAAGTTTTTCCTATTCTGCCAATTATTTCTGCTGAACAGACCACAAATTCTATTTTCACTTCTTATTTTTCTTTTAAACCATTTAAGTACATCTTGCTGTGATTCCATAATCTCTCAGGAATCCACAGAGTCCTATGCCTCATCATATAAAGATTTATTTTCTTATGTCTTACAACATTTATTCATAGATATCTGGACTCTTTTATCTGATCTGGAGGTCAAATTCCCTTCTGTTATTTTTTCCCATTTGATTTATATGTTTATACGTATACTTATTTATATGTTAATCTTTAACATCATGAGAGCTTTGGTAATTTATTTTGTCCCATTATATTCTCCTATTGTTTACTCTCCTTATTTGATTACGGTATGCCTGTGGGCTAGACTCAAAAACGATCTCAGTTTCTTTCCACCCTTGGTAATTCATGTTTACAAGACTTAGTCTCCGTCCAAGTGACTTCTGGGAGAATAGAGATAGCTCTTCCTGGATGCTGGGTGTTTTGCTTCAGAAAGGTCTAGTGGTTCTAGGTACACTATGGTATCCTATCCCACTTCCCTTGGTTCTCTAGATGAGTGGTATTGAAAAACAGAGCTCTACAGTATCAACCAGAGTAAGCCTCTGAATTTTGGTTTTCCAAAGCACAGGAAAAGAGGGGATCGGGTAGAGCTGAGTTCTGTTACAGGCCCATGGGTTGACTTGTGTAGCCCTACCAGAATGTGGTGGGTGGTAGAGGAAAGGATGATGTGTGAATGTGTCAGGGGCTATGGATTAGCCTACTCTGCTATTAGTGTATTACTTTGTTAAACTTCTTGATATAGTAGACCATAGAAACAGGTGAAATTAGTGCTTTAACTATTTTACTATTGCATATTAATGCATGTTGTTGCATGATCTCTATCTTAGGATTGAAAGGTCATCAGGATCCGAGGAAGTGTCTAGTTCCTTATTGGTCACATAATTCCATTTTTCCCAGCATTATTGTTTTAAGGAGAGATTGGGGCATGAGCCAGATCCTTGAGCAAAGTTCCTGGGATCCTAGAGTTAGTGATCTTGATGTTCTGATAACCATGTAGTCATGACTATGGTAATCACCAAAGATTCTGTGATGTTGTCTAATCTTGGCATAGATATCCTTTGGTGAAATAACTGTCTGTGTCTTGCTTCTGCTCTACTGAGAGATGAGAAGTGTGTTATTATTTTTCTTTTTTGCTTTTTGGAGGGGGAAGGTAGGGCAATTTGGGTTAAGTGACTTGCCCAAGGTCACACAGCTAGTAAGTGTTAAGTGTCTGAGGCTGGATGTGAACTCCGGTTCTGACTCCAGGGCTGGTGCTCTATTCACAGCTTCACCTAGATGCCCCAGAGTAGTGTGTTATAAGACACTCAACTTCTGTGCCAGCTTTCTACATGTGTAATTTTGTGTCTGATATCACATACATGAGATGATCAAATCTAAGCTGTGCTGTCAATTATTGTGCTGCCAATAACTGGTAATTATTCCTGTGTCAGGGCTGGAAGTCCCTCTGAAAACATTCTCCTTGGTGGACACATTCTATCCATTTTATTTATTTTAGATGAAATGGGCATATTTGGGGCTAGTTAGGTAGACTGCAAGAATAATTTTTATTTTTTTACTCCTATGTTTCTTTATTCTGAACTTAATAAGTCTAAGTTAAGATGAGCACTTCTGTATACACAGTAGAATAGAAAGGTGGAATATAAAACTGCAAATTTATTATGCACAACTTGCTTTAATATTTAAGTATATAGACAGACCAAACAATGTCAAGCACTTACTATGTTCCAGGCTCTGTGCTAAGCATTGGGAATGCAAATACAAGCAAGCAAGATGCCCTCTGTCTTCAAGGATATTACATTCTAATACAGGAAGACTACACCTGAAGGGATGCTGTAATAAGTATATAGTAAATTCACAGTATTACTTTCAAAGTTATAGCATAAGCAAATTATGGAAGCATGGACAATTTTACCTGTCAGGTCTATGGATAAGGGGAGAGTTTATGACCAAACAAGAGACAGAGGGGATCACAGAAAGTATAATGGCTGATTTTGATTCCATGAAATTAAAAAGTTTACCAATGGAGTCAAAATTTGAAGGAAAGCAGGAAACTGAGAAGGAATTTTTACAGCAGATTTCTCTCATAAAGGCATTATTTCTCAAATATTTGGGGAACTGAGTAAGATTGTGGTAGAGGAAAAATTGGGCAAAGAAATGAGAGCAAGGGAAGAAAAGTGTAAAAATACGATGAATAGTTTGATTAAAAAAGTACTGAAGAAAATGACACCTTAAAGAATAGAATTGGCCAAATGGTAAAAGAGGTATAAAACTTCACTGATGAAAATAACTCCTTAAAAAACAGAATTGACCAAATAAAAGAAAGAGGTAAAAAAGCTCACTGGAGAGAGCACTTTTTCAAAAACTAGAAATGGGTCAGTACAAGAAACTAATGACTCCATGAGACATAAAAAAGATAAAATAAGGTCAAAAGAATAAAAAAAGAAAATGTGAATTATCTCATTGGAAAAACAATTTACCTGGAAAATAGATCAAGGAGAGACTAATTTAATTTTTTTAATGATGGAGTAACATTGTAGACATAGTAGACAGGGTGTTTCAAAAATCTTAGTGAATTTTTAAAGTTAAAATAGCTTGCCAAACTTTTAAGTTATAATAGGTTAAAACAGCACTAAAACTTTTGGGATACCCTGTATATAAGATGTACATATATGTGCTTTGCAGATTTTAAAGTGCTATTGAGATATCAGTTATTATTACTGTCATTATTTTATTCTCATCTTTTCCCATGGGGTTTAGATAGATATGGTCCTTGTACTAGTGGATATCTTGCTACTATAATAAAATATTCAATGTTTTATGGACTTTATGCACCACTGGATAAAATAACTCCTTTTTTGTAGTTGAATAAAAGCAGTAGGGTATAAGCTCATGAAAGTATCCTTGGTATCAGTCTAGGAACAGACTGAATAACAGGAATGAAATGGACCTTATCCTTTTCTCATGTCGCCATCATCATCATCACCATCAACATCATCATCATCATCCCTTGACTTCCATAAGACATTTGGAGTCTCTCACAATAAACTTGTGGGCAAGATGGAAGTTGATAGAGTAGTTAGGCATTCTGGTTGATTGACCAGACCCAAAGAGTATTGATTAATGGATCAATATCATCTGGGAGGAGTTCTTTAATGGAGTGGCCCAGGAGCCTGCCCTTTGCTCTGCCCTGTTTCACATTTTTATTCATGTCTTTACTGAAAACATTATTGGTTTGCTTATCAAAAGGGTGAGCAACATGAAAGTGAAAGAAAGGGCAGCTAATGAACGGGATGACAAAATTGTGATCCAAAATGATCTTAAAGATTGTCAGGGTGAGCTGACAGTGACAGGAACTCACTTATTCCTTTTACTTTTCAGACTTAGCTCTGGGGGTTAAAACAAACCAGTTGCATGAGTTCAGGCTAAGAGAGACTGGTCTAGGAATCTGGACAGGTGAAAAAGACCCAGGTGTATTAGTTCCAAATCTATACTGACTGGCTGATGTGGCTGCCACTTTACACTGCTGACATGGGCTCGGGCACCACTAAATAGAATCTCAGGGTTCACAGTGAGAAAGGGGCAAGCCCAGATCTTCTGTACCTTGCCTTTGTCAGAACTCTGTGTTCCATTTTGGGAGACTCATTTTGGAAAGCCTTTTATTAAACTTAAAACTCTACTGTATGCGAATATGACCTGCTATAAATTTGAACCATGGTCATAGGCAGCTGACCAGGATGATAAAGAGGCTAGAGATTGTGCCACTGGGGAGACACAGTCAAAAGAACTCAAGAATGTGTAGCCTGGAGGACAACAAGCTTCCCAGGGAAGGGATGGGGGTGTGGGGGGTGGGATATAATACCTGCCTTTAAATATGTGAAAGGTTGTCATGTAGAAGAGGGATCATTCTGGTCCAGAGGGTAGAAGCAATACAATGAGGTAATTACAGAGATTAGACTTCCTAACCTCACCTGGAAAAGCTTCCTAAAAATTAAAGTTATCCAAAAACTGAATTTCCTGCTCAGGAAATGGTGAGTTCTCCATCACTGGAAGCTTTCAAGCAGAGGTGAGGCTGGAATGTGCATTCATGAACCGGGTGGGGACCTCATATCCCTTTGTTTTAAGTACCATCTTAGGTGCTGGGAGGAATCTCCAGGCCTGTGATTTCACTGGTGTATCAGCAATGCCATATTCACAATGCCTATGGAAATTATAGATATGCTGATATAATTATCCATCACAAAATACATCATGCTTGCCATATGGGGGAATAAGCTAGAAAAT
Organism: Petaurus breviceps papuanus; assembly: GCF_028583685.1. Lineage (NCBI taxonomy): Eukaryota > Metazoa > Chordata > Mammalia > Diprotodontia > Petauridae > Petaurus > Petaurus breviceps. Next base: position 703,523 of record NW_027187372.1, read on the forward strand.
TTATTAAGATACCAAAAGACTGAGTCCCAAAACCAGAAAGTGAAAGCCATCAGAGTAGTTATGAAATTGGCACAGGTAGATAAAGTAGAAAGCACCCACATTCTCAAGCCTTTAAAACAGAACAGGCTACCTCAGGCAAAGGTCCTCCTCTCCCCACTCACAGCAACCACCCAGTGTCCGGGAAGCGCGCTCCCAGCAGCTCTGGCCCCTGGCAGTCCTCAGCAGGAGTCCTTAGCAGAAATTCTGGCTAACTCAAAAAGGGCTTCGCGCTGCCGCTGCCTCTGCTGCTGCTGCCGCCGTCGCCGCCACTGCTAGCCACCACAGGAACTCTAGCTTGGCTTCTGCTTCCTCTTGCTCCGCCCCTTCCTGCTACATCAGCAAGTCCAATGGGGCATGGAAGATCTTTAAATCCCATAACCCTTACAACTGGTTTAGGGAACTCCCAATGAGGCAATTCCCTTCTCCAAAGTAGATCAGCAGCTATTCTGCAACTTATAGCCTTAGCAGGTTTCCTAGAAGCATTGAGACATAAACTTACTTGCCCAGGGTCACACATTTCAGTTATAGAATTCAGTGAATTTAAGATATGCTCCCTTTCAGGGATTTTTGTACTTTAATAAGGTTCCTTGGAATACCAAAATGCATTTCAAATCCAAAGGAATAAAGCTTTTGCACTGGAATGATAGGTGATAAGGTTCATATTTTGAAGCAGATCTCCTTTTTGTCCTTAGATTGATGTTGGGGGGAAGGGGAGGAGAGACTGTGAGAGGGTGTCAGTTCTAAGAAGAACCTAAAAAGAATGGTAATGTTCCCCAGGTCTCTTTGCCAGAACAACCTGGTCCAGGTTCTTTGTATACCTCTGGACCTGCCTATTATCTGCATAAACCATGCCCTATCTGCTTACTTATGAGGATGACTCTGTCTCTGGGGGTCCTAAACAGAGTTATTTGATCTGAAGGGCATAGACTTACAAACTGTAAGCACATGCAAGTTGTTTGGCTTATAGGAGCCTATTTCTCTACTTTCCCTATTTACCTTGCGATGTTGTGAGGAAAGCATTTTGAAAATTGCTGATGTGCCATATAAATGTAAACTATTATTATTACTGCTATTATAATTACAATTATATGAGTCATAGCCTCTTCTGGACACAATTATTTTCTTCATCTGTTAGACAGGTAGGCATATTACTGGCTACACAAAAGAACAACCAGTGATGGCCTGGTTTACCACTGTCTGAGTGGTGGCTGGTTTCCAAGAGGGTTATGTTTTTCAATAATAATACTAATGAGTTAATAGAATCTCCAAGAGGTCTTTGTCCTCTGTAGGGCCAGACTGGCCTCAATAGTATCAGTATGTTGCTGAATGAGTCACTACGCTAGGAAGATCTTTGGAAGCTGTTCCTTAGCTATTCCCTAGACTTTCTGTCTCTCTCTTAAGTTTCCTGGTACTTCATGAGAGGAGAGCCAAGAAATGATATCACCACAAAAAAACCTAAAAACCATGCCTATACACTGGAAAACAAACTGTTAAGAGTCCAGCCTTATCCCCCTAACTCAGGAAATCATTCTGCCCCAGCACATCCTTCCTGCCAGCCCATCTCCTGGTATAGCTAACCAGATCGTAAGTTCATCTGGAAAATATTCTTTGCTTTTTCTGGTTGGACATAGTTCCTTCCATAAGACTCTATTCCTTTTACCCTGCCCCTCTCCTTTTCCTCACTGAGGTTTTGGCTGTGAAGGAGCTCAGCTGCTATCAATAGCACTCTGCCTGGCACTGCCCATTGCCTTGTATCAGTCTGCTGAGCTGACTCTCATCCTTGCCTCTTTCCCCAGTGGCAGCTGAATACAGAAGAGTCTATCTATATTCAGTGCTTTCTTTTAAAGGCTTTTAAAAATCAAAGGTGGATCTATTCTGACTCAACAACATGTGTTTTCAAATTAGTTTAACTCAATGTACTTCTATTAAAGGCCAACTTTGTTTAACATAGCATTTTAGGTGCTGGAAAGACCTCCAGACCTGTGATTTCATTAGTTTAGGGAAAACTTTTTTTTTTTGCTTTTTTGGAGGGGGGAAGGCTGGGCTTCCCCTTAACTGGGTTAAGTGACTTGCCCAAGGTCACATGGCTAGTAAGTGTTAAGTGTCTGAGGTCAGATTTGAATTCAGGTCCTCCTAAATCCAGGGCTGGTTCTCTATCCACTGTGCCACCTTGCTGCCCCGGGAAAACTCCTCTCATCAAAGCAGATCAGCAGCTGTTCTTCAGCTTATAGTCTTAGAGATTTTCCTAGAGGTATTGAGAGATGAAATGACTTGCCCAGGGTCACACATCCACTAGATATTGAAGAAGCATTTCTTAAACTCAAATTGTTACTCTGTATCCTATTCTACACTACCTTGTTGAGAGAACACGCATGAAGAAGCATATACAAACAGGGATACATACATATGTGCATATGTGTATATACACACATATCACACATATACATGCATACAAACATATCTATCTGTCTATCTTTATATATGTCATTCATTGCTTGGGAGCCATTCATAGCCAGGGTAACAGACTCATCATCTTAGAGAGTATCTTTGTTGGAATCCTGTGCCTCTGATGTTACTGTCTGTTTTTCTGTAGATCTACCAATGTCCTTTGGTGATATTATAGGGCTTTAAACTGCTATTTTTGCTGAACTGTTCCCTGATTCATTTGTGCTGAACTACTCTCTGCATCTTGTGTGTGTGTGTGTGTATGTGTGTGTGTGTGTGTGTGTGTGTGTGTGTGTGTGTGTGTGTTTTCATACCTTGAGGAGTTATTTGGCTCTTTTGGGATTTCGGACCCCAGGTGGTTGCACCCAGCCAGTAAGCTAGAGCTTAGAGCATGGAGATTTAAGTATGTCTTTTGAATTAAACTCTTGCTGCCTCACAGATGCCCTTAATCTAAGCACTTATTTTACCTATGGCATAAAAGAATCTTTTTAAAAACTCTTATCATAACCCTGTTGCTAGAAAATCATGCTGGGAGTTCTACTTAGAAAAAAAAAGAAAATGTGAAATAAACAATCTCTAATAACCTTGGTAGAGACTGGCCATTGAGACTAAATTGAGTATAGCAGAGGGCATGGGATTTTTTTTTGCATGGAGGTTCCAGAAAAGGGACAGGTTGGGGGTGCCGTGATGTGGGCTTATCTAGAGCAGAGGTAAACAAATAAGATTTGTGTTCTTCAAGAGGGCATCCAAGTCAGAGGTTCTTTTGGACCATCACAATTCTATTAATTGTTCTGTGCCTTAGTTTTTTCCTTTGCAAAATGAGATTGGGCTAGTGTAAGGGTTTTTAACATGTGTGAGTGTGTGTGCATGCATCCATGTGTGTGTGAGATGGTTGATCTTGTGAAGTCTAGAATCTCAGATTCACGTTTTTAAACAACTGAAAGTAATGCTAACTTTCAGCAAGAGGTTGGTGGAAATAAAGATGTATTTTTTTCCCTATCCATTTTCATGGACCCCATGAAATCTATCCATAGACCCTGTTGGGGGTATGTGAATCCAGGGGTGTACTGACCCAGGACACCCTTTTAAATTTAATTTGCATCATTAACATTTTCTCCATCACTTTCTTAAGTCTAGATAATCCACAAGATAATAAATCAAGCCCTGATTTAGTTTGCCAGTTTTCTGAGGTATAAATGCTCACACTGAATATTTAACTTCTAATTCTTAGGAGCCAGTATGAGCTGACTCTGTCATATTCCTTCAAGGACCTTGGGTTAAGAGTCCCTGGGTTAGATCACTTAGGCAGCAAACATTTATTGAATGCTTATTATGTTCCAGGTATAGTACTAAGTCATATGATTACAAATACAAGTAGGAAAATAGTCCCTGCCCTCAAGGGGCTTATATTCTAATGAGTGACACACTGAAAAGAGGAGGTCAGTGAGAAAGTTACCTCATGGGAGGCATCCTCTCTGGGAAAGTGATGTGTCTGAGGAAGGAGTGGTAGATTGAGTTGGATTAATTGACTGATTCAGACAATTGAGGGTATTGAATATTGGGTTTGATAATTTGAAATTTATAATGTAAACAGCAGGGAGACATTCAAGGTGAATTGAGCAATGGAATTGTATGATGAAAACATCATTTCAGGAATGCTAATTTCATTGACATTTTTTGTTCCTTAGACAGATGGTTCTTTGATATCACTAGATTATAGATTTAGAGCATTACCCTCTCATTTTAGAGATGGGAAAAGTGAAGCCCAGAGAGGTCATTCAGGTAGTGTCAGAGGACCTGTTCTACTTTTCAAGTCGGACTTTCTAGGGTTAATTGAAATTAATTGGGACATCCATCTTTGTACAAGTACCTAGTATTGACTCTGGGTGTCATCACTTGAAGAGTTGGGGAGGAAGATTATGATGGATATTCTCAAGAATCAGGGTTTGGTTGCTGTTCATGGGAGCAGACCTCCATATGAAAGTACTTCTTCCTAGTTTTAACATGTTAGATAGAACAGAAAAAAAAAGACCAGTGATACTTCAGGACCTTCAAAGGAGGGGAACTGGAAGAAAATTCTAAAGTTATTTAAAGGGTTGTCAGATAGAGGGTGAGAAGACTTTCCAGGGTTTAACAGTTTCCCAGCACATAACCCAGGGCCTGGCACATAGTAGGCTCTTAAATATTTATTGATTGATTGACTGCTTTACTCCTACAAAGTACAAATAAGAGCAAATAAAGAAGCATATTTCTACTCACTTCCTAACAATCAGAGTTCTTAGTGTGATGGGATGCTAAGAAAGATAGCTTTTCATCACTGGTGATCTTCAACTACAGGCCAGATGACCAGTCAAGGATGTTTTAGATGGAATTTCTATTTGGGTGTTGTTGGACTAAATTACCTCTGAGGACTCCTTCAGCTCTGTAATTCTGTGAACTGGCCAATATTTTTCTGTAGTCTAGTTTTTTAATAAGATAGCTAGTGGGGTTTAGACCAAAGCCATAGGAAAATTCTAGGTGGTGACTCCTAGAATTTTGGGGCAGTGTGACCGCACTGGATTTCTGTACAGATTCAGTAGGACTTCTTTAAGTCTTTCCTGTCCTCCCTTGAATGGGGGCAGTATGCCTGGAACCAGTTAGTGTAAGATAGCAAAGCAGCATAAAGTCTGGTGACTCATTTTTCCAGAGAGGCCCTCATGCTCTTATTCTGGACTAGGGGTGATTTTATATTGCACAAATGGGAAAGAAAAAGTTCATTGGGGAGCATGGAATGGAATAGAGTGTGGGTCTGAGGATGAGGTGATGTGGATTCTGATTCTGGTTACCCCACTATCTCACTTTGTGATCTTGGATAGGTCACTTTCCATTTTCAAGTGGAAGTTTCCTTGTTTATAGAATGAGGGGCATGGATAGATCATGTCAAAGGTCTCTTCTGAATCCAACAGTCTATAATTCCATCACATCAATCATTCCAATATTTTTAGAGGCAACTGGAGGTGCAGTGAATAAAGTTCTGGGCTTGGAGTCAGGAAGACTAGAGTTCAAATTTGACCTGAGATATGTGATCCTGGGCAAGTCACTAAATCTCTGCCTTAGTGGGGCTATACAGCTAATGAATTGGGCTTTAATTGCTCTAGGATTTCCACCTGTGTGATTTTTTTTTTTTTGCTTTCTGGTTGTTTTTGGTCTTGGGGCTCTTTTCTTGGGCCATTTTTGGAGGTTACTATAATCTCTCCTATAGATATGAAGGCTATTGAAGAAGAGAGTTTTCAGGTACAGCAAACTCCAACAGGACTTCGAAAAGGCAAAATTATCTTCTATGTTCTCTGTGTATACATGCTTAATGCTTAGGAAAGTATGAAAACTTAAATTCTCTGTTAGCTTGTAATATGTGAATTTTCTCAAAGTAATGAATGCATATTTTAACTTACTATTACACATCTTTGGTCTTCAAGGTGAACTCTATGCATGTGTAAGTCGTGTGTGTGTGTGTGTGTGTGTGTGTGTGTGTGTGAGAGAGAGAGAGAGAGAGAGAGAGAGAGAGAGAGAGAGAGAGAGAGAGACTGATTGATTGATTGATTCTTAGGTCTGATCTACAAAGGTGTATAAGACATACTATTACCAAAGTCAAAAGATCCTGAAGTTCTTGTGTAGAATCCCAGATTCAGTAACAGACACATCAGTGTCAGTGCTGAAAGTTGCTTTTAGCTTTTTTTCCTGTCGTCTGTACATCTCTCTTATTCAGCTCAAGATGAATGATTCTTTGCTTTAGAAGAAGGTGTGAGGAACAAAACATATTTTATGAATAAAGTGTTATAATGTTAATTTAAAAAGTGGTAACCTTATGTCAATCATTTTGCTATGTGTATGAAATGAAATTACTCTTTTATACATTTGTTATGGTATCAGAATCCTGTGAGGTGCAATGTGGGAAGAATCGGTGATAACCACTTTTAGGAGTGATTCTATTTCTATTCTTTGAAAATAGCATTAGTGTCAAAAATCAGTCCAACAAATAAACATTTGTTCATTTTATATTGTATGCATGGCATTTTGCTAGGTATACAGATTTTTAGTCAATTATTTTCTGGAAGTCCTACTTTCCTTCTTTCTTGGTATTATTTTCCTTTACCTTCCTATTCACCTTTATCACTCTCTTCCATGTAATCAATTCAATTCAATTCAGAAAATATTAAACATTTACTGTATGCCAGGCAGTGTTCTAGGTGGCGGTGATACAAAGACAAAAATATGTCTCTTCCATTAAGGAGCATAAGTTCTGCTGTATATCTCCTGCTTTTTTGGTCTCGCCTCTTAATTTGTCTTTTTTCTTCTTTTTCCTTCTCCTTTTTCTCTTCCTTTTTCCTCTCCTCCTTCTCCTCTTTTTTTTCTCTTTCTTCTCTCCTCTCTCTGTCATTTTCAGTTTCTTTTATCAATAACTTTGGCATTTTCCACAGCTCAAGTAATCAGTGTTCAAACCATAACTATAGAACTGAGGTATTTGAATGGAAAGTTAATTTCTTCTTTTGTTGATCAAGTATTTAAATGTCACATGATAGCCGATGATCCATTAATTTGAGTTATTCTTTGCCCTAATTTCCAATCTGAAGTTTCATCTTTATGGGTACAATGGATCCTAGGTCTTTTCACACTAAAGCCAGAAGCTCAAATTCAGTTCAGTCTAATCAGACTAAATTTGCATTGTTGCTGAAAGATGTTGAGTAATTTGGGTCAAAGGAACTAGGGAATTAGGGTCAGTTCTTATTGGATTATTTATTTAAATACTGAAAGCCTGTGTAAGAAAGTTCTCACCACAAAAGACCTTGCATCATCAAGTGGTTCAAAAGCAGAAATGGATGTGGTTTTATAAATGGAAATGACATTAAAGAAGATGCATTACCATCTGCTTTGATGCTGCACCCTAAGGATCCCTGGACCTTTCCATCTAGCTTGGAAGCAGAAATCTCAAGTTGTCTCCCCCTTTAGAAAGTGACCTCCTTCAGGGAGGAGACTGCTTTGCTTTTCTCCTTGCATTGGTATCTCCAATATTTAGCACAGTGCTCTGCACACAGTAAGCACTTAACAAAAACTTTTTTATTTATTAAAATGAAATTTGTAATTAAGGCACAGGTGCTGTTGCTATGAATTCTGAGCCAGTAAGCAAAAAGGAACACCTCTCACCTCTCCCTCTCTCTCTCTCTCTCTCTCTCTCTCTCTCTCTCTCTGTCTCTCTCTCTCTCCCTCTGTATATATATGTATATGTATGTGTGTGTGTATGTGTATAGTTCAGTCATGTATTTCTCTTTTTGATCCCATTTGGGGTTTTCTTGGCAAAGATACTGGAGTGATTTGCCATTTCCTTCTCCAGCTCATTTTACAGATGAGGAAATCAAGGCAAAGAGGGTTAAGTGACTTGCCCAGGGTCACACAGTTAGTGAATGTCTGAAGTCAGAATTGAAGAAGATTATTGGAAAAAGACTTGTGAAAATGAGTCTTCCTGACTTCATGGTCTAGCACTCTAGTCACTCAGTCCCCGACTGCTCCTTCTCAACTTTACCTTTTGTTAAATTCAAAACAAAAAACTCTCTATTCCATTGAAAAGCAGGAGCCATATTGGTGGTATTTAGATACTTTTGGAGAGAGAAAATGGAAGGAGCTGAAATATTTTATTGGTTTGCACTGAATCCCTTCCCCCACCCCATTTTCTCATTACTAAAACCCTAGGAATAATTCACAATTTCCTAGATTTAGAATTGTAAGGACTTTAGGACCTAGGAAGAAGTTGAGGCAGAATTTGAATCCAGGTTCCCAGTGAGACTTAGCATTCCTTCCACTACACCAGCTCAGTGCCTGGCACATAATGATGGCTTACTTAATAAATTGTTATTGACTGACTGACAGACCATGCTGCCTCTAAATTATATTCAAAGGTGAGTTAGGTGTCCCCCAAAGCAACAGATTTATACTGCAAAGTTTCCAAGGCAACACCCCCTGCCAACTGTGACATGGGATGCTGGGTGTGCTGACAGGGAGTATGATTTCATAAGATGTCTTTCCAAAATAATTCAGGCTAAAAATACCCCTACAATTGGCACTCTATGCTGTTTTGGGAAGTCTCAACTGAGAGTCTCAGCACAGACGGAAATTTTTCTGTGGTGGGATCTAGTTAATCCTTCTGTGTTGGACTCTGGTACTGAATGGGGGTCGACAGGAATTTAATAAGAATGAACAACTGCCTTTGTTGAAACAGGAAAATGAGTTGGGAAGTGTAGTTGGACAATCAGTTTCATTCAAACATTTTATTAGGTGAAAACTTGCCAATCTTGGGTGAGAAGAGGGAAATATGTCCTTCTGCCATAGATCACAGGAAGCCATCCTTTGTGCTTCCTTGTCATACTCAAACTTGTACTTGTATACTTCACTCGGAGGTGACCACGTGTCCTGGAAACAGGGGGGTCACCCAAAAGCTTTGGAATGCCTAAAGAGCAGTTGTTAGAAAAGTATCCACCAAGAACCTCTCTTTTGACCCTGGGGTCTACTTTGCCAAGATAGAATGTTTCTGAGTCAACATGAGGTCCAAGGGTAGGTGGTTGGGTAAAGGATGGGTAGAGAGCATTTAGGCTGGGTTCTTGCAGCACACTGAACCTTGTAGACCACTAGTTAATCCAATTCAACTGAATTTAGTTGAATCCTGCAAATATTTACTTGTAATGTATTTCATTTGTCAGATGGGAGAGTAGCATGTTCACTCTTGATCTGGACAGATAGAAAATAGGTATTGGAGACATAATGGTTATTATAAGTTAAATAAGCTTACTTTATTCTATTCTTCTCAAAGAGGCAACTGATAATGGGAGCACAAATCCTACAGCACCCCTCCCCCCGAATTACTTTTCTTGCAGGGGTGGGTGAGAGTGGGAGTTCCAGCTTCTACAGGATCCTCTAAGTCTTGATGGGGTGGATTGAGATGTGCACAGCATTCCAGTTTGTGCATTCCCTCCTAAGTCTTGATGGGGGGACGGTCAATGCACACACACATGCACATTCCCCTTGTGCATTCCTCTTCCCCACTTACTGACCAGTGCTTACTTGATTTATAGGGTAACAAATAAAGAAGACAATTTGCCAGCAGTAACCTCACAAATTTACACTAACTTTAGCAATATCATGGTGACTTAGCACAGCACAAGTGCAGTAGATTATTTACAACTAAACTCAAATGTTTACATGATCTCATCATTATATCTCACTGCGCAGTTGCAGTAGAAATTGTTTATAATGTGAAATCTTGGGAACTAGAGATTGTTTTGGCCATGGATCCTGGGAACTAGAATCTATGATCCTGGGAACTATCATCTGAAAAAGAATAACAAAACCCCTTTTACTTACACTAAAATCCACCTTATATACAGCATTGCTATGGGCAGAGCAGGTAGCTAGGTAGTGCATTAGATAGAATGCTGAACCTCAAGTCAGGAAAACCTGAGTTCAATTCCAGCCTCAGAAACTTAATATGACCCTGTCAAAGTCACTTAACCTCTCTTTTTCTGTATACTCATCTATAAAGTGGGGATAATAATAGCACTTACCTTAAATAGTTGTTGTGAGAATCAAATGAGATGATATATATAAAGTACTTAGGACAGTGCCTGGCACATAGTAGGTATTATATAAATGTTAGTAATTAATATTAAGGAAGACTGAAGTTCAAATCTTGCCTCAGAGACTTATTAGATGTGTGCCCCCGATTAAGTCACTTAACCTCTGTCTGTCTCCATTTCCACTTCTGTAAAATGGAGATAATAATCCCAACTATATCAATTAAATGAGATAATATCTATAAGGTGCCCTGTAAGGCTTGAAGTATTATATAAATGTTAGTTGTTATTATCATGTATGATTTGGTATAATAGTTATCTGTACATATGGTACTCCTTACTAGACTGTAAGTTCCATAAAGGTAGGAGTGATAACTAAACTTTATCTGTCTCATAGTCAGCATGGTGCTCTGCACATAGTGGGCACTTAAGAAATATTTGTTGAATTTTAATCAGTGAGGAATGGGTGGGAGCAAGGAAAGAAGGGAGAAAATTCCCATTTCCTCATCACTTAATTGAGTATGATTATATACATATATTTGTAATGAGGTAATGGTGGGTTAAGATCTTCTAGTACTGGAGTTCAGAAGACAGTTAATGTAATCTTGGAGTCATTAGAATTCAATGTCTGGAGTTTGGTATATTGTGAAACTGAGCCCCCCCCCCCCCAACTCCCAAAGAGACAGGTGTGCCCCATCAGAGGAAATTTCTTTCTTACCTTCGACTATTTTTAAGGCAGCTACAAAAGAAAACAAATGTTTGCAATTCTGTGGGGAAGAGTGACTGAAGGGGGAGAGGTAAGAAGGAGGGTGCTTAGGAAAATCAGCAAGTAGCCTTTTGGTGGTTTTAAACTTTAGCAGATTAGCTTAGGAGCTTTGAGCAAGGGAACATGGAAGGTGTCAATGGTTTCAATAAGAGTATACTATGGATTTGGCCTGATTGAGTTGAGAAAGTGAGTGTCAGTGTGAACAAATGTGAGTATGGAGCTTGAGAACCCAGGAAGAACACAGCATTTGGACTGGAGATGACAGCAGAAGAAATGTCCTGGGAGCAAGTTTGAGTGCCATGTGACTTCCTTATTCAAGAGACTCCAGTGGCTTCTTATTTCATCTCTGACAAAAAACAAACTCTTCTGACTTTTCACAGCTTGGCCCCCAACCCATCTTTCTAATCTCATCATACATTATATGCTACATTATATGGTTCAACCAAACTGACCCTCTCTTTGTTCTTCATGCATGAGACTCCATCTTCTGTCTCCGTGTCTTTGTATTGGCTACCCCTCAGGCCTGAAATGTGGCTTCTTTACCACCAATATTGGTATATCAAGATTCCCGCATTTCCTTTAAAACACAACTAAAAAGCCACCTTATACCTGATGTCTTTTTGATTCCTGCCCCCTTACCCCATGACTAGTATCTTTCCTCTTTAACTACCTTGTATTTATTTATTTCTTTTTCATCTAGAGAGTAAGGACTGTTTTTCTTTTTTTCTTTTTGTCTTTGAAACCTTAGCACCAGTGCAGTGTTGGACACGTTGATTGCTTGTGGATTGATTAGGTGGATATGAAGGCAGCTGAAGCAGGTACAGTGGAATGCTTAGAGCTTGGTCAGACATTGAAGACACTAAGGTCATCCATTGCATCCCAGGTAATTGCTAGTTATCCTGACTTTTGTCTTGCCACTGGACTTCAGTGACTTTGGATGAGAGAGGACTTTGCAAAACTCTGTTTCACTTAAATCCACTTCATTTGCAAATCAAGACACCACCCCATGATATCTTTGGTCCTCTTCCAAAACCAAAGGTCAACATCATCATCATCATCATCATCATCATCATCATTATCCTCATCCTCATCCTCATCCTCATCAACACAACAGCAAAACACAACCACAACAACAAAAACATGTACTCTTAGAAGAACAAGGTTGTGTATAGGGGGACCTTAGGGCATGTTCTTAGAGAAAAAAATTTATTGGTTGTTAGTGGGTCAGGTTCACATGTCTCCTAAACTACAACAACATCTCTAACCTAGTGTGGGATCTTTTCTTCATGAACATCTCTCCAATGATGATATTGTTTCAGGAGCAGGAACACAGATCAATACCATTCCCAGTAGCTTATGGCAGTAGTAGATTGGTTTATTTATGTGACTTCAGTGATACAAATAAGTTCTTAATAAGCTATCATTTTCTTATGCAAATAGCAGGGCACTGATGCCTATGCTTAATATTCAAGCATGATGTTGAATACTATTTATGTTTTAACAGCTGAACCACTTTCTTCTTGGGTTTGCCTCTATTTATTGTGTCTAAAAGCTGCAATGTCAAGTACTATGGTCTGTCTGAGTGTTCCTAGTAGGCAGGAATCATAGAATCTTAGCAATGGAAGACACCATTAGGAATCATTTATTTATGCCAACCTTCCTTCTAATGCAGGAATCTCTTATAAAGCATCCCAGTGGGTAGTCATCTAGCTTTTAGTGATAGGGAACTAGCCACTCCAAAAGGAAGTCAATCTCATTGTTGGACAAATATTTATGGAAAGTGTTTCTTTATATGGTACCTGGGCTGCCCTCCTCTTACATGGATAACTACCCTAGGATATTCAGTACTCAAATTCTCAAAACCACAGCTCAAGTGCCCCCATTAATGTGTTTGCTTTTCTCTTTGGTCAGTCAGAGGACATAGTTTAAAGCAGAGTTAATTAATGAAATAACATTTAATCAATCCATAAACATTATTAAGCTCCTACTATGTGCCAGGCACTGTGGTAAGTGCTGGGGATACAAATATGTAGAAGACAGTTCCTGCTCTCAAAAAGTTTACAATCTAATGAAGGAAGACAAAACAAATGAAAGCTGAAAAGAGATGTAAGGAGGGGACACTCTGTGTCCCAACTCTGCATTCATAAAACCATTCTGAAAAACAGGAGTAAAGGATGCCAACAAAGAATTGTATGATAGGAAGAGAAGCTGGATTAGTGGCTTTGTGGGAAAGAGGAGCTAAAAGAGGAGGACCAGAGTCCTACATTGGTACATTCAGGATGTCAGGAGTAAGTGAGGAAGTCCCTCCCCACATTGATTGGGTGGATCTCTAGGGTACACTTTTAAGAGGTCATAGACAAAGCTTGCATAGGATGGACAGGCATAAATGAGTCGCTATTTCTTTTGTTGGTGGGACCTGCCATACTGATAAAATCATAGATCCATTGGAATAATATTGAGTGGAGGGGGGAGATATTCAGAAATGAATGTGATATAAAAATTAAAGGTAGAAATATACTTTTAAAAAGTTAGTTAGTGAATTGATTTGAATTATATTGAACTGAAATCTACCTCCTTTTAGTTTTTAGCTGTTGGTCCTAGCCCCGACCTCAGTACTGATACAGAATAACTCTAACCCTGCTTTTAGAGGGTAACTTGTCTTCTTTTTCTGTATATGTCCATCTTGTTGAAGTGTGGTATCCAGACTTGGATAGAAATAATTCTCTGGATACAAATTGATCAATGCAAAGTACAGTGAAATTATTACCTCTTATTCTCCCCAGATGGCACATTTCTATTAAATCAGCTCAAGATTACATTAGCCTTTTTGGTATTCAGGTCATACTGTTGACTCAACATGGAGTTTGTAGTCAATTAAAACCTCTATGTCTTTTTTCAAATGAGCTGCTGCAAAATCAGGTCATTGTGTACTGATGGAGCTATTTTTTTTCCAAAATCTAAGCACATTACTGTTCATTTATTTTCATAAAATTTTATTTTGTTGGAATTTATTGGCCAACAGTTCCCATCTATTGAGATCTTTTGGATCCCAACTCTAGCAAAGGAGTAACTACTACTCCTAATTTTGTGACATCCACACATCTGAGAAGCAGGCTTTCTGTATCATTGGTTATATAGTGTTAGAGTTGAAAGAAACCTTGGAGTTGACCTAGTTCAATCCCTACCTGAAGCAGGAATTCCTTCTCTAACACTATTAACAAGTAGTTGTCAAAGTAGTTGATGAAAATATTGATCAGGATAAGACCAAGGGCTGAGTCTTGCGCATTCCACTGGAGACTTTTGTTCAGATTAGTATCAATTCATCAATCATTAATCAATATTCAGCAGGTGTATTTTTTCAGCCACTTTTGAATTCATCTAATAGGACTCTTGTCTAACCCACTTTTCTCCATAGAGTCATGAAGATGTCATGAGACTAATTGAGAGACTTGGAGAGATCTGGGTATACTAATTCCAGGGCAACACTTTTCAAAATGTGGTTTTTAGACCCTCAGGAGTCCCTGAAACCCTTTTAGAGGGACCTCAAGGTCAAAGCTATTTTCATGATAATACTAAATAATATATTTTCACAATAATGCCAAAATGTTTTAACTTCTAATTACGATAAATATCATTACATATAACCTACATGAAAAAATTCTCCTGGGGGTCCTCAGTAATTTTTAAGGGTATAAAAGGGTTCTGAGAACAAACAGTTGAGAGTTACTTATCTATAGCATTCCCCTCATCTACCAGTCTAGTAACCCTGCCAGAAAAACATGGCGTTTGTAATGAATTGTTCTTAGTAAATTCAGTTCGACTTTCCCTAATTATCCCAAATTCTGTTGTACTCTATCCTGGTCAGACCACCACTGCTGTGGTCCATTTTTGGAGACCATACTTCAGAGGGGACATAGAAAAATTGGAGTATATGCGGAGGAGGGCAACACGAATGCTAAAGGGACTTGAAATCAGGTAAGTGCTGTTTGAAGGAACTGGATTTGTTTGCCTTGTAGAAGAAGAGATTTATGCGTGATATGGTAGCTGTTTTCAAATATTTCAAGGGTTGTTATGTGTAAGAGGGATTAGATTTATGCTTGGCTTTGTTCATAAGAGTTATGACCAAAGTCTGAAAGTTGTAGAAAATTAGGTTTTGGTTCAACATAAGGAAACATTTCCTAACCATGTGAGTTATTGGTAAGTGGAATGGGTAGCTTCCAGGCAATAGTGAGTAGTTCCCCATCCATCAGTGGAGGTCTCCAAATGGAGATCTGATGATCACTTCTGAGGTTCCTCCAACTCTCCAATTTTATGATTTAATTATGACCATCATAGACACTTAATAAATACTTATTGAATGATTGACCCTTTCTCTTTCTATGGGTTCACAAAATTGCCTGAGATTAACATGAAGATAATCAGACCACAGTTTACTCTATGTGCATGTTCTTGCTTTCTGAAAATTGGGACAGCATTTACCCATCTCCCATTCTCCATAATTCTTCTAAGATTATTGTCAGTTTAGTGATTACATCTGTGAATGTGTCAGTGCCCTTGAATCTCACTTGTCTAAGTCAATGAGATTTGAAGCATATTAAGCAGTGAGGTGTGTTCTTACTACAGCCTTACCCTCTTGAACTTCAGTTCTCTCTTAACCATGTTTATTTTGTTTCTTCAAGTTTTAATGTCTTTCTCCTTGATAGAAAGGACACAGAGAATAAGAGCTGAGTAGTTGTATTTTCTCCTTATCATCTATTAATGTGACATCATCTGGCATAAGCATTAGGCCTACCCTTTTCTTATTTTTCCTCTTGTGTCAAATAGAACTTTTAAAAGCCTATGAGGTCCTCCAGATTTGTGGCAAGCTCATTTTCTAGCATGGAGAATGACTTTTAAAACAGAAATAATAGTCCTTTCTGACAGTACATATTCATATGGGTTAATGCCACTCCTTTGTATTCACCTTCTGTCCCACCTCTCATCATTTGTATGTGACTTTTTTGAATACAAGATTACCCTGAGAATACCTTGTGTAGCCACATCATTTTTGAAAACTGTTCCTCCAAATTTTCTTCCTTGTCAGGATCATTTTTATCAGACTTTCATTTTCCTCTTAAGCCACTTTCTTTTTCATTCCTATCACTTACTTTGAAATTACTATTCCTTTGAACTTTTAAAAAATCTGTTTTCCTCTAAAGTCTAGGAGACATGTTTCTTTTCATCTCTTGTGCTTTGTCAGTCAATATTACTTGTTGGTCAGAATTAAGTCCAGAGTATACAGACAGAGATGCAATTAGCATACTTAGGTAGCTTTCTAGAGGGTCCATACCAAGAATTCTTTTTGGGTGGGTAAAGGGAGAGAAATCGAGGTTTCAAGATGCCAAATCCAAGTTTGACATTGGAAATCTAGAGTTCATGAGCCAAGAACTGTTCTCAAAGGAATTCAGAATGGGGGAAGTTATTTTTTTCCCTAATAAATATTTAAAAAACTTATTTACTATTAGTTTATAACATTTAGTTTCACAAGTTTTTGAGTTCCAAATTTTCTCCCTTACCTTCTCTGCCCCGCAGAGAAGTTATTTTAATAAGAATCAAGTAATTGGATCAGGTTATCCAATCAGAGTAGTCCAGACAAAGGAAAAGCAAGTACAAACTAAAAAATTAAATGCATCAGAGGCTACAAATAGTCTCTTGTAGTGGCAGTGTCCAATTTACATGCCACATTTTTCATCATTGTCAGCCTTTTATTGACAGAAGTATAACTCATAAGAATGTGCAGAGTTTTCTGGCAGACAGATCTGGACATAGAGAATCAGTTACCCTTGTTCTGCCTTCTGAGACATAAAATTGTCAGCAAGACTTGTTCCCCTTTGAAAAAGACATGCCCATCTATCAAGAATTTATAAGATGCTCTGCTTCCAGCTGAATTAGACTGTCCACAGATTTCTAACTAGGTAAAATTCTCAAATCTGACCTCAGACACTTACTAGTTGTGTGACCCTGGGTAAATAAGTTAACCCTGTTTGCCTCAGTTTCCTCATCTGTAAAATGAGCTGGAGAAGGAAATGGCAAACTGCTTCATTATCTTTGCCAAGAAAACCCCAAATGGTGTCACAAAGAGTTGTTTGTGACTGAATCAAAACAGCAATACTCTGTCTTGCCTCTATGCCTGGTCTGTAACCTATGTCAAGAAATCATTATTCTTTCCCTTGGGCTGTTTGTGTGGTCTGTAGTATGGGACCAAAAACACTCAAACTGTAGATAATGGTATAAGATTTATGTTTCTTCCTCTTTTAATCTTCAGTAAATTTTCACTGGCCATCCCTCACACCTGCAATGCTCTCCCTCCTCATCTCTGCCTCTTGGCTTCCTTCAAGTCCCAACTAAAATCCCACCTTCTTCAAGAATTCTTTCCTGGCCCCCCTTAAAACTAGTGGCTTTCTCCAGTTGATTTATCCAATTTGTTATCTACAAATCTTGTTTGCACATATTAGTTTGCATGCTGTATCTTCCATTAGACTGTGAGTTCCATGAGAACAGGGGCTGTTTTTTTGCCTTCTTTTTTTTGCATCCCTAGCATTTAGCACAGTCTGGCACATAGGAGGTGCTTAATAAATTCTTGCTTACTGACAACCTAAATGCTTTTCACCATGTAGATATTTTTTGACAGATTAGTATAGTAGAAAGAGTATTGGACTTGGAGTTAGGAAACATGGCTCTAATACTTAGTTTCTGGGCAAAGTCATTTGATCCCTTTGAACCTCAGTATTTCCAATATTAGCCAACCTCACAGTATAACTGGGAGGAAAGTGCTTTGTAAAGCTTGGAGTACTAAGCAAACATGAATTATTATTATTAGACTTGTTCCCTTTTGAAAAAGACATGCCCATCTATCAATGTCTTGCCAACTCTTGATGATAATTTCCTTTTGTTAAAATTTCAAGCTTATATTAATATCCTTATTCCATATATTGCAACATAGAAAATTTTAGTTTACAACATTATCTTCTCATTTGGATTGGGGACTACTTGGTCTGTTTTTCTTCTTCAGCTGAGCTCATTAAGAACAGGCCATTCCAGACTAATCTCATTTTCTTTTTAAATGAGGTTTCTTCACCAAGGGAACAGACATAGCACACCTGGATTTCAGCAAGGTATTTGGTAGACTCACTTGTAGACAATATGAAGGCTTGTGATTGGATGACAGGGAATTGATTGAATGACTAGAACTAAAGAGTGGACATTAATGAATCAATGTTGACCTTGAAAGGGTTCTCTAGTGATTCATCTGTAACCTTGTGCTATTCAACAAGTTTATCAATGAGTTGAATGAAGGCACAGATCACATGCTTATTAAATTTGCAGATTATATCAAGTTGGAAAGGCTAGCTAGCAAATTGGTTGATAGAACCGGGATTCAGAGAAATCTCAATAAGACAGAGAAATCTGCTGAATATTATGAGATAAAATTGAATAATGATAAATGGAAAATCCTACACTTAGATTCAAAGAGCCAACTCTACATATTGAAGATGGAAGAAGGGTGGCCAGATAGTAGGTTTTATGAAAAAAATTGTAGATTAATATTAAATTGCAAGCACAGTATTTCAGTAGTGGGACATAGTAGCCAAAATAAGCAAACATGATATCATTGTTTAGTCATTTTCAGTCGGGTCCAACTCTTTGTGATCCTATTTAGAGTTTTCTTGGCAGAGGTATTAGAGTAGTTCACCATTTCCTTCTCCAACACATTTTACAGATGAGGAAACTGAGGCAAACAGGATTAAGTGACTTGCCAAGGATCACACAGCTAGTAAGTGTCTGAGGCTTGATTTGAACTCAGGAAGATGAGTCTTCCTGACTCCAGGCCTAGTATTCTATCTACAATGACATCTAACTGCCAATGTAATATTAGATCACATTATTAGAAGAATAATATCCAAAAATAAGGAAGGTGATAAAAACACAATTTTTTATTGACAGAGGATCTGAGTTGAAATGCTGGATCTGCTCCTTTCCATCTGTATGACCTTGGGCAAATCATTGGGCCTCCGTTTCCTCATTTGAAAAATGGAGGGGTGGGGTGAGGTGGCTTAGTGAATAGAGCACCAGCCCTGGAGTCAGGAGGACCTGGGTTCGGATCCGGCCTCAGACACTTAACACAAAAAATAGCTGTGTGACCTTGGGCAAGTCACTTAACCCCAATTGGCCTCCAAAAAGCAAAAAAAAAAAAAAAAGAAAAGAAAAAGAAAAATGGAGGGGCTTGGGATGACTCCTATTTCATACTCTGCCTGGCCAGGCCACATGTGGAATAGTGTATTCAATTTGGGGGACCATATTTTAGGAAATAATATATTGACTAGCTTGGGCTTTTCCAGGAGAGGGGGCTAGGATAGTGAAACTATGTCCAATATGGTTTCGGGAATTCAGGAGGCTTATCTCAGTGAAGAGGAGATTTAGGGGGATTTCAGCTGTTTCAAGAGTTTGTTTGGGTTTGTTTAAAGGGTTGTTTGTTTGAAGGGTTGTTAGATGGAAGAGGGATTACTCTTATTTCGTTTGGTCTCTGGTAGCTGGACTTTGCAGAGGGCCTGATTTGGGCTTGACTAAAGAAAGAGTTTTTTAAAAATTGTAACTATCCAAAAGTGCAGTTTTCTCCTTTGTTAGGCAGTGAATGAGTTCCATATTACTAGAGGTCTAGTTAGGATAGTCTGAATGACTACTTCTTAGGAAAGTTACTTCAGGGATTCCTGTTCAAATATAAGTGGGACTACTTATTTTCCAAGTTCCTTTTAGCTTCACAGTATCCTATTGTACAGCTTTATATGACCACTTTTTTTCTTCCTCATTCTTTTTTTTTTGAGGGGCAATTGGGGTTAAGTGACTTGCCCAAGGTCACACAGCTAGTAAGTGTTCAGTGTCTGATGTCATATTTGAACTCAGGTCCTCCTGACTCCAGGGCTGGTGCTCTATTCACTGTGCCACCTAGCTGCCCCCTTCCTCATTCTTAATATTCACTTTAAAGTCTTCTTAATCAGGTGAGCAAAACACCATTTCTGGTCCTCATGACCAGAAGCCCTGCCAAGAGCTCATCATCACAGAATCTTAAGCAATGATCCAGAAAACCAAGTCCTGTTCCTCCACACCGGCTGTTCACATTCCATATCTTCCTTTTCCTTCCAAAGTCAACCTCCAACTGGAAAAAGAGATAAAGGGCTATGACTGCTCTACAAGTCAGACATTCTGGACCAAAACGTAGCGTATGTTGTCATTTCCTCTTCAGCGAAATAATTCCTCCAATGCTTCTTTTAGGAGTATTGAAAATTAATGAAGGTAAACGCCCAAGATTGCCATACATTGAAATGGGAACACACTGGATGGTAAAGTCTTTGAAGTCAGGTACCATGCCTTGTTTATCTTTGTCTCTTTCTTTGTTGGGTTGATCTCACACAATGCACTCTACATGTTTTGTCTCAATTCTTACCTAGCTCTTAGTCCTTGAATGGGCTTTGCCTCAGAGAAATCAAGACCTCAATTTAAAAAGGTCAAGGTCCCTCCACTGTATCCTAGGTCATTGCCAGTCATCTTGACACTGGCCTCACATGACTCTGGAGGAGAGAGTGAGGCTGATGACTTTGTACAAGTCTGCCTCACTTAAATCTAATTCCTGAGTCAGTGGAGATATCAGCCTTGTGATGTCACTGGTCCTCTTTGAGAACTGAAGGATGAACAATGTAGTAGGCACTGATAGGTGTTTGTTCTATGAGTCAACATTTATATTCTGGGCTCCGTTAGCAAGACTCTCAGAAAGTTTTGCTAACCTTTTATGTCAAAAAAAGGAGTTGTTAGCTTTAATACGCTTGTTTTATTTCCTTCCTAACAGTACCTACTCTAACTTTCCTTATTCTACCTACCTTTGAAACACACACACACACACATAAGTATAAGTTTAATTAGTATTCACACTTCACATCTTATTTAAGCTTTGTATCTTCCTATCTTGCTCCCTATACAGTAGATAATTGATTAATATTTGTTGAATGGAAACTATTTGACTATATCATGATTTTTGACTTCATCATCATCATCGTCATCATCATCATGTCTACGGTGTTTGTTGCTGTCCAGTGAGAACTACCTAGGCTTGTTTTTGGTTCTCTAAGAACTCACATGTTTCCAACAATGGGCACACATGGGCATATGTGTATAGAACAGAGAACAGAGGATAGCCACAAAGATGGTGGTGTTCTTTTAGTCTTGTTGCACACTATTGGAGTATAGTCTGGTCAGCTTACTCTATATCCTGGTGCGAAATATCGCGTACCGAAAAATGACAGATGCTGCCATTTGAGGGCTTTTACATAACTTCCTATACACTCAATGCTTTTAACACATTCTTCCTCATCTCCATGTCCTGCCTCTCAGCAAGGGCACCCCCCCCCCACCACAAGCATGTCCTCACTTTCCATGGCTGAGTGATTTCTTTGGTGTGAATTGGACTAGTATAACTTCTTCCTGTGAACCTAGCCCGACAGTAAGTTTGTCTGGAGCGAACAGCATCAGGAGAGGTGTGAATGTTCTCATCCAGCACCTACCTGCTCACCCTATCTGAGATATTTGGTCCCCATGGAGATTGTGCTGTTAACTAGGATAAAGGCCTAAGAAAGTGCCAGCTTCATTGGAATGACCTTGGCTGAAGTGGAGTCGTGTGAGACCCATAGTGTGGGATAGCGGAATGAGCCCTAGATTTTAGAATCTGAAGACCTGGATTCAGATCCCAATGCTGTTACTTTCTAGCAGTGTGATTTTGGACAAGTCACTGGAGCTCCCTGGGCCTCAGTTTTATTATCTTTAAAATACATGTTGTCTAAAGTCTTCTAGCTCTAAACGTACATCGATGATAGTTTTATTTCTAAGGAAAAGAGTGTCTCTGGACTTCTTGAATGTGTAAATGAGTACTTTCTGTCCCGCCCAGGTAAGCTTACTGAAGACAGAGACTGGCTTTTTTTGGTTCGTATTTATATCCTCAGCCCTTAGCAGAGTGCCTGACACATAGCAACTGCTTAATAGATGTATTGATTTAACTTCCTGTGATTCTTCTATACCTAGTTTAGATCTGTGCTCTGTGGAGCCCTCTCATCAGAGTTGTGGAACCTTAGACACACTTATCTCAGTTGGCACAGGGCCTCTTAGGGACGAACTTAGCACAGTAGAGCAACCAAGAATTTCTACCTCTTTGTTCCATAGTGGTATCTTTGCCACTAATCATGTACAAATCGTTAGGAAATGATGCTTAAATTTTTTTGGGAGTGTTTGGTGGGTTCCTTTGTATTTTTTTCATTCCATCTTCATTGCCTAATCCCATCAAATCAGCATGTTTTCCCTTTGTATTTTTATGCCCCTGCCCCCTCCATCTAACCCTCCTACCTTTTGCCTTGGCTATGGTTAAGCAGGATTCCATAACTTTGGTTGAAGGCTTTCTAGTTTAAGGAATTGTAGGGTAGCACCTCTTTCAAAAAGTTCTTGATTATATATGACTTTTCCAAACCAAAATCTGGGCTCCTGGAGTTGAAAAAGGCAGAAATGATAAAAGTATTTCTGAGCTGGGAACCGTGTCAAAGTCTGGAAGCAAAATAAAACCTGAGAGAAAGACCTGAGTCAATACTTTGCTTCATAGACTTACTAGCTATATGACCCTGAGCAAGTCATTTAACCTCTCTCAATCTCAGTTTGCTCATCTGTGAAATGGGGATAATTGTTGGCAGTTGTCTTTCATGCTCAAAGAGGACCAAAATGACATCAGTATTTTGGGGTCAGGGTACAGTGTGTCTGACTGTGGCTGATCAGACCAATACAAGCTTGGAAGGGTCAGCCACAAATCAGGCACAAATATTCCATATGAACATTTGGAGTGGAGATTGCTCTAAATTTGTGCATCTCACATTAGTTTTGAGCTACTACAATTCTTTGCTCATAGAGCATAGTACCTTCTTAGATGCAGGAGTGCCATGCTGGGTGGCCCTGTGACAATGTCTTCTACGGCTCCCAATCAATTCCAAAGTTCTTCAGAGAGACCTTGAGAATGTCCTAATATCATTTCTTCATGTGAGCACTTGCCTTATGCAAGTTGTCTGTAGAATAATCCTTTAAGGCAAACATGGCCAGCCCATCAGAGTTGTGCTCTCTGCAGTAGAGTTTGAACACTTGGTAGTCCAGCTCAAGAAAGGACCTCAGTATCCAGCATTTTATTTTGCTAGGTGATCTTCAGGATCTTCCTGACAATTCAGCTGGAAGGGATTCAGTTTCCTGGTATGGCACTGGTATACTGAGCAGGTTTCACAGATTTACAGTGCAATGACTTTGTGGACCTTCAGTTTGGTAGACAGCCTAATACCTCTTCTCTCCTACACTTTATTTCAGAGCCTCCCAAACACTGAGCTAGCTCTGGCAACATGTGGCTCAACTTCATCATCTATGTATATATCCCTGGAAAGTATACTGCCAAGCTAAGTGGACTTATTCGCAGCATTCAATATTTCTCCATTTGCTGTAACTGAATGGATGGATGAATGGTGTGGTGCTGGCTGGTGGGGAACCTCTGTTTTCTTGGTGTTAACTGTTAAGCCAAAATTAGCACAAGTAGCAGACAATTGAGCCATATTTTGTTGCATCTTAGCCTCAGAGACTGCATTTGAATATACAATGATCTTGGAGCAAAAAGTTGAGCACCATTTCTCCCTCCATTTTAGTCTTGGCTTGCATCCTTTTCAAGTCAAATAATTTGTGATCTGTTTGGTAGCTGATCTTGATGCCATTTTGGTCTTTGTTGAAGGTGTCTGACAATATTGCTGAAAATATGCTAAAAAGCCTAAGAGAAAGTCCACAACCCCACTTCACTTCATTGGTGTCTGGGAAAACTTGAGAGCATTGTCCATTATCCAGAACCTATGCAAGCATGCTGTCATGGAATTGGCATACAATATTGATATCCTTGGGTAACCAAATTTTATCATGATCTTCCAGAAGCCTTCATGACTGACAGTATTGAAAGCCTTGGTTACATCAATGAACATTGTGTATAGAACTCTGTTCTGCTCCTGGTATTTCTCCTGGAGTTGTTGGGCAGCAGACACCGTATCGACTGTTCTTTAGCCATTTCTGAAGCCACAATAGCTCTTGGGTAGACAACCATCTTCCAAGTGAAGGGTCAGCCTATTAAGGAGTACTTTGGCAAGAATCTTGCCAGCAATGATCAAGGGAGAGACTCTGTTGGGATTGATACAGGACAACCTATTTCCTTTTCCTTTATAGAGATGGGCATTAGAAGTGTCCTTGTACTCCTGGGATAACCTCTGCTTGCTGCATAATCTGGAAAATTTCAATCTGCTTTTATATGAGCAGTGGACAGCCCACCTTGTAAATCTCACCTGGAATAGAATCATCACCAGGCTCTTTGCCACATGAAAAGAGCCTAATGGCATTCAAAACCTCTTCTTTAGCTGGAAGTTCAGAGAGATTGACTTCTGCTTGAGGTATACAATCAATGGTTTCAGCATTGGTTTATGATGGTGTGTTGAGAACTCTATGAAAGTGTTCAGTCCATCAAATATATCAAAAACAAAGTACACCTCTCCAGGATCATGTCCTTATCACTAATCTATGTGGATCCATAAGCACTGAGTAGTTGAGATGTACCACAGGTCTTTGGCCCATGAATAACCTTCAGGGCATCATAAAAGCATTTTGGCTTGTTATTATCAGTGTAAAAGTGAATTTCATCTGTCTTCTTACTAAGCCAAAAATTGTGCATCTCTCTAAGCTTTGCTTGCTCTTTATTTTTGTTGGAGTTAAATACTACCTTCTTAGGGATGAATGAGTTATTATGCTGATAAACCCTGTGGAATTCTCATTTTTCATTTAGCAGTTTCTGAATTTTTCCATCATTTTTGTCAAACCAATCTTGATATTTGTGAGTATTCTGGTCCGGATAAGTAAATGCAGTGCTTTACACCAAATCTCTGAAAGCTGCCCACTCCTTTTCTGCTCTACAGTTGTCAACTATGTGTTGGCTTAGCTTTCCCCCCAAGTTATCAACAACCTGCACATGCATGGAGAAATGCTCTAATATGTTGACATTAAGTCTTCTAGTAGTCATCTTGCCTTGGGGCCACCGCTATTGTTGAATGGGAATGTTTAGTTTGGAGAAGATAAGTCTGTGATCAGTCCAGCATTCTGTGCTACACATTGCCTTTGTCACTCTAACATTCTGTCTATCTCTTCTCCTCACAATGACATAGTGTATCAAATACCAATGTTTTCTTCAAGGGTGCATCCATGAAGTTTTATTTTATTTAGGTAAATGGAAGACATTGTGGATGATGAGAAAGTTGAGAGATTCACAAATCTTCAGTAGTAAGTGACCATTACTATTCCTGTTTTTGACTCTATTCTTCCCAAGGACTCCCTGACAAATCTGATATTCTGTGTCTAATCTACCATTACAGATCTAGAATTACAAGCTTGTTCCTCTTTCAGCACATTGATGGTGAGAATCTCTAGGTCTTCATAAAATTTTTCTTTGACCTCCTTGGGGTTCATAATGGTGGGAGCATACACACTGATGATGATGGCATGGTGCTTTCCTTCAAGTGGTAATCACATTGTCACGAGTCTGTCATTCATTTCTTTTAGGAGGCATAAAAGCTTGTCGACCACATTAGTTTTGTTCAGCCTATGCCAGCTTCTTGGTGCTCCCCATCACTGCAGCCTCTCCAGATAAATTTGTATCCATCTCTGACTTTGGTAAGTAGACCTTTTGCCAGCCTTGTTTCACTTAGAGCTGCTATTTGGACTTAGAACCTGCTAAATTCTCTTGCAACAAAAGCTGTTCATCTTTTGGTTTTATTGAATTTCATATTGTCCATAAGCATGTGCACATTCCATTTACCAATGGCGAGTGGAATCATCTTTGTAAAAGTTTTTGTACAGTGTGTGTGTGTGTGTGTGTGTTTTGACCACAGGGGAAGATTGCTAGCTGCTGTGATAATCAGGCCAGTGTTAGGTTAGGAGAAACAGAAAATTTTTAGGGCACCTTTTCTAGCCCCTTTCTCATGCCAGAAGTTGAGCAGTGTAATCCTTAAAAAAGGTTGCTTAGACATCCAGTGAGCTGCTGAATTTCACTGCTGCTTCAGTCCAGTGAGAAGATGATACTATGGTCTTCACTTCTTCAGTGCAGGGTTGTGACTACAGCTCCCAATGTATCCACACCTGCTGCTTCATCACCTGCCTATTGCCATAGGACTTTGAAATAGGCAAAAATAGTAAAATGATATGGGTTATGTCTTCTGACTTATGCATAAACTGGATTTAAGAGTGGCATGAAGGTGACAGCCTCACTCTCACTTCCAGTGTCATCAGAGTCCAGTGGTAAGACAAAAGTCAAGACAATTGGTGATGGCTTGGGATGCATTTTTGACGTCTAACCAAGCACCTGCTTCTGCTAGGTCATGTGACTCTGGGCAAATTGCTTAATTTCCCTGAGGCTCAGATAACCCATCTGCAGTGTCAATGATCTTTACCACTTTTGCCTCATTTAGATTCCTTCTCTTCCTTTACAATGTGGTTTGAGCATCATCTTGATCCCTAGATACTGTCTCCCTTCCAAATTGCCCTGTATTTAATTGCTTTGTGTATATTTATATTGATTTCCTTTTTATTTATGCCATGTATTTTAAAAAAATGTTGTTGTCTCCCCTATTAGAATATAAGCTCATTCCAAATACGGATTATTTCATTCTTTCTACAGATGTCCATAAGTGCTTAGTACAATGCCTGTCACATAGTAGGCACTTAATAATTGATTTTGTTGGTTGATAGAAATGTGGGAAGGGGTAGTGTTTGTGAATCACTTAGTGTACTTAGGAAATACATTTAGAGAAAGGTCCCAGTCAAGTTCACAGGAAGCCCATTTCTGTCTCTGTGATAAAAGCCATTAAAATGCTTAATTTAGAGAAAAGCTTTATCATCAGGATATAATTTGTTGCCATGAAGGGGTTTCCAAAAGTGATACCCTTGTGTCCTGAAAATAATTTAATACACTTCCCAGAGAAAACTATGTTTTTAACCCTCAGGGGTACCTGCCTCTGTGGGAAACTGCCTTGTGAATAAAGTTGTCAGGAAAACCAGGGTTCAAATCTCACCTTTGACAGAAATTGTGTGCCCATACAGAGGCTTTAACTTCTCTGAGTTTTGGTTTCCTCATCCGTAAGAGAAGATCTCTAATATCAACCTCACAAGGTCACTGTGTGACTCACATGTGAAAATGATTGAACAGTGCTCTCTATCCCCCAAACCTCAGAGAACTAAGTATTACTTGTTATTACTGGGATTGAACCTGCTCTGCAAGTCATCACTAGTAGAGAAATAAGACTGAGGTCAGGAGTCAGAAAACTTGATATTTATATCTGTACATATATGTATGTTTCTATAATATATTTCTACTATATTATTCAAGAGTCTGTATTTTTACTGATACAGATACGCCCTCCATCTTATGCCTCACGGTCGTATGGTGATGCCCTTGGGTTCTTAATGGCTATGGCAATGGAGTTCCAACCATGGCCATGTTCTGCCATACTAGAAAAGCTTTAAGCAGACTTTGTCTGCTTTCTAAGGACTGGCTTAGATAAGAGGAACTCATCAGCAGGAGGCTAGTTGGCATTCTAACTGTGAGATCCTTGTCAATGACTGAATGGATATACTACTAGAGGAAATGAATCTTATCAATCTTGACAGTCTTGCTAGAAATGAAACCAGAAGCATAAAAGAAAGTTTCAGTTAAATGTAAGGATGACTCACTGGTTCTCCTCTGAGAGTTGAATAAAGGAGTTGGCAGAGTTAGGTTTATTGTGCATCTAGAGGCAAGAAGAAACATCATTTTATGGGCAATTTGATCATCTTGCATTGCAGTGCCCTTCATATGTATTTACAACAAAAACTACCATGATAATTTTTGCATGTGAGTCAACATCTATTGCAGAGGATGCAGAGGTGGGGAGATTCTTTAAAGAACTAGAAAAGACCCTCCAAATCAAGTCAACAAATAATTTAATACTCAGCATAGGAATCACAGAACCACAGAATTTGAGAGTTGGAAGATATATCAGTTGCCATCTGCTTGAAGACCCCCCAAGGAGGGGTAACTCCTTGAGTCAACTCCTATCTTTGAACAACTCTAAACAAAGTTTAATATAAAAGTGGACATAAGGAAAAAATGTTGGAAAACATAGTTTTGGAGTAAGGGAAAGGTCAAAAGACTTCACAGGAGAGTCCTTACATATCATGACTACTTTCTCTAAGAAGGTATTAGGAAGGCTCTGAACACAACAAGAACAAAACAACATGATGACAAAGGAAACTCATTATATTTTAGTAGTTAGGACATGATGTATTACTGGTTTGTAGTTACAAGTACTCCAACCTGAAATAGATCAGTCTAGAGTTATCTTTATTGTATGTAGTATGTTTTTCTCAACTGATCAGATTTTGTATTAATATTAATCTTTATCATAATTGATTGATCTGACTGTAGATAGATGGTAAAATGATAAGGAGATGAAGAAAAGGATATTGGCATGCATTATAACCCTTTCCTAAAGAAATTAATCAATGTAAATCAACTACCATAATAAAAAGATGGAAGAACCAACAAACCAGCTCAATGGACAAAGAAACATTTGATCTCCTTGCTAAGAAGAAAGATATGACAGCCAAGGACAACATCATTTTAGATGAGAAACTAGTTTGTAAAATCTTATGGAGAAGGATAGTGGAAGATTATGAGTGGTTTTGCCTCATAAAATAGTGAGAAGTGGTATCAAGAGACATGTTTAAAGAAAGATTTGCATGATATCTAATAGATAAAGTAATTCTAAGGGCATTCAGGTTGAAAATGAAGAGAGGACAACAATCATGCAAGAAATAAAAAAGATCTGTGAATATTTTCATAACAAATTCTTCATTGTCCAGGATGGTACAGTTACCACATTTTTACTTTAATACTGTAGATCAGCATGTGCTATATGAGGAAGTGGAAATGGCTTGAAAGAGAACAAAGATGGGAAAAGTGGCTGAACTAAACTGAGCACACACACAGAGGGACATCTGTGCTGGATACAACATAATTTTGAGGGTATTCAGGGATCAATTATAAAAGTTTTTAAAAGAAACCCAAAGGGTAATGGAAAGGAAAAAGATAGGCATGTGTAGGCTACACCATGTATACTAAAGGTGTGTAAAAAAACCCTCAGATATTATTAAAAAAGATATTGATGGAAATCGAGATGTTCATCAATGGAGGAATGGTTAGAGTCTAAACATTAGACAAATTGTGGTGTATGATTATATTTCAAACTACTGTACCATAAGAAATGATGAACTTGGGGCAGTTAGGTGGCGCCATAAGTAGAGTGCCGGCTCTGGAGCCAGGAGGACTTAAGTTCAGATCCAGCCTCAGACACTTAACACACACACACACACACACACACACACACACACACACACACACAAAACTAGCCATGTGACCTTGGGCAAGTTACTTAACCCCAATTGCCCTCCAAAAAGCAAAAAAAAGAAATGATGAACTTGTTGATTTTAGAAAAACATGAAAAGATTTGCATGAAACAATGAAGAGTGAAACGAGCAGAACCAAGAGAACATTGTGCTCAGTACTAGTAATATTGTTCTAAGAACAACTTTGAATGACTAAGTAATTTTGAGTATTGCAAATACTCAAATCAGCTACAAAGGACTTATGAATGAAGATGCTATCCATATCCAGAGAAAGAACTGTTAAATAAAAGTATATATTATATGGTGTTACATATATATATATATATGCATATACATACGTGTGTGTGTAATGGTAGCCTTCTCTAGGGTGAGGTGGGGAAGGAAGGAGGAAAAAAATAAAAAGAGCACAGCAGAGGACAAAATGAAACTTAGAAGGAAGCACAGAAAAGCAGGATAGCCTTGAAAACAATATGTAGTATTTATTACATAGTTTTTCAAAAAAAGTAAACTGTGAAATGGAAATTCATGGTTTTATATTGAATCCTCTTTTTTATGCTATGCTGTGTACATGGAAATGTTTCCTTTTTTTGTCTTTTTGTAAATCAAGTTCAAAGTGAATAAAAAATACTGAGAGAATAACTACTGTCCCATATGCTTAGTTTTTTGTTTCTATAACATTTTTAATGATAATGATCTGCAGACACATTGAGGGCATTGTTGGTGAAGGTTTCAGAAAGGAACAGACAAATTTTTGCAAATGCTTTTCTACAGCAGACAAAATCTTTAAACTTAGTCAATTGATTGACACTTGTAGAGAATATAAAATTTCACTCATCTTATTGCTTGTTAGCTAGATAACACATGCAAATTGCTTAGCAAACTCTAAAGCACTATATCAATGGTAGCTATTTTCATTATTTTAAAAAGCATTTGATTCATTAGAGCAAAATGCCACCTTGAAGGCTTTCTTTCAAAAAAATATCTCCCATGCATATATTAAAACCACATAAGTTTCTTGAAAGATCTAATAACAGAAATAACTTTGATAAACCCCTGATGATTAATACTAAGCAAGGCATAAAACAAGGACATACATGCTCACCAAATATTTGCTGCTGTCATGGAGGATGTCCAACACAGAGTCCAAATGGAAAAGGGATTCCCTATAAATGGTGAAAGCCACTAGAATGTTGGGTGGACTCTTGTGTTGGACTAATGGGAAGACAGGGGTGGGCTCTGATCTGCATCATTGGAGGGAGTACTAACATTGATCCCAGCATCAATAACAACCATTTCATTAATACAGATTGTAACTCCTCTACAACGTAACAAACAGTCTTTGAAAGTAGCTGTGACTGAAAAAATCCATGACCCTGTGGCCAAACTCTTGAATTTAGGATACTCTGTAAGTTTAGGACACTTAAATAATAGGCAAATACCCAATCACAAGAAGAGTACTTGAAGTCTTTCCAAGTAGGTAAGTCATGATGAAAAATTAATAACTGTGGTCAAATTCTTGAGGAACCTCATTCAGATAACAGGCATATATATGCCATTACTAGGAAAGGGCTTGAAATCTTTCCAGCTGGGTAAGGCATGCAGAATTCACACCATGATGAGATATTGGAATAGCACTCAAGAAGATAATAATAGTTACAACACAGGATTTGTCATTTTATGAATTTTGATCCTCATAGCACCCCTACAAGGTAAACACATTAGATATGTATATTTTTTCTTTTTGGGGGGCAGTTGGGGTTAAGCGACTTGCCCAAGGTCACACGGCTAGTAAGTGTTAAGTGTCTTAGGCTGGATTTGAAATCAGGTCCTCCTGACTTCAGGGCCAGTGCTCTATTCACTATGCCACCTAGCCTCCCCAGATATTTTTTACATTATACTATATGAAGTTCAGGTAAGTCTGACTATCTATAGATAACTGATGGGGGAATACCTCCCATATCAATAGGTGTGATTTTTTTCATGGTCACATGATTGGCAAGAGATGGAAATAGGATTAAAACCCAGGTTGCTCTCTGCTCCAAGACTAGCACACTCTCCACTGGACCATACTACCACTGTTTCCTCATCTGTAAAGTGAGACAGTTGGATTAGAGCACGTCTAGGTCTCTTCTAGCTTTAAATAGTATGGTTATATGAAGACTTGGTTTCTACTTCTTTTACTACCACTTACCAGGCTTTAGCTCTCAGTCATCTAGCAGATGATGGAGGAAGATAAGGGCTGAATTTCCTCCAATTTAATGAGGGAGCTTTCAGCAGAGCGGTGGAGTCAGCAAATTGCCCTCTGGTCACTGTATATACTGCCTTGCCACTTCTGCCTTCTTCTCTTGTTCACCTGCTGACTCCAAACTTGATCCAGGGCCTGCCTTTCCCAGTGTCCTTTCATCAAGTTAACCTTGGGTTGGTTGTCTACTGAAATGAATGCCAGTTGTACTCAGGATCCCCTTCCTGTTTTTGGAGTGAAATTGTAGCCCACTGCCTTTAGGATCCAACACAGATACTAACTGATAAGCTGGTGCTGGGGATATCTTCCTATCCTCTTTCTGGTTCTTGTCTCCCGCTTTTACTAGGCTGTGCAGCCCCACCTCATGGGCTGGGATGGAAAACTGTGAATTTTGACAAGTCATTTAGTCTCTTTGCACCCCAGTTTTCTCACCTTCAAAATGTGAATAATTTATGCTGCACTTGATGCACAGAATGAGACCAAAATGAAATAATGGATGTAAAAAGAGTTTGCAAAGTAAAAAGCAATGGAAAACATATGGTATTAATAATACTATTTTTATTACCTGCCAATTCTCATGAAGCGCTATCTATTATTTTTCCAAGCCAAGGAGGTTGCAAATAAGATTAATCTTAACCACTGTTGTGTCATCTCCTCCACTGCGGGATAGTTTGGCTTTAAACACTGTCCCCTTCCTGGTGGTCTTGCAGCCAATTTTTTTGTTCTACGCAATGCTATTCGTACCCAAGATGGTGCCGATGAATTTTGCAGATCTAGTTCCTTGAGAAAGTATGCCAAATTCTCTAGCAAAATTGAAATCTATAACATCTGTTCTGTTCCCTTCAGCCACTAATTTTGGTAATTCTATCAGAGAGAAAACCCCCTCTGTCAAGATTGTCTGCTTGGGCTTTTGCAGCACCTTCTGCATGACAAGCTATCTTCCGCTCATCTGACAGAGGTTTTTCACTTTATGCTTTGATTCTCTCTTTTAGAAAATAGTGTTGGTACCAGAGAGGTAAGGCAGCACTCCCTCTTTGGGGGAGATTAGTAGATGCAAATTTCTCACTGTAATCATTAAACATGCAAGAAATGGATAAAAAGAAATTAAAAACCTTGCAACAAAGAATGTTATTACAATCTTCAATTGCAAGACTGTCAAGAGTGGGTTTTGCCCCTAAGGACTTGAAATAAACAGAATTCAAATCCCCCTTAGTAGTCCTCTTTGGTCAATGCTTTTGTGAAACACTGGCTAAAATGAATCTGTCAGGATAAGAAACTGTTATGGGGATAAAATGTATGAACATGGGGTATGAAATCTGTAAAATGAGCTGGAGAAGGAAATGGCAAACTACTCTAGTATGTTTGCCGAGAAAATCCCAAATGGGGTCATGAAGAGTCAGACACTACTGAAAAACAATGAGGGTAGGTTATGTTCTGGTGATTTCCTTTAGAGGCACGGTAGACTTTTTCTGTACTTCATTCTTATTTTCTTCCTGTTTTCTTGTTTGCTCAGTAAGTTGGTAGTGAACTTGGTCTCAGAGCAGACATTATCTCGGTAGCCCATAGAAAGGGCTACCCTTACAAAAAGCCATAGACCATCTTTTTATGTCTGTACATCTCCTTCATCTGTCCTGTTCCTTCATGATGTAACAGTAACAGGTGTGGTAGTACCGTGTTTCCCCGATAATAAGACCTATCCCGAAAATAAGCCCTCCCCTTACTGTGTAAGATTCCTCTAAAATAAGCCCTCCCCTGAAAATAAGCCCTATTGAGATTGCTACTGTAGTGAAGGTGATCCCCTGCGCTACATGCTACATTACGGTAGCCTCTGTATGCACCATCACCCCCCCCCCCCCGGTGAAACGCACGCTGCGCTCCGAGCTGCATCCAATCAGAGCTGCAGCAGTGAGTGCGTCATCCTGTTCTCCCCCAGTGATTTGCTTGCTGGCGCCATTGAGAGCAGTGCTGCGGAGGAGAGCTGAGGCAGGACAACATAAGCCCTCCCCTGAAAATAAGCCCTCTGGTGTTTTCTTTCAAAAAAAAAATAATAAGACAGTGTCTTATTATCTGGGAAACATGGTAGTAAGTGAATGTGAGAAACTTGCTGATTTCTGGATATTATTGTGTCCAGTAAAGACTATAGTCGTGTTCAAATGGAGCCAGATTTGCATTGTTTTCACATAGAGTACAACCTGAAAACCCTTGGTCAAGGATTTTCGGTCTAAAGAGATTTGCTTCCACTTTCTACAGTTTTCCCAGGTCAAGACTGCTGGAACCAAGTAGCTCATTAACCACAGGAGGGCTACCCAGCCTTCCAGGGGCTCAATGAAGAGAAGGGAACAAGTATTTACTCAGTACCTACTATGTGCTAGGCTTTGCACTAAACACTTTATAGATGTTATCTCATTTTATCCTTACAACAGCCCTGAGAGGAAGGGACTGCTATCATTCTCATTTAATAGGTGAGAAACAGTGACTTTGCCTAGGGTCACACTGCTAGTAAGTGTCTGAGGCTGGATTTGAACTCAGGTCTTCCTTACTCCAGGTATAGCACCTTTTTCAATGAAATTGAGACAGGTAATACATTTAGAAAAATAGAATGTCCTTGGAAAATTGGGATGAAATTATCAAGATGAAATTTAACAGGGATAGATATAAAGCCTTGATCTTAGATCAAAAGAAAAAAAAACCACCTATTGCTCAAGTACAGACTAGGGAAGCGTGGATAGAAAATAGTTTGTGTGAAAAATATCTGGGTTGTTAGTGGGCTAGAAGGTCAGTATGAGTCAGCAGTGTAACATGGAAGTAAAAGAAACTAAGCCAATTAAGCAAACACATGCTTTCCTCAGCTGCATTAAAATCAGTATTTTGCCCAAAATGAGGGAGGCAATAGTTCTACTGAGTTGTATTTACTCTGCCCTGGCCAGATCATGTCACACCCAGTTCTGTGCACCACATCTGATGCAAGACATTTGCCATCTGGAGAGTGTTGACGGGAGGATGATCTGGATGGTAAAGGCTTCTAAGATCATGCTACATGGGGGCAGCTAGGTGGCACAGTGGATAGACCACCAGCCCTGGAATCAGGAGGACCTGAGTTCAAATCTGACCTCAGTCACTTAACACTTACTATCTATGTGAACTTAGGCAAGTCACTTAAGCCTGATTGCCTTGTAAAACACACACACACACACACACATACACACAAAGGTCATGCTACATTCATGATCTCTGGGTGAAAGAATTAGGAGTGTTTAGACTGGAGAAGAGATGTGGAGGATATGATAGCTGTTTTCATGTATCTGAAAGGTCTACATCATAGAAAAGAGGGATTAGATTTGTTCTCCTCTTCACAGAGGACGGAACTAGAAGTAAATGGAAATTGTAGAGAGGAAGATTCAAATTAAATATAAGAAACAAATTTCTAAAAGTTAGAGGTACCCCAAAGGGGAATAGATTACCTTAGGATTTTAGGAGGTTCTCTATTGCGAGAAGGGGGTCTTTGGCCAAAGATCAAATGACCACCTGTTGGGAATGTTGTAGAGGGGACTCTTGCCCAAGTGCCATTTGGATTAGCTGACCTCCAAGTTCCTTTCCAGCTCTGAAATTTTGTCATTCTGTGATACTCCCAAGCTTTCTGAAACTGTTATCTAGAATTCCATATATTTCTATTTTTGGAAATTATTATGACATTTTGTTGAAGTAATTTCTTATTTTAATTCCTTCCTTTCCCCCATCCAAAATTATTATTCATATTAATTTATAAAATTTATTTTATGTTAATGTTTAATAAATATAAATAAAATAATATTTCATATTAATTTATAAAATTTACAATTTTAGCATCGGAAGGAAATTCAGAGGTCATCAAATGCATGGATCCCATCTACAGCATCCTTGACAAGTAGTCATCCAGTTTTAGTTTGAAGACCTTCAATGATTGGCAACCCAGTACCTACCCAAAAGTTTTCAAGTTCCTGGCAGTATTTTAATGACTAAAGGTTAAGAATTTCTTGTCAGATTCCTGCGTTCCAGGCTACAGTCCTCAAACTGATCTCTGCTTGATAGACTACATGCCAAGAAGGGTCTCTCTCACTCTGTCTCTCTTGTCTCTATTTTCTGCCTCTCTGATGCATTTCCTTCTTCCACTTACTTGTCGTGCTCAGTTTTGAAAAGCTTTCTGGTCACCCAGGTGCTACCAAAGAAGGTGAGAGAATAGTCTCTTAGGAGCAGTGTCTGAATCTACCCCCTTGGCTTCTTCTGTGAAGCATTTTAGTGTACTCCTTCCATCCATATGTTCCTTCGAAAACCCTGGGTGAATGTGACTTTTTAGTTTGTGTGTGTGTGTGTGTGTGTGTGTGTGTGTGTGTGTGTGTGTGTGT